>NC_090937.1:348675025-348997909 GCF_040938575.1 Ambystoma mexicanum
GCACAATGCCTGAATAGCAGTCAGTCAGGGATGAGAGAGGAAGAAGAGGTGGTTGTGGAGGGAAGCTTGAAGTGGGCTGTGTGTCATCAGCATAACACTGGAAGTGAGGAGAAAAGTATGAGATCAAGTGGGCCAGAGGGGCAAGGTAGATGTTGAAGAGCCACAGCGATAGGATAGAACCCTTCGAGACGCCGCAGGTAGAGAGAGGTGGAGGAGATGAAAGGGCCCAGTTGCACCTAGGAAAGTCGATTAGATGGCAAGGAGGTCAACCAATCCGCTACCAGGTCTGTGATATGTAAAGAAGGCATGGTATCAAACAGTGAAGATAGATAATAATTCAGCATTTATATAGCACTATAAACCCTGAGGTATCCGAGCGCTGCTTATCATTACCCACGGTGTGTGGTGTTCATTTATCGACCTCAGAAAGATGAAAGGCTGAGTTTGGCCCTGCCGGGATTCAAACCTGCATCAGCAGGCTCTGCACAGATGTCAAAGCGAGCGCTCTACTCGCTGTGCTATCGGACCGGCTAGTGATCACAGTTCAAAGGTGTTTATTGAACTTCAATGGGTTGGTTGAATGCCTATCTCACCTGATTCGAAGGATAGGAGTAAGCTACCACCAAATATTAATATCGCAGTCCTAGTCGAGTCTGCCAAAATATAAATGGCATATACTAATGAACCTATTGATATGATATGGCATTTATAACACGCCTATACACAGGCGTTTCAAGGCACAAAATCCTATTGCCAATCCTTACTTCTAAATACAAAAGGGTGTGGGACAATGGTTTATGCAAAAAGAAAAGTTTTCAAGAAATAATAGGTCAGGACGGTTGAGCAGTTGGCTTCCCCTTCTCCACGTTTTCAGAACGGGGCAAGGCAGCATGTTCGAGCTTTGCACTCACTCTGGTTCTTAGCCACGGGGATACAATTCAAAGCATAGATATCAGGGCCTTCTTCCTAAGACTCTTTTACATTAACAGTCTCTTACTGCAGAGCGCCTGCAGTAACACACATCAAAGTTCCATTCTGATCAGGATCTTCACATGCACAAGTTCTCACTTCCAGTGTTCATCAGGGGTCTCCCTCCTTCAAGCTTGGACCCCCTTATTACCACAATGTTTACACTTTGTCTCCCTCATTTGTGCTCGGATCATGGATCTCGCTCGTTCGGGCTCAGATCCCTTTAGCACAATATCCATATTTGTTCTCCCTGGTTCAGGCTCAGACCATGCAATCTTACTCTACGGTTTCCTCTTGATATCAAAACCTAAGACTTTTGAATGTGCGATGGGTTTTGCTTAAACCGGCGTTGGACCACTTAGATTCCCTTGACACAATGTTCTGATCAATCTTCTACTTTCGTTTCTGCCACTCCTTGGCGGGATACCTTAAAGAGACCTTCAACTGAGCACATTCACAGTGCCGGACCACTCTGTCAACAGGATTGTGTCCTTCCTTCTCAAGTTCAAGCATTCATCAGTAGTTTAGCTTTACAGTAGTAAGTGCTTCCCTTTTGAGGATGATGTTCTGTGAAATAAACAACAACTCTAGAAATGAATTTTATAATATTTAGGGATGGATTGCATTTGAGCATCAGGTGTTCACCTAATAGGAGTTATTTCTATTTTTCTTTGGTTAATAAGTGCTTCCATGTTAGGTGAGCAATTGTTGCAATATCTCCACAACAGAAAACCATCTTTCAAAATCTTCACTAAGCAAGCTCAGAAAAGAGCGGGAAAATGTGGGAGGAGCTACTTAATGGTTTGGTGCCTTGAGGGCCATTCAAGGGATAAAAAGGCTTGCACTTCATTAGTTTCCATACCAGGAACAACTTCAGATGAGAACAGTGATGCAGACCCACTGGCTGAACATTGCAGTTTTGATGTTCAGATTTATTGGAACCTCACAGAAATACAGCTTCAAGGTTGGCACCTGCATTATATATATCTATATTTATTTTTTCTAACTGTTTTATTCTCCGTTTTCTTCTCCTCTCCCTTCTCCCTCTCTCTTCCCGCCCTCCTTTACTTTTTCTATGCACTTACTCTATCAGAATTGTCCCTGGACCTAGTATGATAGCAACAAATGTTTGTCTCCTCCTACCTTTACTTGTTCCCCTCCTTCCAGCACTATCTGAAATGTCGTCAGGCCTAGTACGCTAGTCGTCTGTCTGTTTCCCATTTCCTTCCTATCTGTGTTTTAGCTCTTGCACTATCTGAACTGTCGTCAGGCCGAGTACGATAGTTAATTTCACATTCTTGTTGTTCACGGCCTGTAAGAATGTCATTTTATTTTCCCTTGTTCCCTCCCTTGCCGTGAAGTGCTTTGAAACACATTGTGTAGGGGCGCTATATAAATAAACTATCATATCACAAGGCATAAAATAAGCAGCGCCGCATAGCAATTTGCTATGCAATTCCATAGGTTTGCTAATTAAATGGACACTTGTGTAGCAAAGCTAGCTATTTAAGTTACCATGTACAATGAAAGCACAGTTCACCCTGCATTCCACTCTTGCACTTGGGCCTCTTTCCACACTTTTTTCGCTGTTAACTCAAGTTCAAAGAGGGAGAGAGAGGGAGAAGCACACCACTCAAAATTTGTTTTTTTTTAAAAAAGGAGGCCTGGTCAAGATTGGTTTTTCTTTTTCAAATAATTGAAAACCAGAAGTAACCAGATGATACATTTATCAAGCCAACTATATTGTGTCCGGCAAAAACTAGTCTGTTATCTTTATTTTTTTTAAACCAGCCTTGTAATTCCATTCCTGAAAATTGAAGTTGTTAAATAATGCACAATTACAATATTTCTACTGTAAAACACTGCATCATCTCCATGCTTTACAGAAAAGTTTAGGTTAGTGTATCTAAATCTCAGTGTCCACTAGATTTCATTTTGTTGGGGAAGGTGCATCACATGGACGAGTGAACACTTTTGAAAACGTTCATGATCACACGGCCAAATGCTTTTGATGGCAAACCTAGTTCTGTAACCTACTGGTTGCATACATCAGTGCAACTGATGATCAACCCATAAACTGATCCCACACCCCTTGATACTCTATCCTATCACCATGTTGCTTTTTACCAGCTACCCCGAAAGTGAGATGGACGCAAACTACAATGTTCTACCTAGTTTGCCAAGTTCTCTGCCTGCTATTCTATCCATTCTGATTAGTCTTACTTTCTTTCCTCTAACATAATGAATACACAAAGCTAACTAGATGTTTGCACAAAGTAGTAATCAATAGTTCCTTCCAATCTGTGCATCTACAGGTCTACTGCACTACCATACATGTAAGTAGAAGGGGCTGCTATCAGGTTGAGCTAGCTACCTTGTTTATGCTGTGTGATCTCAGTGGATGATTAAAAATCTTCTAATTGGCGGGTGCATGCATGGTTGTGTGCAAGTGGCCCAAGACCAAAGCAAACAAAATAGAAACTAAAAAAGGTTTAGCAATACTCCATGCACTCCTTAACTGCCAAATGTTATATGTTGTACTTGTCCACAAACCCAGTTGGGCTTATATTGTCCTAGGACTTGCAAAATCTCAATAAACCACTGTCCATCCGTCACAGATAATCATTCCGTAATTTGCTAATTTAATGTAAGTTCTATACACGGAGTCGACACGTGTTTCATCCTTTTGAAAGGTCTTCTTCAGGGCTTTAAGTAAATGAAGTGTAGCCTCTTGCTTAGTATTGTATAAAGTCTGCGTTAATCACCCCTTTAGTATACTAGACGATTAGATCTCTCGGATATTCCATAGACTCTTAATTCTAAAAAGAACTTTAGTTAAATATCTTGCGGTGAGTGCATCTTAATATATTCCAACATCTGATTGTTATGAATGTCCTCTCACCACTGTTAGCGTTTCTATATCCACAAAAGAATCTCTCCCAGTCCGTATTCCCGTTAGTTTCACTGTTCTCAATTACGCTGCTTCCCCTTCTAGAACGCAGCATCTGTTCTCGGAAATGAGTGGATTGAGATGTTGCTAGTCCTAGGACTATAAGCACAACTGGGTTTGTAGACAAGCACAACACAGAACAGTTGGGAGTTAAGGAGCTCATGGAGTATTGCTAAACCTTTTTTTAGCTGCCATACATGTAGTTAGCCTCCAGAGCTCACTTTGCTCTATGATTATAATTGCATTATATATTAGCATCAGCGGGAGAGAGTTGGACAAACTGTTTTCAGAGCCTTTTATCAAATCAGTTCGTTCATGCAGCTAACCGTTTACACTTTTCAGCCACTCATCCAGGGGTTGTGAAGTCTACTTGCCCGCTGGCCTAGTCAAGTAGATTTTATGAATTAAGAGCACCATTTTTAGGGGATGTTTGAAACTTTTATTTAACGTTTACTAGTTTGCAGTAAATGTCAAATAAAAATTGTCCACGGCTGACCTCTGGGTGGCAGCAGAGTGCCAAACAAAGTGGGTTTGTGGTGGCATGCACCATTTTACAGAAGGCACATTTACATTTGTTGTCATCCGTTGCCAAGGGACGAATGCATTTTTCTTTGGTCGAGTTAACTAAGTTACTCGACTGGCAGGCAGGCCTAGTGAAATGTAAAGAATTTACAAGGCCTGACTCATCACACTAATGTCTTACCTCAGCAGTACAAAACAATGCTGTATTGATGCTCATTGTATGTCTTCAGTGCAAATAACTTCTGGTGACATTCAAAATATGAGTACAACATTGCTAATCAAATGGTTTATTTGCTAATCAAGAACATTTAAATTAGCAAACTCAGCTAATCGATTTTTGAAAATGTATTTATGCCTTGATATCATACTCGCGTCTTTCATCACACGCGTTTAACAACATTCGTTCCACTGCTCGTTACACAACATTGCTGCCTGCAACCTTGACTTCATCACAGACCGGTCTCCCCAACTCACCAGCTTTGTTGATGTCTCTGGCGCTTCTTTGTTCTTGGCGCCAAGGAGGATACCACGGCGGCTGCTGCTCCTCCCCACCTTGGTGGATTACGTAGGAGGGCCCGGTATCTCCGACACATAATACAGGATTCTTCAGTCTGGTTTCCTGGCCTTCTGCTTTCTGACTCGAAGGTTTCTTGAAAGTAAATGTTTCTTGCCGAAAAGGTCATGGGTATTTCCCTTGTTGATTTGACCTCTTTCTCCCCTCGTTTAGCTGCCGACTTGAAACTGCGGTTTCTTTGTGTGCTTTACCTCGCTCAGTGTGTGCTCTCGTGCTCCACCTTTTATTTGTGTGGGGAAGTTTAATGGAAGTCATGTGTGAGTGATTGTCAGTAATTGCCTGACTTCGCCTGACCATAGTAGCGGGACAGGTCAGGTACATTGCTCGGGTGCGAGTCTTTTTTCTCCCAGAGCGGGCTGTCCCTGTAGAAGTGTTTGTCAAGGGAAAGGGGTTGGGGGGTAAAGTTCCCACGTATCCTACCTGGTAGGATAGGGTAAAATTGTTACAGGGGGAGGGATACTGCATCTCACCATATGGTGTCCCACTCCCGAAGACCCCCTCACCCAGGTGATCCTCCCACACTGGTCCACCCCATGGGTCTGGATCCAAAGGCGATGGCTGTGCCTTGGCCACCTGAGAGAGGAATCTGCGGGGACTAGCGGGTGAGACACCTTTAGGTTTCTCAGATACCAAGGGTATCATGGAGCAGATTTATGAGGGTGGCATGAGTGACCGTGTCAAAGGCAGAGGACAAATCAAGGAGGATGAGAACAGAAGAAGTTGTAATCAAGGTTTGAGAGCAGGTCTTCGCAAGTGTTCAGGAGAGCAGTGTCTGTGCCTCTAGGCAGAATAATGAAGACATCTTTTTTGCTTAAAGGTTTTATTTTATTTGGAACAAACTTAGAAATCATAGGTCATGATGACTTGAAAATAATCACGAACTAGAGTGTTGTAACCATAAATGATTCACCTTGTAGAAATGCATTGCGTGAAATACAGGTTGGCGTTTTCACAAACACACATTTGAATAAAACGAAGGTTGTACCAAACGTAAGGGGAGACCAGTGGATGGAAGATGCACACAGTATCCTATAGTATTTCACCTCCCCTAAGATGGAACAGCCAATAAGCGAATGATCTCCTGATCTAGGATTACGGTCATTCAGAGTTTTTCTGGATGTGAAGTTGTGGAGGAAGTAAAGATGGACAATGCTACCTTTGCAGATGCTAATCTTGTCCTAGTTGCTGACCCACAAATCCCAAATTTAATTTGACTGATAACTTCCTGCTGGTCCCCAGCACAGACTCTTCTGAATAACAGAAGTGCCTAGAGATAAGACCGCAAACTCGCATCAGGGTGCATCCCCCGTTAACTGAGTAATCTTACACCAAATTATGATCCAATCGCCGATTTTGTTTCTGAAAGAAGAAATAGCCTTTACGCTCAAAGCTGAAATACATGCAGCCAATGCCGGCCTCCGCAAAGAGCTGAGATAAGACAAGAGATTCTTCAAGTACACACAGGGGGACATGCAGTTCTCAGTGCAGATCTCTCAGAACAAAGACTTTGTTGTTAACCAGTCAGCTGAGATGGGGGTCCACCATTGAGAGAAAGAACGTGCAACAGCGTATAACAAGTATGCTTTAGAAGTAGATCAGTTTATCACACAAGTACCATATCTAGCTGCCTGTTTGAAGATCTATGGAGCCATAGTCGAGAGAATAATGTTTATGCCAATAGTTGCTTCATAGTTTCTTCTTTAAAATGTGCTTAATAGTCCCTGTCCAAAGCTGAGCGTTATTGGGAACATGGAGAATGCTACCCCCTGGGTTTTATAATTAGCAGGCCTATCTGGACCTCCACTCACACACTGCAGTTACTGACTGATTGAACCAGTCTCTATATCCAACTGTGGCAGAGTTGAGTAGAGTGGTGGGGGGATGCGGCACTCTGGCTAGGACCAGGAATTTCCGCAATGGGAACGTGAGGTCTACCTCATCCCCAGTTGACAAGAAAGGCTTCAGACATGCACATTTTACAGTTTATTACCATTTGGTTTAGCGATGGCGGTCCAGGGAGGAGGCAGAGGTTAACATCTGTTCTTTACGAGATGTAGTGCAACATCAGCTAGACCAGAGTTTTCAAAAAGTCATCGACATCAGAGCCTTTTAAAAATGTAATAATTCAAGTTTCTAACGCTCAATGTTAAGGGCATAAATTCCCCTAATAAGAGGGTTTGGTGCACCTCCTACAAGATACAAACAGACGGTATATGCCTTCACAAAATACACTCAATTCCTTGGATAGGCACAAGATAAAGTGTAACATTTTCATAAGAAAAATACTAAAGCGAGACAACTGGCTAACCCCCTCTCTGTCCAACCAGGGCAGGCGTGGAGATCTACAGAGTTATTGTGGCGCGGGTTTACACCTTTGAATTCGGTAAGCCCAGTTCATACAAGACATATCTCATACTTTGGGGGAAAAGGAATGGAACCATCCCACTCAATTAAAACACACTAACAACATCACTATTCTTCAATAAGTCCAAGTCAATTTATTAAGTGTTAAGACCAATTTAGAAAATTTAAAAAAGAGAGAGAAGGAACAAACAACTATATTAATCGTAGTACATCAAAAAAAACATTCTTCTCGCTCAGTTCTTAAAAACGGTATGCTTTGTATGGGGTTCTTTGCCTTAATGAAAACCACTATGTTCACTTCAGCAGTTTACAGATACAAGACTGTATTATTTGGCTAGTCTATTGACAATAGTGACACTTGACACTATTGACAATATATTATTCATTAGTGGTTTTCATTAAGGCAAAGAACCCCATACAAAGCATACCGTTTTACTCGCTTTCGAAGTAGCATAGGCCACAGCAAGGAATGAACTGCCCCCACTAAAACAGGGAATGGATGTTTGGGATGGTATCTGAAGTAGACTAGGCCTTACCCCTCCTGAGGCCTGTTACTCCCATACATTATAACCCCGACTTTTCCCCAGCTTTGTCACGCATTTAAAGTATGCTAAAGAGGAGATGAGTTTGACACCCTTATTTTAGAGGGATGAAGGTTACATCCTTTCACTTTTGTAAAAAAATAAATATGCTTGGGATGAGCGAGGAAGTGCTTGTAATATTTTCAGCTCAGATAATGGGCTATTCAATCCCCAATCAGGAAAAGGGCACTAAGACCTTCTAAGGTTTGAGAAAATAAATGTTTTCTACATCCTCAATAAAAGTGCTTTTATCAGACTTGTTGAAATTCCTGCTTTCGGTGTTGAGGGGTTTTTGCCATTTTATTCGACAAAGTGGAATAGGGACCTTGACAAATTCCTTTCAGTAGAAGGATAGTGTCATATCTGGAACAGAACTAGGTAAAACTACTGTCATAAAGGACCTAGAAACACGTGTGTACAAGCGTTATAAATTACTTATATATCATACAGTACCATGAGCAGTGCTTGAAAGTCATGTTTAGTCAGGCACATAAATGTTTTGATAGCGCAGTATGCACAAACTCAAAGATATTGATACAGAAAATAAAAAAACGATGATGGCAAATCTCCATAGTAGACTGATCAAGATAATCTTCTGCAATGGATGGGCCAAAAATGTCAAACAGGAAACAATCATACAGCTGATGCGATTGCTTAGGTCTCATCTAGGAGACTCCAAAATAGAAAGAAGAAACTATTTGCTGCTAATGAGGCATGTGACCTTCAGCAAAAGTCAAATTAATGAGGTTAATAACGGACTCAGTGAGGTCATCCACATACTCCTTTAGCAGTTGTTCGGGGCAGTAACGAAAGTCTAAATTCCTAATTTCATGTTTGGAGTGTGTATTGTTAAACGTAACCGGGGTGGGGAGCATGGCAGGAGGCCAGTGCGAGAGGGAACAGTAAACACTTGGTCTGTTAGCTGTAGTCAAGTTAGTGGATGAATAGCTCTAACAACTAGCGATCTAAGTAATTAGCACATTGTCACAAGGGACCTTTTTAGCTTCGAATACTAAAACATTAAGAGGCAAAAAACCAGGGTATAGTTTGTTCTTTTAAAATGTCATCATGCTCATTTGCTTGGTTGCTGGAATAAAGTCTGCTCTAAAACAACAAAAGCATGTTCTTCCTTTTAAGGTGGCTTTGGTTTCAAACATTAACCAACGGGTTTATTGAAGCAATAATGCCACAAACCGAGGGCATTATCGGGCGGTAACAGCCCATTAAAGAAGTTAAAGGAACGAGTGAAGCCAGGGCTTTTACTGAGGGCCAAAGGTCATTGCCATCTGGTAAAGGCCTGAGTTGATGAGCATTATTGCTATTAAAACATTCCACCCGAGGAGGATAGAACGTTCCTTTTAAAACTAGGAGAAGCAAAGGAATAACATTGGAATGTTGGGGCAAAGGACTTCAGTGAGCCATTTTTGCCCTCTGTCAGAACATTGTTTGCAATTGAACTGCTAACATGCCAATTTTCTAATTTTGATAAATTATCACAGGCAATCAAAGCTCTGGACCAAGGATACATTTTCTCCTCTTGGTCAAGGTGCCATCCATGAAGGTTTCACATGCTTTCATTTATTTTCAATGCATGTACAGTCCTTGACCACACACTGAGTGCTGTCCTTTGAAGGTACAGTTAGGTAAATTCCTGATTATCAAAAGGCGCAGAGAATAAAGGAGTGGTGGGAAGCAAAGGAGGTCCGGTAACAAGGGTGGGGTTTAACAACGATAGATGAGAAAGAGAAATAAAGTAGAGGGGAATGGAGAAGAGAAGATACTGTGGTATATGAAGTAGTGGTCAAAGAAAAACAGATGGTAAGGAACAAAAATTAACATTCACCAAGAGAAAAAACAAATCAATAAAATCCACCCACCTGTACACCTTTTAACGTGTGGTTTAGCGTGTCAATGAAGTTCTGGATTTCATCGTTTTTGTTTGCCAGGGTGGAGATGATCCTTTGCAGAGCTTCCTAGAAAAACAAATTAACAAATGCTGACTACTTTCACTTTCATTTTTTCTTTTGATCACACAAACAAAATATCCCAGCTGTTTTTCAACTCCCTTCCCCCCCCCCTCATTAAATGGGATTCAAGAACAAAACACTTGGCATACGAAGCTAAGATTCACAAGTTCCTGATGCAGAAGAATCGCCTTTTAGACCATTACTCTCGGATGAATCAGTGGGTCTATTGTGCACCCATCACCACATTACACAAACCGATTTAACCGTTCCTTTATAAGAGCAGCCATGGACGTCAGATCTACTGCAAACATTAACAAAACTCTACAATGTAAAGGAGCCAACTTGCAGGACTCGGAATTTGTGTTTCAGATGTATTGCGCTGGGACAAGGGCCCATGGGCATAGCAGCACGGTCAGACAAACACTAAACAGAAATAAGAAAAATATATATTAGATATATATTAGCCCAGAGAGACACAGACACAAAGAGAAAAGCGAGAGAGAGAAAAGCGAGAGAGAGAGAAAAGCGAGAGAGAGAGAGAGAGAGAGAGAGAGAAAGAGAGAGAGACCAAGGGACAGACATTTTGATATTGTTCCTGAATATTGTTTTTGTTCGAGACCAATTTATTTATTGGGCATTTGTAAGGTGCGTAAACATCAAGAACACTGTTTCAAAGCGCCCACAGGGCAAGGGAAGGGAACAAGGGAAAGAGTAAAACAATGGAAAAATGCAAAAAATGGGAAGCGGTCCTACTAGGTCTTGTGAACATTTGGATCGTGCAAGTGCAGGGAGAGAGAAGGGACAGGGGAAAGGGGTAAGCGTTAGGGGTCCACAGAGGGATGAAGTGCCAGGGGGAAGTTGTAAGGCAACAGGTAAGTGCAAGAGGCGGTTGGGAAGGCAACAGGTAGGTGCCACTTAGTGACCACAGAATGAAGCAGGGTTCACCAGCTCAACAATAAGTGCAGACCTGTGAGGCAACAGGCCAAGTGGTGTCTGAAGGCATGTGCAGGAGGAGGGCGGATGCTGCAGGCAATCGACCAGAGGGCCAGGATGCAGAAGGAAACATAAGGGCCCAGGCCACCAATAACAGCAACTGTGGATTAGCACAGGAGGGAGTGAGGGAAGGTGGAGGAAAAGAGGAAGGTCTTGGGGTGTTTGTGGAACTTGAGTAGATCCGACTCAAGACAGAGAGAAAGTGGGAGGCTGTTCCAGAGGAGGGAGCGGCCATCCGCTCTCTGCTTAGAGAAATGCTTGACAAGCAGAGAGTTTGAGCCGGAGGATCGGAGGGCCCTGCAAGGAGAGTGCTTGGTGAGATCAAGTTGCAAATAATGTGGTCCCTGGCCCCAGACAGCCTTCTGGATAATGCAGCGATTTAAAGGTTATCCTTGTAGCAACCTGGAGCCAGTGGAGAGATTTTAGGGCTGGAGACATACGGTCGATGGGCTTAAGACCAAAGACAAGTCTCACAGCCCTATACTGGATTAGCTAGAGGGGGCAGCTAGAAGGTAGATTGAGGAAGAGGCCTTTTTGCAGTAGTGCAGCCTAGAGAGTACCAGAGCTCTGGCGACATTGTGCTTCTGGGGAAAGGGGAGGATCCCCCAGAGTAGGTAGAGTTGGAAATGATGGGCCTGCTTGGCAAGGTCCAAGTTGTGAGGAATGAGAGGAGTTGAAGATAACTCCCAGGTTTCTGGCATCAGAAGGGGGGGGCGGTGGGTTGGAGCCCATTGAGGGTGGCCATAGTGAAGGGAGAAAAGAGGGAACAGGAGTCCCGATAGGAAGAATCTCAGTCATGCTGACATCGAGACAGGTCATTGGAAGTACACCAGGACTGGGTAGCAGAGAGTCGGGGATGATGGAGGAGGCTAGAAGAGATGCAGATGGTAGTCTGAAGAAGAGTTGGGTGTCTGCTTAACACTGGAAGTGTGGTGAAAAAGTGGAGGTCAGGTGAGCAAAAGGAGCGAGATAGATGTTAAAGAACCACGGCGAGAGGATATAGCCCTAGGGAACACCACAGGTGGAGACAGAGGTGAGTGATGAGAAAGAACCCAGAGTAACCTGGAGGGACGTTCAGTGAGGAAGGAGGTCAGCCAGTTCAGTGCCTGCTACGGGATACCAAGGGTATCATGGAGCCATGTTATGATGGAGTGGTTCACAGTGCCAAAAGCAGAGGAGAGATTGAGTGAACGAGACTAGCAGGTGAGTTGGAATCAAAAGATGCAATCAATTCTTCACAGGTGTTCAGGAGAGCATTTTCAGTGCCTATGGATGCTCAAAATCCAGATTGATGGCCATGCAGGCAACCACAAGCTCGGTATGCTGGATCAGTTGTGGGAAGACCAACTTCTCCAGAAGTTTCACAAGGAAGGGAGTGAGAAAGATTGGGCGTTAGGATGAAGCAGGGTTCACCAGCCCAACAATAAGTGCAGACCTGTGAGGCAACAGGCCAAGTGGACATGAGGGGCCGGACGAAGGCTTTTTCAGGAGGGGGTGCACAAGAGTGCTTGAGGGAAGAGGGGAAAGACCCAGTGGCAAGAGAGTGATTGCAGAGGTCCGTGAGTGCAGGGGCAAGGGAGCCAATACTTTCCTTAATAGTTCTGGAAGAACAGGGGCAGATCTGTTTGTAAGAGACCTTCATAAAGCGGACAACTCTAGCGACCTTGTCTGGTGTGATGGGAGAAAAGGAGGAAAGAGTGGATTAGGGAGGAGGAGGGGCACAAGGGTGGCAGGGGGTAGGGGAAGGGGAGGATGAAAGGGAACTCGGGTGTCCTGAGTTTTAGCAGTGAAGTGTGTGGCCAGCGCAATGCACAGGGCCTGGGAAGGAAGAGGCGAGGTAGAGAGGCAGATGGATTGGCTAGTGCCTTGCAGATGTTAAAGAGTTCAGCCTTGTTGTTGTTGTTGTTAGAAGCTCCAGAGATGCGGGCCTGGATGTGAGCCCTCTTCTTGGAGTGGATGGAGAGACGGTATTGCCTTTGGAGAAGAAGACAGGCCAGTTTGTCAGAGGATGAGCTTGAGGTCTGCCACTTCCGTTCAGCAGCTCTGCACTTGCGTTTCAGGGCTGCTGGATCAGTGTTATGCTTGGAGGCAGGTTTCAGGTGGATCCTCATGACAGGGGCAAGAATATCGAGAGTGTGATTGATAGCGAGAGCTAGATTGTTGAGAGCAGAGTCAATAGTTGAGTCTGAGTTGGGGGCTGGGGGTGAATGTGGAAGCGAAACCAACAACTGATACTCGCTTCATTTGACAGATGTCCGCAAGTCACCCAGAAGAAGGAGATTGGAATTGGAGGTGAGAAGAGAGGAGAGAGGAGGAGAAATCAGCCCATTCTGAGGAAAAGAGGAGATCGAGCCCGGGGGGCTGTAGAGAGAAAGTCAAAGAGGAAGTGGGAGAGATGCCAAGCTTGCAGACCAGGCTTTCAAAGAAGGAGTAGGGCTGGGTGGATATGAGGGAAGAAGGGACCCACTCAGGGAAGATCAAGGCTACACCACTGCCAGTGCGCTTGTAACGCGGCATTGAGATGATCTTGTAGCCATCAAGGAGAAGGGAGTCAAAAGCAGCGACTGAGCTGGCATTGAACCACATCTTGGTGAGAGCGAGGGCGTCGAGATCAAAGTCTTCAAGGAGGAAGCAGAGATCAGAGGAATGTTTGATAGAGCGAGCATTCAGCGTGGCTAAGTGAAGCCGGTCACCACCTTTGAAGGTTTTCTGAGGGGTGGGGGGGGGGGTACGTCAGAGGTGGTGAAGGAGGCGTTAAGGGAGAGGAAGGAGGAGTAGCGGGAGATGGAGGAGTTGCAGGAAGGAAGTTGATGAAAGACGGCAGGCACCGGTCAAAGAGGAGGACATTGGGTTGAGGACGCTGGGCCATGATTGATAGTGCCATTGTGACTGTTAGCAGCCCATTAATGATGCACCTTGATGATGAGAAGCCAGCAAAGAGGACTTCCCCATCTAGTGCCACTGTTAATGGGAGAGCGTGGAAATTAAGAGTCCACAGGTCAGGAAAGGGGACAGAAAAAAGGATGTCAGTGACTATGTGTCTGGATGTGGCACTGATGCAAGTGTCTGCAATATGTAAGGTTTTATTTGCAGACTTAGTGAGAGAGGCGGGATAGGTGATCGCATAGCAGTTGGAGTAGATAGGAGAGATGGAGAGAGCCATAGTGGGTGGTATAGAGGGGGGGGTGGCACAGGAGAAATTACTGCACAGGCAGGAGGCAATTCATCAGGCAGTTCACCAGGCGGTCTACCACACCTAGATTTGACTTTGCACAAAAGCACTAAATAGCACAAAAAGTGAAGTTGGCGACAATTTAAAAAGCACAGCTAGATTTGACTTAAGGAAAAGAGTGCCAGTGCAGCATTGAAAGGGTTAGGCACATCATATAGCAGAAGCAGGTGAAAAAGATGCACAGTGAATGACCACTGCAATTTGGAGGAGGACGCCAATAGTAGTGTGGCTATGAAGCCAATGGAGACAGGAGCCTGTGGGCAGTAATGTGGAGAGCTAATTCCTAAGGCAGGTGATCTGTGTGCTTACCGGGGCAGGAGTTTACACATTGTCAAGGTCTTGGGTGTAAGATGCAGTTAGTTTTGTCTGCAATGGGTGGTTTTGAGGTGTGCAGCATGGTGCGTTGTCGTCCAGGGCCAGACAGGGGCCTTTTTGCAGGGCCTTCGTGCTGGGGGCCAGCTCTTCCGACCTGCCGGCCCCCGGTAGGCCAGATATTGCACCATCATCCCAATCAGGAGCGTTGTTTGAAAAGCTCAATGGCAACCCTCAGGGGTACTCCAGTGCTAAGTATGAGGGCATCCATTTGCAAAAGGTCATTGAAGCAATGAAGGCCCACACGAGAAGGCCAGTGACATTTCAAAATAAGCAACTGGGGGTTGCGGTGCACTGCCCAAACAGACTCCTTCAGCTGGCCACCATATTGTTAAAAAAAGCAAGCAGAGTGTGGTTTGCACGCACAGGGGTTTACCCCAGCAGTAATTTGCAATGCAGCACTACGTGCTGCTCTTCGATGCAGGAGGCTTGGCTGGTTCCATAGGGTGAGGTGGGGGAGCAGAGGGGATGAAGCGACTTGCACGCTGTAGATGGGAGCAGGGAAATTGAATTGATAAATATGTCAAATTAAATGTGCCATTACAACGTTCAATTATAAAATCAGTTCTTGAATGAAAGAATATGGAGAGGCTTGGGAACTTACTGTGCGGTCCACTGGTGGTTTGCAAAGCAGAGTGCAATCTTGGAAAGCTTTTCTAGCCTGCATTTGCATTTACTGAGGCATGTGACTGGTATATCGATGAAAACAAAACAAAGGGCACTGAAAAATGGGGGGTGCATAAATGTTTGTTTTTCCTAAATGTATCTGAAGTTCGAGTGAAATGTGTTGTGTATGGTGGCATGGCCGTCTTCACATTTCAAGGGCTCTGAGCAACTGTTTTTTCCCCGTGTTCCCAAACTCCTTAAGCGCTTTGAAACTTTCCAGTCTATAGGCGCTGTATAAATAAACAATATCATTTAAGAATTAATTATTTATTCTGGCGGAACAAATAGTTGTGAGTTTTGCTGCGGCAAACTTTTTTTTTTTTTTAAAAACTCGGTTGGAGATTGAGAGTATATCAATCAGTCTCAATCATCGATCCAAAAACAAGATGCAGAAAAAGTAACTAATGCAAGGATCACAAGTATCAACTGGCAATCAGAAGAAAAAGACGCCTCAGATCCTAAGCCCATATTCACACTTCGTGGAGGTTCGAGAGCCCAAGGCTGCTGTGTCCCCATCTTGCACCAATTCAAAAGGTATTGATGAGGTAGGCCTGAGGCACTCTTAGGAGGACTTACCATGTCTCAAAAGTGCCTTCTGGACAGGAAGGGAAGTGTTCCCTAGATATGCTTCCAAGCAATGTTTTATGCACGGTAGCAGTTTTTTTTTTAGAAAGAATGTTGGGGCCCAGAAAAAAAAATTTCACTGGTAAAATAATGGTACAATTCAGAGAGGCAATGGATTGCATGTAATGTGATGAATGTTAAGCTAGTTCGCAATAGTACTCAATTTCATCATGCTTCATATGCCACAAGACCTCAATGTACATTTAGTGCCTGCCAAAACGCAACATGCCGCATGAAAGGTCATTTCTGACATTCTGGGGCCGGGGGCCTGGGGGGAGGGGGAGGGGGGTGCGACACTTGAGTGCTCTGGACACCAACAAAATTAATCTTGCATTGAGCACTGCTTTGGTTTAATTGGTGGTGTGATGCTGGAAATGCATGGGAGGGACAGGGCCTCCAAATCCTTGTCCTTTACTGCTTTTTGTCGTGTTTTCCGCGCAGGATTTCATGTGGGACTCCTGGCGGTGCAGCTCTCTCCTTTGGTTTTGGTGAACAGACCCATGGGATACCCTTATTGCACCCATGGGTGGGGGTACAACCCTGTGCCCCTAGTGTATGTTTTTGGGCACCTGTGTGTGGCCCACAGAGCAGGGTACGGGCTGGTGGCAGCTCTGTGCTGAGCGTCCTCCATTTTGGGATGCCCAGGCACTGTCATTGGAATCGGTAGATTCCTGATGGAGACAAGATGGCCCCCCGTGGCCTCTTGCCTTCCAATCGCCTGTTACCTTGATCTTCCCGAAGTCCCAGGAAGCCCTGACTCTGTCCCTTCCCCCTGACTGGCTGTTGGGTGGAAGTTCCATATGCTAGTGTGGGGGAAGTGCTGACAAGACTGGTTGGAGCCTTCCCAACAACCATATGTTGTGGGTACGCCTGTGGGTGGGACCTGGGTGAATGGAGTGTGTGACGAATACGCATTCTGTGTTGTAGGTGTCTAGTATCTGGTGTTTGACACAATGACTGAGACAGCCCTGCCTAAAACTGGTATGAATGCACTGTGGAGTGTTGAATGGCTGGGTTCTTGTCCCAATACACATACCTTGCGAGTGTCTGGAGAGAAGCGAATGGCCTGAATACACGGTGTGCCCGATTGGCTGCCTGCCTGCATGAATGCCCTTCGCCGTGATTGGATGCTCGAGTATGACCCAGCGGAATGAATGGGAGACCAACAGTATATCTGGGGACCTCTCACTGCTAGGAATCGTGTTCAGAAGCAAGTCCACTACGACGAGTAACTGGAGTAAACCTTAAACTTAACCTTGAAGCCCTGCTGGATGAGAAGAATTGCTGTTGCTCTCCTTAACAATCTAATGCTGAGACAATGCTGTGTCTCCAAGGACCGGCCCAGAGAGGACCTGGTAAGGCGCCCTCTTCCCGAGCTACGAGGGACCATCGTGCACCAGCTGATCTTTGCCAAAGCTTGCTGGTACACAGACCTTCGACAGGCTGCCGACCCGAGACGGGAACTGCCACGGAATTCCAAGGAGAAGCGCCCAGACTGTTTTCCGCCACTGTCGACGACTGCCGTAGCCGACTGGAGCCGCCGTGCTCCCGTTTGCCTAAGAACTTTCAGATCTAAGGACGCTCTCGTCTGCATCGCCAACGCTGTATCCCGCTGGAGAAGGCCTGACCGTCGACCCGCCGAGGACTATCCACCAGTGGGTTTCCCGCCACCCAAAGACCACAGACGCCAACGACTCGACGCCCTTGCTGGGCCATAGTTTTTCAAACTCTTTGCGGTCCAGAACTATCGACACCGAGGTGCCCCACACGCCTCTTCCTTGCAAGACGTTTACACTTCCCCGTCAACGAGCACCGCTAGGAATGAAGCTGCCACTTCACTGTCGTAGCTCACCCTGTTCTCCGCCGGATGTTCAACGACCCGTGGCTCCTGCCTTAAAGGGAGGACACTCAAGAAGGGCCGTCGATTCCCCGATGAGGAACACTACAACGCCATGTACTTTGGGGTTGCCGAACTATTGCAAAGCCTCTTGTGAACAATATATGGACTGGGCTTGTATCTTTATTCTACAGGTTGCCCATGTGGGGGGGATCTCCACACAGAACTGTGTTTAACAGTAAAAAGTATTTTGCCAATTGTTCTAACCAACTGCTTTCCTCTTACCTCTATTGTTGGTTTCCTTTACGAACTGATTTGTGTGCCATTTAACCGTACAGTTGATGCACTTTAAAGAGATCTAATAGTAATTGTGGTACCATGTAGAACTGTATATTTGCCATTATAGATAACCGAGTACAAAGTGAGTTATTGTGATATTGTACATAACCTTGAATATTAATTATATAAACACTGTTTTAACCGATACAGTGTGCAGACATTCCTTTGTGGGTGCTTGGGGACTACACTGTACTTAAGAACCAGCCCGCATCACTTCCTGAGAAGCTAGCCCTTGATTGCTCGACCACGTACCAATATTGAGAATCTTGGCAGGGGTCCTCTGTGCCTCTCCTCTACCAAATAGAGTGCGGAAGTACAGACCCCCCCTCCGGTCCCTCACAGGTGGCAACGTCCATCTTCACCCCGCAGGATCCCACATTTTAAAGATTGTGGTGGGAATCAAGCCACATTGACACTTCGGAAGGGGCACCCCCACACAGATAAGAAGCATTATTGAGGAGCAACAAAATGTAAGAACTGCTAGGGTGCGTTGAAAGAAATTAAACACCTAGCCTTATATAAGGATGCCATCAGTTGATCTGGGCACATTAAGGGCGGTCGTGCGATTCAGGGAGTAGGCTACATTGCACTACAGTGCAAACTATACCACCATACATCGCAGTCGGACAGATCAGCTGGCAGGGCCAGAAGATAAATGTTCCAATTAGTCAAAGAAGTGTTCCCAAAAGCAGCGTTTCCTTTTACATCTCAGGAGCCCCAGGCACCTTAGGGGTAGAAGAACTCAATCTTCGTTGGATAATCCCCCGGCCCCCTTTCACCCGGGTAAGGCGATGGACTGGGGAGTGAATCCCACAGAACCTGCACAATGGATGCCAGGGAGCCTATACACATGTATTATTGAGCGATCAAGCTGTTGCTGCTTAACTTTAAATTAAAAACAAATCTGGATATTAAAACCATCTCCAATTGCTAACAGAATGAGTGTGCCAAGGAGAGGGTCATCAATATTTTGATGCCACACTCCAGAGGATTCCAAATGACAGAGATATGTTCAGTAGAACATGCCAGTTGCTTGTCTGAGAAGACAATCAGGTTTCACTCTAGAAGGAAGGGCTCCCCAGTCCCAATTTCAATCATCTTTAGAAGCTATCCTTAGATCCGGTCAATACACAGCTTTTATCCTCCCATTTCAGAAGAGACAATCCACTGACTTCTCAAGACTGCACCATCACTTATAATGAAGGACCCGATAGGCTTCCTGGAGTTTTTAGCCCCTCACAGTGGAAGCATAACTACTATGGGAATACACACAGCAGTCTACTTCAAGGAATACAAACGTGTCCCCAAGATTGAGTGGTATGCAGCACTCATAGATGGCAAACAGCACAGCACAAGGACTTCCTCTACTTCTCTACTTCTCCAACGCCTGCAGGGGGAAGGGCGGCAGCGGGGTGCGGTGGCTGGGCTCACCATTATAGTAATTGGTCTGGTAATTGGTGACCTTGTTATAAATAATGAATGGATTACCTCGCAGGGGCGGCTTACACGATCATGCAAGGAGGTGTGAACCATGGCTTCCCAGTAAGCCTCTGCAGCAGAGATTCATCCGTACAGCGGAGTAGAATCCTGCCTCAGTATCTGAGCAAGGGCCAATATTTCCCCTGAGCGTGCGCCACTTCATGTAGAACCGAGTTTAAATACTGTACACTTTCTCGGAGAAAAGGCGCAGTTTAAAACCTTAAGACCAAAGTGCTTATACAAGTAAGGTTATTCACTGGTAAAGACGTGCCGAGGCCAGGAATAGCGCGCACACACATTCAAGCGATCAGATGTGCAGCTCTTTTCCTTCACTCTCGAGCAGTGGGCATACTTTAGAGTCCCGAGCAGTGCTGGTGGTCGGTCGGGTCTACTCGCTTTTTGCTAGCCAACACTGGGAATATAGTTTTGTTTTATTACATTTTCTTTACTTTACATTTTTATTTTTCCATAACACACACTTGTCATACAATCATCAATGCATAAAGATACAGCTTGTGACATAACTTAGTCCACTGACATCCATGCCTGGTACAACAATTACAGTAAACATTGCAATACCTCCACAATACTTTCCCCACTTTTCCATGTTCCATGATCAATGTCAGTCTTACGTTCCGCTGCTCACCCAATTTGTCCCAAATCTCATGTCGTATATCGCGATTCGGTCCAACCCAATGGGTACACTCCCCTATCCTGGGCCCACTTTGGGCCTTCCACGCCATTGCTATCGTCCGTTTGGCTAGCAATAACCCAAAATCCAGGGCTCTAACCCACCCCCCATACCCATTTCCTCCCTTCTGCCCTTCCCTCTAGTCAGTAGCCCTTATAATCAATTCTTGACTGAGTTGACCCCTCACCGCGATTAATTCGAACAGTTCAGAACCCACAGCTTCCCAGAAACCCACCACTCGATCACATCCCTACCACATGTATAGATAAGTCCTAAACTCTTTCCTGCATCTCCATCCATTCAGGTCAGTTCAAACAGTCATTTGTTGCACTATTTTATATTGATCCTGTTGGCAGCGGATTGGAAAAAAGCCCTCCTTACAGGATTGACTGGCAGGGTGTCTCTACTATGATCCTCCTATGTTAAGCTCTCTTTCCCGATTGGCCAGTTTGACTTCTGTTTTAATCATGATTTCATTTTCTTCATTTCCTTTTATTTATTGTTCCTTTATCCTGGGCCCTTTAAAATATTATTTGTCTGATCCTTGTGAGTAGGTTATTTTATTTAATGAATGCAAGTACCTCTTGTATCCCCTCCCAAGTATCTCTTGATATTGTATAGATTGAAACCTAACGTTTCTGGAGACCTGCTTCGCATTTTCCAGCACTCTATTCCACTCACCATCTGAATGCTGCTCTCCTAAATCTGTTTCCCCATTTAAGTCTCAGCGATCCTGCAGTAGTATCACACTCATCCCAATTTGCTGCATACAGGCCAGAGATACACTTACCCCCTTCAACTAATTGCAGAAGGGATTTCTTCATCGCATCTATGCACGTTTCTCAGGTAATCCAACCCAAGCCTCTCATACTACAGCCATCAAGGTGGCAAACAAACAAGTTCAATCAGACCACCGGGTGGGTCACCTTAAATTCAGCATATGTGAATTTAAGGTGACCCACATACACATCGTTAATGACCCTGCCCCAGTATTTCAATCACCTCCCTTTTCCTCCCTGCCGGTGGTCGTCGCACTCTACTACTGGCCAAAGATACAACTGGCAAGAAGGAGAACCTCTGTCCCACGCTCAAAGTGGCCTTCCACCATACTCGTATAAGAGTACTCACGGGAGTAAGGAGACTGACAAGTTCACTAGCCTGTCCCCCCCACAGCAGGTCTACGACCCGGTACAAGTCAGACTCTTTCATAATCAAAACCGTGTTGCGATCTATATGTGGGTTGGGCAAACCAATCTACCATGTGTTTCATAGTCTCAGCCCGGTAATATGCTTGAAGGTCCGGCGATCCAATACGCCTTTTACCAGCCAGCAATTGTAATTTTCTCAGAGCCATTGTCAGAGTCATCCCAGCCCCCTTCTATAGCAACCTAGACAAAGTTCCATGTAGCAATCGAAAATAGGCAGTCTTCAAAACCATCATCATTACTTGAAATACATTCAATAGACTAGGCAACATGACCCGGCCATCCGTCCAATAAAAAGAAAATGGGAAACTTAATCCAGAATTCAGTTAACTTCTCAAAAGCCTTTATTGCCTTCCGACATTCTGGGCATACATCCACTCCCAGTCAGCGCTAACTATTATTCCCATGTTTTTAAATCCAGGGACCTCCTCCTCCATCCGAAAATGTGCCAACTCGGGCAAAGCATAAATGGCTGATTTGCACTTATTAACAACCAATCCTTACAGCTCTCTGAACTCTTCAACAGTATTCATAGCCTGACGCAGTTTCACCCCAGGCATCTGCATGTACAGTAGCACATCGTCCGCATACATTGATATACAGTGTCTGGCTCCTTTTTGGGTGGGACCAAGCCTGATTTGCATATGGCCTTTCCCCTTTTGTAATTGCTTGGCAAGTGAAGTACAATGGTCTAGAGGGTTGCTCAGAGCAATGCCAGAGGTTAAGATTAATTCTAAACCTTCCAGCCATCGCCTCTTGTTTTGCTGTACTGACCAGAGTGTGACGGGTATGCCCAGATGTGGGTCCTGAGCCTGCTGGGCCTAGAGAACCAAGCTACTCCTCACTGATGAGGCCCAACAAGGCCGAAACATGTTTGGGAATGCTTGTGGTCTCGTGCAGAAGGGCTGTGACCAAGCAGTTTAGGCTGGACTGCCCCTTTTGTGTCAAACTAAGCCTGATTTGCATATGGTCAAACCCCTTTGTAATGGCTTGGCAGGCGAAGAACGATGCGCTGGAGGGTTGTCTAGAGCAAGGCCAGAGGTTAAGATTAATTCTAAACCTTCCAGTTTGCTGTGGCCCCTTCCAATAACAGCCCTGTATTCTCATGCCTATGCCGATACACCATGACCGGGGGGTTCGATGATCAACACAAATAATGGGGAGAGCGGACACCCCTGCTGTGTCCCCCTTCTCACCTGCCATGGGGGAGAGATCACCCCATTAACCTGCACCCTGGAGGTCAAGCCCCCATATAACCGCTTCACCCATTAAATAAAGTGAGCCCTCAAACCCATTTTCTCCAAGACCATCCACTGAAATTCCTGGGAGACAATCAAATGGCTTGTCCGAATCCAGACTGATTACTGCTAGCCTCTCCTCAGTGTGTCTGTGCTTACCCAGAATCAGAGATAACTGCCGTAGATTATTCATAGTGGATCTCCCTGGGATAAATCCAGTCTGGTCAGGAAGAACCAGGTTCTGCATAAACAGTCAGACGCCCGCCAATATTTTACACATTTTAGCATCCGCATTAATCATGGACAAAGGTCGATATGACGCACAGTCGAAGAGTCCCTTCCTTCCTTTGGCAGAGTTATCACTAGTGCGCACTGTGAAGATAGTTAATGGCGATAGTTAATGGCATATTGGCAGTCCTCCTACCACCCCCTGGGATCTACAGCGCTATTAAAAAAAAAAAAGTGGTGGAGGAACCTATAGGAGAAAAGAAAACTTGGACGTAAGCAGACTTGTATTTGCACCCGTAAGGCTGGGATGCAACCCCCTTACCCTCAGAGAAACTCATGGATCATACATTCAGTTACTCTTAATTTAACCCTTTATATTGCTCTGTGCCCACTACAAGATCTACAAAAAGATGCCAGAATGGATTTCATATTATAAGGGTCTCAAGTAGGCATCAACATGTGCACTCACCACTTGCCATTGGCAAGTGATAATGAAAAGGTATGCTATGTGCAACTTTACTTATTTACTCCTGGGTGTCAAGGTTTGCACACATCTAGAAAGTTGGATTTACTTTCAGCCTCAGACCTTGTGCTCTGTCACTGTGAGCAGCAACATAACTTGGAATTTGATGCTCCCGACTTCTTGGCGTGGCAGTCCCAGTATTTCTAAGCTGGTGTTTTGGTCTGACATTAGTTGCACTGCGATAACAAGCCTACACGCTTCAAGGGGCCCCGTTTTAACACATCGTAAATCCACACAGCCCAAAGTGTACACTTTATAATATTCCATTATTAATCTAGCCCTCGAGTAATGTCTTCCCATACACACGCCATAGAACCTGCACGTAATGTTCCATACATATAGGAGCAGCATGCAGCCGAGTTACCTCTCCCTTCTACTCCTATCTGATAGCAGTCATGTTGGACCTTTGTTACACTTGGCTAACAGTCTACTGCCTCCCCTTTTAGCAGCAGACTGTTGTCTGGAAACCCAGGGCTGGGGCACAATACACCACTTTTGGACATGCCCATGCACTCCGACGACTAATACCGTGGCGATGTGGGTATATAACATGCTGTGAACAAAGAAACCAGGCAGATGAAGCCTAATGCGGTCCAGAGACAAAGGTTTAGGACGTTAGACTTAAGGCAGGTTTTCTGGGCAACCGTGAGAGCAGAGCACTGCTGGCTGGATTCTCTAGTTTGTCAGGGTCCCTACAAGCGATTCAAAGGAATCGTAGGAATGCTGTAAGCCATCTGTTTCTCTGGCTCGCAATTTGGGCCTAGAATCGTGGATCATGACTACATGGAGTTTATGAAATGCCAGGATTTAAGTGTTTGCTTTTGCCTCCTTGTCTAAAGTTCCCTTTGGCAGAGATAGTTGTGGAAACAGTTTCCCTTTACCATGGATTAACACGCTAACTCAATGCCCATCCCAGCAGACTGAAAAAAGTTGCCCCCCCCCCGTGTGGCACGAACCTAGCTGAGAGGCAACGGAATGGTGTGTAAAAGGATGGAGACCAATACAATAGGCACGATGTGGGAGTGGCATGGTTTAACCGGGATCTAGTTTTCACTGGCTGATCTGTTCTTTAAAAATAGCAGAGTTTCCCATTCCTTAGTGGAGCGAAGTAAATCAACAAACTGGCCCACTGTGGGGGGGGGGAAAAACTCCCCCACTCTGGCATAAAATCATCCTCTCCTGCTCCACAATCTCTCCTCCTTTGGGTTCAAAGGCCCTGTTCTAAAATCGCTCTCCTCTTACCTTTCCTCTCGTTCCTTTGCTGTTTCATGGGGAGGCCAGACCTCTCTTTCCTTCCCTCTGATTTACGGTATTCCTCAAGGCTCTGTACTTGGCCCTTTCCTCTTCTCTCTCTATACCTCCCTCATTGCCCCCGTCATCGCCTCCTTTGGCATCTCCCATCATTTCTATGCGGATGACACCCAACTCTTTCTTTCTTTCTCCTCCTTCACACCTGACCTCCACCTTAAACTCTCCTCTTGTCTCACAGCCATCAAGAACTGGATGTCCTCACGCTTTCTGTCACTTAACACGGATAAAACTGATAAACTTTTCTTCCCCGCTAACTCTTTCCCCTCCCTCTCCTCCCCCGTTCATCCACTTTCCTCCTTCCAATCTCCCTATCTCCACTCATGCTTGCAACCTAGGTGTTCTTTTTGACTCTTCTCTCACCTTCTCGCAACACATTTCGCTCACCTCCCGCTCCTGCAGATACCACCTTTACAATATTCGCAAAATCTGTCCCTCCCTCACATTCCATGCTAGCAAGCTCCTAATCTCCTCACTCATCTTTTCCCGCCTCTTCTACTGTTCCTCTATAATTTTCGGTCTTCCCTCATCTCAGCTTGCCCCTTTCAAATCTATATACCACTCTGCCATTCGAACCCTCTGTCTCCTTACCTCCCGTGACTCCATTTCCTCTTCACTCTCTCGACTAGGCTGGCTACCTTTCCACCGACAACTAAAATTCCACTTTCTCTGCCTTGTTTTCAAATCCCTTCATGGTCTTGCCCCTCCTTATCTCTCCTCCCTTCTCTCCCCCCTGTTGCTCCCTTCGTTCTGCTGACCACTTCCTGCTCTCTGTACCTCCTTCCCCTTGCGCTTCCTCCCGGTTCCACTCTTTCCAACTTCTTGCTCCTCTGCATTGGAACTCTCTCCCCCTCTCAATCCGCTCTTCCACTACCCTCATCTCATTTCGCACTTCCCTTAAATCCTTCCTCCTCCATTCCCCACCTTGAAGCCCCCCTGCCCTCTACTCCCCCCGTCTTTCCCCTCTTCTAATCCCTCCCCTCCCTTTGCACCTTCCCTTTTCTATCTTACACTCTCTCTCCCTGCCTTCTACTCACTCAATCCTTCCCCGCCCCTCCCTTCACTCTCCTGTTCGCACTCCACTTCTCCCCCCTCTCAGTCAATTTCTCTTTGCACTGTTTTGTTGTTGAATGATTCAAGTTGCCACTTAGCTCACATTGTCATTTGTTGTTATTACTCTGCATTTTGTTGTTCCATTGTACAGCGCCTTGGTGTAAAGCGCTCTATAAATAAATCAATCAATAAAAACAGGCACCCACTAGTATGCTGGGTCTGCATTTCGAGCTTCGGCCTATTTCTCTGTAGGCCAGGCCGACCCTGCCGGTATGCTAGTTCATATAACGGGTACATACCCGGCTGGTTCTCTTTTTTTCTTGCATGTCTGGTTTGTTTCAAAGTCTGGAGAGGTTGTGCCTTCTAGTTTTACGCTGGCTTCTGGAAAACGTAGTCGGCACTTTTATTTTACATGCAAATTGTACCTACTTTTGCCAGTCTTGACCAATTTCAAACCAAGGTAGCTTCAGACTGCTCTCCACAGTAGGTTTGCCTACTTTATGAAGGGCCACTACATATGGACAAGTGGGTGGTGGGCCCCAGCGCCTCAAAAAGGTGACACAGGAGAGAAATGCACCAGCTCAGTGTGCAGGACGTCCAATGCCCGATTCTAGCCTTCCATAATTAGCAGCAGAGTATTGCTGCGTACTCCTAAAATAACCCATACTTGAAAGCACTGAACGGACTACGTAGAAGCATTGATCGTGTCCCAGTGCGTGTTATTGGATTTCTTTTGCCCCAGTCAAACTACAGACTGTTCTACACAACTTTCTCAGGAATTTACGGTGATGTTTGCCACTGGATTCTTGCAAAGTGCAAAGAATCTTAATCGCAGAAATGAGGCTTGGACTGAAGCATGAGAAAAATCAACACCTGCATCCAGAAGATACTGTCACGCCAACTCAAGGACAGCCCTTGTTCATCCGAAATCATAGACTACAGTTCCTACGAGGGGAGCTTGAATGCTAGTATCTAAATTGCAACAGAAGCAGTCAATGAGTTAATCTGTGAGCAGGATGCATGGGTGTATTTACTGTTGGGTAAGCAGAGGATTTCCCCTCTTCCACTTCTACCAACATTTCACAGAATCCTGCCCATCTGCCTGTCCAGATCCGTTTAACTGGCATGTAAACGTTTCATCCATTCAAGAGATGGGAGAGTTCTGTGTGCTCCACCAGAGCACATTCAACATTTCAACCTCCTAAATGGGCAAAATGCCCAAATGCCTACAGCTTCTGCTTGGTTGTATTACGCCCAATCAGAGAACGATCAGGGCTTTCATAGAGAAATGCATGCCAAGTAAACAGATGGCAGATTGTCCAAATATAAGCCTTGAGGTAGAGTGAGAAAATGTACTGTGTGACATGGCAATGGAAGTGTCTCATACTTCTTGTCTTATTTTCTTTGAAAAGACCTAAGAGGGTTTGAGGAATAAGCAAAGTGTTCAAACAAACGATTTAGAACAGGGCGCAAAATTTCCACTTGCAAAAGGGGAGCGAAAATTGGACTCAAACGAGTCAAATATGAGCATGCGTCGTCGCCAACATGTGTCCTGGTCTCCCACAAAGCTAGGAGGTTCATGCCAGCAAAGTGTGGCAGAAGCGTTGCAGTGCGTTTTTTCTCTCCTTGTAGAACGGGAGTTATAACTTGAAGCTGTGACTTTAAACCCTTCAACCAGGGAGGGGCCATTCTGCACTTCCTATAGCCAACTTTCGTGCGAAGCGCGGCAAAGTGTTGCAGTGTTAATGGTTCACCGTTCCAGTGATTGGTGGTGGGTTGATGAGCTCTGACACAGAGAGAACATAACGACGCAACAAAAACAGCAGTGTGGGGAGTTTTGTACTCCAAGGAGAGATCGCTCTTGCTTTGCTAGCTCGTTTCCTTTGTAATCAACATAATATACAACCTATGCAGTAAATCCGGCCAGGGTGACTGTTCCAACTGCTTGAGTACCAACACTAAGACCTCGCCCGCTTCCAGACACTCAGCAATAACTACAGTCCCTCACCACAAGGAAGGGCTCTCTCTGAAAGCCTTTCTTCAGGAATTGGACGCCTTACTTGATGGCCCCAGTACTTCGACTCAACCTGGACATTTTCAGGGTGGTATACGGGCTAACTGCCCTGTCCAAACCCCACCTTCCGCTGCCCCTCCATGCAACTTGCAACTGTCTGCTTACTCGATTACTCTTTAAAAGCCTCCCCTTGAACTTTCAACGCTGGGGGTCATTAATACCACAGCTAAAAGTGTCATAAGAAAGGCCAAAACAGGAAAAAGAAAATCGGCACACTTGTTGACCTGCAAGAACAATTAATGATTTCTTCCCGGCCAGATCAACCAGCACCGACGTGCCTCCATCAGTTTTAAAGAGAATGAGCAACAAAACGTCTCATTTAAATACCGTAGCCTCACAGCTAGTTGTGTCTAACTTTATTAGCGAAGACAGTATGCTAGTGGAGGTTGCAGGACTAAGCGATCAACTAAATGTGACCATGATTCAGTGCGCACTAGAGATCGCGGTTAACAAGCCAGCAATTGTATCATCCACCTCTGCTTTAAATAAGGACTCTTTCCTAACCAAGCTTTAGCCGATTTATATGACAATATTCCAAACGAACTGGCTGCGCACACTTTGCAATTTAGCGATATTAAGCTTAAATTGGATGACATTGTTTGCATGCCCGATAATGGCGCTAGCGGCTACTGCTTTCAAAAGGGGCCCTTAAATCAGTTCCCGGTAGACTGGATTTCTACACAGCTTCTGGAATGCAACAAAAGCATAGCGACAAACGTCTGCAAAAATGTAATGAGGTTCACGCAATATCATTTCAACTGAAAGCACTCTTAAGTACATTGATTCTGAGTCGATGCCAATTGTGATCAGCGAAGATCCCCCTGTGAACCCGGCTGACAGAAAAACACAGGGAAAAGCAGTCAGAAAAGCTACGATGGCAGGGCAAAGGGGTGAAAAAGCATAATCCTGCTCATCAATTTCTAGCTTTCTGCGGTGCAAATAAAAAACTAAATAAAGGGAAAAAAAACAACAAAAAAAACCCACATTGTCCTTTCAAGGGTCACAATTGTGGCTGATGGCATTAATAGGCCTCAGTAACCATGCCCTGCAGTGGCCTTACGGGATGTCTCCTTTAGCACAGCCGCCAGGTTAGTCACCTAATTAATTGGCTCCATAATTTACTCCTGTGTTGTATTAGAAGCTGATGACGGATTAAACACAAATCACTCTGTAGTTTCGAGAGTCCCTGCAGCGCATCGCAAGAAGTTTATCAGAGGCCAGCTGGAGGCACAACTCTTAACGCTATAACAGCCTCTGCATATTCTCCTATATGCAACGCCACCATTTGAGCTATGCAGACTAACTGGGAAGCTCTTGAAACGATTTGGATTGCTGCTATTAATGGACTCACAATACATAGGTAACACATACAGCCTATGAAGGGATATTACATTCTCAAAATGGAATGGAATTCACAATAGAAAAGAACTTGATGGGTATAGATTTGATATTGTTCTGGTTTATAATTGTAATGTGATATGTATTTGCCATGGTTGTTGCCAACGCAACACACTAATGCTGAAGTGTTAGTACACATGAACTTGTGACACGTTATCCACCACACTTTTCACAAATTGGGGTGAGTGACTGTCGTGCGGCTTGTGGCCTAGAACTTGAAATTTTGCATCCCGATTTACAAGTCCCTCTGTGCGTGAATAGCGCAAACGTAAGGTGCACTTCACCTATGGCGTCAAAAAGGTGCCCAAAGTACTAAAAACCCTAAAGAAAATTTGCCATCACTGAAATCCTCAAATTAATATAAAGGTTTCCTGAATCAGATGTTCCTAAAATACTGAGTTGTCAGAATGTCTAAATCAACTGGTGAAATGAGGAAAATAACGAAGTCCTTCCCTTAAGTGTAAAAGGGCTGGGGTTAAAATCTCCAACTTAAAGTAGTTCCTTAAAATAACAAAGTCAATCAATTCAGAGAGACCTTTTCCCAGACCTCCTCAGGTAGACAGGCACCATGGCCGCTTTTGCGAAACTCAAACTGGGTCCTCTGGTTGCCTTCCAAATGCAGGACTTCTTAGGCAAGGGATAATTTGGGTCCTGCGATTTGGTTCTTTATCTTGCTCATTTGGTTTGCTCATCCTTCTCATAATCTCTCGCTCTCTCTTTGTTGCTTAGTATGTTGCCCCAACAGTTGGGCTTCTAAGTTGCTCTCTTTCTTCTGCAGCCTTTAGCCTGCCCCGGTTCTGCTTCAAGGATCTTTTGGATCTACCAGAGTTTTAGCAAGGTGTTGCCTTAATCTCTTCCCAGGGGGGACAGCTCTCCCACCTTTTAGATTTAGGTTGGGTATGTAGGGGTACTCTCCTTCTTCCTCCTGGATCTACCAGCTTCCTCCTTCGGGCAGCTTCCAGGCAGGCGGTGCCCCAGGGTAGGCCAGACTACACCTCCGCCTCCAGGATACAACTCCTCTTCCCTTTGCCAGCGTCTGGAGAGAAATACACAGAACCTGTCCCTGACTGAGAAAGTTCAGAGTGAGCTGGCTCTGCTTGTATAGCTAGACTCCTCTTCATCCTGTTGGCAGCGGATTGGAGAAAAGACCTCCTTACAGGATTGACTGGCATGGGGTCTCTACTATGATCCTCTATTTATTTATTTGAATTTATAAAGCAGGCAGCGGCCCTGAGGCACCGTGGCGCTGTTACAGAATATTCACTTAGGTACTTATTACATAGATGTGTAAAAATTACAAGTTTGTAGCAGTAACACAGTGGTATGTTCCATGGTTACAGGGGAACACCTTTAAATACAGTGTAATTGAAGAGCCTTGTTTTCAGGGCTTTTCTGAACACAGTGAAGGAGGTTTCATTTCGAAGTTTGAATGGTAGCGTGTTCCAGTTTTTTGGTGCCAACACCGCAAAGCTGGCATTCCCGGCTTTGACTCTTTTGAAGGCAGGTACTGAGAGCTGGTGTGAGTATTGGGCCCATTTAGGTCTGTTTGCAGGTGCCTGGTGAATTTGTTCTGACAAGTGCGGAGGTGCAGAGTGGGAGAGACATCTGTGTGTGATGGTGAGGGTTTTGAACAGTATGCGCTCTTTCACTGGGAGCCAGTGGGCATCTCGCCTGGCCGGAGAGATATGCTCTCTCCTAGGAATACTTAGTGCGGTTTGCAGCTTGTTGAGGTTTTTGGATGAGGTGCCTACGAGCAGGACATTGCAGTAGACCAACTTGGCACCAATGGTGGCTCTGGCTATGTTACGGCAGTTTTTGGCCGAGAGGTGAGGTTTCACAGCATTAATGACTTTGGTTGTGAGAGCTGCTGCTGATGAGATGGCACTGACTTGCCGCTTCATTGATAGGGTAGAATCAAGGTACACACCCAAAGTTTTTACTGCGGCGGAGACTTTGATTACAGTATTCTCAATGCTGAAGGTGCTGTATTGACGGTCTAGTTTGTTCAGAATTTCCTTGGGACCTACCAGTAGAAGCTCTGTTTTGTCCCCATTGAGACAAACCATTACCCGCCATCCAGGCCTGGATGAAAGCATAGGTCTCCTTAAGAGTGTCAAAATCTTGCACATAGGAGCCGGATAAAGGGAGGAGAATTTACTTAGTTTGTGAATGCTATGCCATGCTCTTCCAGATCGTTGAAAAGGGGTAATGTGAAAATATTGTAGAGGGTGTAGGATGTGCATGAGCCTTGTGGGGCTCCACAGTCGATAGGGGATGGAATGGCCGATGCCTGGTCAGAGAAGACACTCATGGCTCGCCCTTCCAGGAAGGAAGTTATCCAGGGTGTAACTTCCTGGGAGAAATGAGCAGCCTCCGTGAGGTGTCTACATAGTATCTTGTGATCTACAAGGTCGAGAAAACGGCGGACAGATCCAGGAGAAGCACAGGCTTGCCATTGTCCATTGTGCAAATTAACAAGGGGGGTCCTGGGAGTCCCTCTGCCAGACATTAGTCCTGGTTACGAGAGACTTACCCAGAGTCTTTAGCTCACTATCTTTCACAGAGAAGAAATATCCCAAACATATCAGTCTTTGTCCTGCCCTGGGGCAGTCCAGCACCGAAATGCTAGGCAATTCTCCTCTGAACAAGAGTACCAACAGAAACCCCAGACACGTGTTTCGGTCTGGTTGGACCTCATCAGTAGGGTGGATCTGTGCCTCTCTAAGAATAGTGAGCAAGGGGTCCACGTCTGGATTCCCCTAGTAACTAAGGGTGAGACCCAAAGTTACTCCCAGGACCCCCCTTGTTAAATCTGCATATTTAAGTAACTTTGGGTCTCACCCTAAGTTACTAGGGGAATCCAGACGTGGACCCCTTGCTCACTATTCTTAGAGAGGCACAGATCCACCCTACTGATGAGGTCCAACCAGACCGAAACACGTGTCTGGGGTTTCTGTTGGTACTCTTGTTCAGAGGAGAATTGCCTCGCATTTCGGTGCTGGACTGCCCCAGGGCAGGACAAAGACTGATATGTTTGGGATATTTCTTCTCTGTGAAAGATAGTGAGCTAAAGACTCTGGGTAAGTCCCTCGTAACCAGGACTAATGTCTGGCAGAGGGACTCCCAGGACCCCCCTTGTTAAATCTGCATATTTAAGTAACTTTGGGTCTCACCCTAAGTTACTAGGGGAATCCAGACGTGGACCCCTTGCTCACTATTCTTAGAGAGGCACAGATCCACCCTACTGATGAGGTCCAACCAGACCAAAACACGTGTCTGGGGTTTCTGTTGGTACTCTTGTTCAGAGGAGAATTGCCTCGCATTTCGGTGCTGGACTGCCCCAGGGCAGGACAAAGACTGATATGTTTGGGATATTTCTTCTCTGTGAAAGATAGTGAGCTAAAGACTCTGGGTAAGTCCCTCGTAACCAGGACTAATGTCTGGCAGAGGGACTCCCGGGACCCCCCTTGTTAAATCTGCATATTTAAGTAACTTTGGGTCTCACCCCAAGTTACTAGGGGAATCCAGACGTGGACCCCTTGCTCACTATTCTTAGAGAGGCACAGATCCACCCTACTGATGAGGTCCAACCAGACCGAAACACGTGTCTGGGGTTTCTGTTGGTACTCTTGTTCAGAGGAGAATTGCCTCGCATTTCGGTGCTGGACTGCCCCAGGGCAGGACAAAGACTGATATGTTTGGGATATTTCTTCTCTGTGAAAGATAGTGAGCTAAAGACTCTGGGTAAGTCCCTCGTAACCAGGACTAATGTCTGGCAGAGGGACTCCCAGGACCCCCCTTGTTAAATCTGTATATTTAAGTAACTTTGGGTCTCACCCTAAGTTACTAGGGGAATCCAGACGTGGACCCCTTGCTCACTATTCTTAGAGAGGCACAGATCCACCCTACTGATGAGGTCCAACCAGACCGAAACACGTGTCTGGGGTTTCTGTTGGTACTCTTGTTCAGAGGAGAATTGCCTCGCATTTCGGTGCTGGACTGCCCCAGGGCAGGACAAAGACTGATATGTTTGGGATATTTCTTCTCTGTGAAAGATAGTGAGCTAAAGACTCTGGGTAAGTCCCTCGTAACCAGGACTAATGTCTGGCAGAGGGACTCCCAGGACCCCCCTTGTTAAATCTGCATATTTAAGTAACTTTGGGTCTCACCCTAAGTTACTAGGGGAATCCAGACGTGGACCCCTTGCTCACTATTCTTAGAGAGGCACAGATCCACCCTACTGATGAGGTCCAACCAGACCGAAACACGTGTCTGGGGTTTCAGTTGGTACTCTTGTTCAGAGGAGAATTGCCTCGCATTTCGGTGCTGGACTGCCCCAAGGCAGGACAAAGACTGATATGTTTGGGATATTTCTTCTCTGTGAAAGATAGTGAGCTAAAGACTCTGGGTAAGTCCCTCGTAACCAGGACTAATGTCTGGCAGAGGGACTCCCAGGACCCCCCTTGTTAAATCTGCATTGTCCATTGTGTCAAGTAACTGATTCTTCAGATCTAACGGGCCGACTCTGTGCCATGCCGTGGACGGAAACCAGATTGCCTTTTCCCCAAATTGTTGTGCAATTCCAGATAAGCCTGGATCTGTAGATATACAGCTTTATCTAGAATTCTTTACAAAAAGGGGACGCTGGTGGTTGGCCTGTAGTTAGGACAGCCAGGATCGAGGGTTGTTTTTTAGCAGCGGTCTAACCCATGCTTCCTTGAGGGAGGGACAATGCCTGAGGCAAATGAGGCATTGATAAATGCTTTGAGAAACTGAACCAAGGACTCGGTGCAGTCTTTGATCAAACTACCTGGGCAAATGTCACCTTTGCAGTGAGATGGCTTGATATGTCTCCTGATCAGTAGGACTACTGATTCGGTTGTTGACTCATGATTTCACTTTATTTCGTTTTATTTACTGTTCTTTTATCCTGGCCCATTTAAAATATTTGTCTGATCCTTGGGGCCTAGGTTATTTTATTAAATTAATCTAAGTACCTCTTGTATCCATTCCCCCACCTCCCCCACAAGTATCTCTATCCGGGTCCTCCCATAGGCTTTCTGGTGTTCCAGACATCCGGGACTTGACCTGGTGCTGTCAAAGGAAAAGGCTAGGGCCTTCCCTCCGAGGTCCTGTAGTGCATCTCTGCCATCATCTCTCATTCACTTCGATCTCTGAGTGGAGCACACTGCATGCCAAGGAGTGGATACCCCCTTTGTTCTTGAGCTGTGCCACTGCTGCCACTGTCCTGCTCCAGCAGGCAGCACCCACTCCACTTTAAGGCAGACCTGGGTATGTCTGTTGTGGAGATTGTGGCACAACGATTCACCACAGAACACAGCATTAAACCTTTCATCTTTTTACCATCAGGCCAGCGAGTCCCAAAGACATGCATTATTTTCAATTCTTTCCCACTGTTGCAATGTCAGTTAATACAGACCAGAAATCAAATTCTGCACATCTGCAGTGTAAAAACAATAAAGCACATTTTACTGGAGAGCACAACCTTGGTGACACACCCAGCTGGTTTTGAAAGGAATGTTTTCAGAGGTAAACTGCTCCAGTGGGACACTCGCCTAAACCAGTATGGTCCAGGTCACAGCCAGAAATCAGATTGCGAAGGATAGGTCGGACACAAAGTCTTCAGCGGAGGGAAAGGTAGGGAGAAAGTAGGATTGAAGAGTGTAGGTTAAGGTGTAGAAGAGGCGGATGAGACAGTGGTGAGAGGACAGGCAGAAGTGGAAACAGGAGAATGGAGAAGAGGCACACAAAATAGCATAGTTAGGTGAAAGACTAGTCTGTGCTATGAGGCGAGGGAGGTAGTGCAATAGCCCAGGAAGGATGCTCCCAGCCCCCTAGCCCCATCAGCATGGTGGCTGTTGCAAAGAGTTGCTAGGACAATCAGGAAATCAGGTCTTCACCCACCCAGTGAGGAGTGGAATTCTTTGCCGTAACAATCACATTTGAGAAACGCGCATTCCTGCTTCGACAACCATGTCCTCTAACCCATCAAAATCGTTGCTTCTCTCAGATTTTAGACATTCTATTGTCTAGTTTCTCTTTACCATCACCTCCTCCCCAAACCACCCCTTCCTTTCCACACACTAAGGTCAGGCAAAACCCTGGCAGGGTCACAATATGCCTCCTTTTGGACAAATCCAGGTGATGTAAAACTACTACGGTGGTGATGGGTGTAGTAGAAATATTGGATAACAAGCTCAACGGGGCGAGTACATTTCAGATATACCCCCATGGCACGGAAAACACCCCTCTCCATTCGGTGCTATGCCCCATAGAATATAGTGGATCTCCACAATAAATTCAGTGCAATTGTACACATAGCTTCCCCACCCTTTCCCGCTCATGCCTTCCTGAGCAGCCGATCGATCCTCAACCCAGCTGTCTACCCGCCTTAACTACTCCCTACCACTAATGCATGTTCTAGCATACTCTCCCATTTCCTCTCTGACAGGAAAAGTGATTTGAAGCCATAACCTAGGCTAGGCACACTATACAAATGCAAGAGACCCGAACATAACCTTCCTGCAGGGAGAGGGAGCAGAGGCAAGTTAGATACAGCTAAACTTTTCCAAGGCTGTAGGAAGAGGCAGAAACCAACTAAGAAAGTTCAGATGCTTCCCTTGAGGCCAAAGACTAGGTTTAGCAGAAACACAGCCAAGACAAATCATTCTAACTGATGGCCAGCAGAGTCCACTCTATCCGCATTTAAGTGTACCATCCTGCTTCGGGGTCTTAATTCAGAGCATGAATCCATCAGTCATAAAATCCAACATCTTTCAAAGAGATAACTTAAGTTTGCCTATATAGTCAGCAAAATCATAACACAACTGAAAGGAAATTAATACTGGAAGTTGAAATTTATGGCATAGTCCAAAAAGGTGGATTTGGAGACCATTTCCTTATAGACCAAGTTGTAACTTATTTGTACTTATCCTAACAAATCATTCCAAGAGTGTTTGGTCAACTATGCATAGTGGTTTCTTCAAGCTGAAATCAGACAATTAAGTGCTTTCTATGGGTGCAAACATGAGTCATTGTAGCTGTGCCAACCAGCATTTATTCTTAATGCGGTCTAAGTCTCATCATACATGACCTTTGGAGCAACCATTGAGAGGGACAGAAGAGCCTTTGGGGGAGGGGAAAGCCACCAGTTGTGTGATGCAACTCCTAAAGGTAGAGTGTGGGGGCCTCAGAGCTCCCCAAGTCTCCCCTCACCTCACCCCGCATGAAGGTTCACACAAAGGAAGGTCTGTGGAATGCTCCAAGGGAAACCAGTCTCATGCATAATGAGAAAAACGTGTTTAGAGCTACCCACCTCTATGGAGAATGTAGGTCTGCCATAGACTCCACACAGTAAGGTCCTTAACTGCTCACGCCAGGCTCTGTACCAGATTCCACAATCTTGGAGGGATTCCAGAAAGAGCACATTATTGGTGTCCAAATGGATCGTGGAATGGAGCTCAACAGGAATACAGTGCCAATGAGCTAACATTACAGGTGAAAAAGAAAGCAATCGCGCAGGGCGAGGTAGCTTGAATTTTTTTCTTTTTTTAATTATAAAATGATGCAGATAATTCTGTTTGCAAAAGTGAAATATACTAATCAGAAGCCACGTTCATAATGCTCCACGTTAGGTTATTGTGATTTCTACCGTGCAGAGCTGCCATTTTCATGGTCTCCAGCCAAATCTGAAAAAAGGAAAGTGGCTGGGATGGGTAAGTTAGTGAGACAGAGGGGAAAGTGCAAGAGAGCTTTGATGTGCTGTTGGTAGCTTTAGTTCGGAAAACCTGGTCACTGCCTGCTGTTTGTTTTGGCTGATCGTCGTTGTGTGGTGTTTGGCTGTATAGGAGTGATTTATGTGCGTCTTCGGTGATTGAGAGTAATTAGAGTGGCTTGTAGTTTGTGGCGTTCGTTTTTGTGGCAAAGGTATGTGTCTGGTTTCTTCAGTGTTTGAGGCTGGGTATGCATGCAGAGGAGAGGTTTTCGTAGGGTTAGTCAGCGGTCATCTGGGTCTTTTTCTGTGTGTTGGGTTAATCTTCTATCGTGTTTGGGGTTGAGTGTTTTATTCTCTGGGTGATGTTGAGAAGCGTGGACGATCGTCACAGACCCTCATGAGGTTCTGAATGCGCCAGAAGCCCAAGAGTGTGTTGTAGATGCTTGAGGAGGGGGGTGTCGATAGAAGCTGCATTATGGGTAGGTTATTATGTCATTGATTGTAGATTGCCCTAGGAATTAAATGCAATCTTCCAAAATAGCAGCCATCTTGAAATCAAAGTCTGGCACTGAACTGCAGCCAGGACAGTACGCCCGGGCACTGAACATAGAAACGCATGTGTGAATGCAGGGTCGGGTTGCAGCCTGGGCAGCCGTGAAAAAACCTATCATTGTCTCATACTACTAACCCAGAAAGAATGCACCCTGCAAGGTCATGAGGGGACTGATAGTTCCCTCTGAACAGTTATCCCACGAGGAGGGAGGGCACGAGCCTCCGACCTGCATCAGTCCAAACCCCAATTTATAGTGCTCAGATGACCCCGTCCCAAGACCCCAGCATTCCAAGGTACCAGCCAGCCCTAGACCACCGCCACAAAAATCTCGCCATGCTAAAATATCGCCGAAAAATTGCTGTTTTTTGTGGCGACATTATTACATGGAACATGCGGGGGACACCCCCGCAACCTCCAAATTGATCATTATTTTTTTTAAAACATTTTTTTGTCCCTGTCCCCATATATATGGTCACCCATATAATATCGCCACAACCTTTTCCCGGCGATATTATTTACGGCGACCATATATATGGGGATAATATTACCTGATACCCCCCCCCACCATCAGGTCATGCAATTTTGTGCTGCGAGGTGCCATTGGGAAAAAGTAACAAAGCTAAAACCAAGGTGGGAAGATTTGTGTACGGCACCGACATGTCTGGGATTGAGCTGGGGTTTGCAAGTTAGCGCGACCTTGAAAGTATTGTCTGCGCCCATCTCTGTAGTACCAGGTGCACATTAGACCATACATAGGGAATGCTATGATTCAATTGCCAATTAGGAGGCTTGCGCTCGATGGCGTGCAAAGAAGAACCCCACGTGGAAGAAGACGGACAGAAGGAGCTGGGACCAATGGCCTGGCATCCCTTATGGGGCAGGCGGTACAGGTACAAAGAAGTGTGAGAGCCCCTCCACTAAGAACAAACATTGGCCACATATCCTGTTCTATGGAATTTCTTCCACTCAGGAGGGTTTACAACCACGTTTTAGCACACTGCACCCTTCACAGAGAAGAAATATCCATTTGCATATCAGTCATCATCCCACCCACAGGGGCAGTCCAGCACCGAAATGCTAGGCTAATCCAGAGTCTCCTCGGAAGCAGTAACAAAGTAGATGGATGCAAGAAGCAGGAAGAAGACCAAAGACCAATCTCTAGCATGTTCTGCAGAGCCCTCTCTTCGGTTTGGAGCGGTCTTCGAAACTCCTGGGTTCTACGATGAGGAGGGAAGATGATTAATCCTTCACTTTCCACTTTATAGAGCTTCCTCCACCGCTACTTAAGGTCAATGGCTCCTTGTTTTACTTCATGCCTACTGTGAGCCACCTCATATCAGTGCTAGCACATCAGTATTCCTCATGTTTTCTGTGCGCATCTTCGTCCTAGTATTTTCTTGTATTGCCTGTATCCCAGGCACTACAGAAATATATTGGTTTACTCTCACTTTAATGGTTTGAAATGGAGTGGGGGTTCAGGAATGTGGGGGTGTGATGTAGTACAACGGGTTGCACCCATGGTGGTCGTCCTTTTCCCCAGAAGGGGGCGGGAGGGTCCTTCCCCATGGGGTCTTCTCACATTAAACCCCGCCTACGGGGCACTATTGGGTAGCAACGGCACCTCCCTGGTCTCATAGGAAAGTGCTCCCCCTTCGGGAGAAGAGACGATACCTGGCGAATCGCCACAGGAGTTGTAGCTTATTTTCTGGACTTTGTAGTGCTTGTGAGTTCCAGCATTACGATCGTATTAGACCCCGGGTTGAGGTTTCCAGAATTGGTACTCGAGGTTCGTAGTGTGGGAGTCCAAAAGGTACTAGTTTTAAAGTCGTGATATCAGATTGGGTCCTTAGTCAGGCAGAATGCAAGTGTGACAAACTACGACATTGGCCAGACTTACTGTGGTGGTAAGGGAATGCAGTGTGGAGGAGCACAACACTTGTGAGGTAAAGAGGTCTGAATATGAGGTAAAGAGGTCTGAATCCAACCAAGGGAGCACTGTGGAGGGTAAGTACAACGTAGCAGAAACACAATTACAAACTTCAAGGCGCAACAAGTTTTAAACGCAGCGGCAAGCGTCAGAGATCACCTGGATTAAACACAATGGCTGACTTCAGAGCGCAGCAAGTTTAAAAGCAGTGGTGAACACAATGCCAAACTCCATGAGAAAAAGCACAATGCAAACATGTGCCTTGTTTTGACAGTCTACAGACATCCCCACAGCTGCCCTGCAGTGCCAGCTGGGCAGGTTCAAAAGATCAGGGATTCATTCCTGAACACAAAGTTCTAACAGCGAGAGGTAACTTTAACTGTGTGTACCTCTGGTTCAAAATGTAATTATGTACTCAAGTAGTCTGGTGGAAGTTGATCAAAACTAAATATATGTCATGTCTGTTTTGACATGGTGGCTGCAGAGGTTACACTATAATATATCTGGGTACATGGGGGCTCCCAAGCACACGGGCCATGGTGGGCCAAGCCTTTATCCAGCCACTTAGCTGCCCCGGCCCTATGCAGAAAGAGACCCCAATTCCCCCCCTTTCCTTGATGGAGGGGCGGAAAGACCTCTGCGGCCAGGTGTATACCCAGGAGGCCAAGCAATCCTCAACCAGGACTGATGACGACACGTATGGGTGGGTAGCGAGGCAACGGGAAACCCGGCCAGTACCTTGGCAGTAACCAATACAGAGTTGATCGAATTTCTTCCCTGTCTAGCACCCATCTCAGAAGAAGTGCCCAGCGTTACTCTCATGGCCAATGGGGAGGGGACTTTAGAGGGGAGGGAAAGCTACCATACTTGGAGTCTGATGCTGCTCGAACTCCTGAAGCTGAAAATCCTGCTCCTGTCCCTTATTGAAATGGTCAGAAAAAAAGCAGAACCAGCCAACACATTGGTTAATTTGGGGGATGAGAAGGGGACACTGCCCAGGTCTAATGCACCAAGATCAGGAGGATCTCTTGCCCATGGCATTTGCTCCACCCTCCCCGAGAAACAAGGGGGCGAGCGGGAGCCTAGATGGGAATGCAACTCTCCCCATTAAAGCAATTGTTTCAAACAAAAAGAGGCCAGATTGCAGGGTGGCAATAACCTAGGGACGAATGCTACCAGGGTGTGGTCCAAAGAGCTGCCCAATTCTTTTCATAAACCCATTTCCCCCCACCGTAACAATATTTTTGTATGGGGTGCCAAAACCGCCCCCCAGGCAAAACAAACCAAATGAAGTGCTCCGAAACACAAATGTTTACATTGGATACACTCGGTGGGGGGATGCCCCTTTGTAACCATGAACCATATTGTGGACTGCACCAGGATACCCAAGACGGGGGAGGATGAGACTGACACTGTCAGGATAACATTACGAATTCCAAAAGTGGCTGGCCAGGGACACATTGTGTTGGAGATGGCAACCTAACCTGCCGTCAAACAGTACTATTATGATGAGCTCTTCTGTCTGTGGAAACCCACCCTCTGGGTTAGTCCCAACGGGAGCAAATGCTGCTCCCCTGGGGGTGAGCAGAAGGGGTTTTTGCAGCCCACGCCCACTAGTAGGTATTACGATATCACCTGAAGGAGCTATCCTTGTATTTGCACAATAGGTCCTTGGTCTCTGAGACTCCTGTGATTCATGTTGGTCTATGTCTGTTTTGGATACATACTGTGATGCTTAATTTTGTGATGCAGAAACTTTTATGGCTTTGAGCCGAAGTAAAGTTGGATGAAATATAATACAGCCACAGGCATTTGATGTAATTTTCTCATCCGCTTGCTCAACAGTGACTCCTTCAGGACAGGGCCTGATGTGTAGTAAGCTTTCTGTGCTGGCTGACCCCACAACTATGTAGGTCTCACAGAGGAAACCTTCCCTATGATCCCCCTCAGAAGGCTGTTCACATCCTCCAGGGAACAGAAACATTCACGGAGGTTCAACTAAGAACTGGCACTTCAAAAGGCAGTCTGCTATTACAATGGCCACCTCCGCGCAGGGTGAGAATTACTGGAGTCCTTTTGATGTAGGGAGACAGGATAGTGTGGAGCCCAGGAAAGCGCTTTACTGCACAGAGGATCTCACTATCTTGTATTTTGCTAGGGCGCCCAAATTTCCTGCAGACCAGGCACCGAAGTATGACATCAGAAGGAAAGGGACATTTGTCACCAGAGTCTGGATTGGACCCATTAACACACTTGCTGTGGACCAATCCGTTGTAGCATTTTGCGTATATAAGGAGGTGCAGTGCTCCCCTTATTTTATTAATCTGTAGGCACAGCTTGACAAATTCACAGGAATCAGATTGGTAGAGGACTTTGCAGTTGACTGTACTCCCAGAGAGGTGAAGACCAGGAGCTCCAAGGAAGAGGAAAGCTAATCTGCTTAACTATATCAAGAGCCTATTTGGGAGGATGAGCTGGCTGGAGAAGACCTGCTGCAACTAATACACTGGCACCCAGGCCCTTGCTCATGAGGTGACAAACTGTGCAAGTATTCTCTACAAACCTTTCACGTTGGAAAGGGCAAATGAAAGGACCTACCTTGCCCATGACAACCTTGACTGGTTTCCCAGTGACCAAAGAACTAATGAAGGGACTCCTGGCTTCCCCAGGATCTCTGTACTGTCTTCATGTCTTTCAAGCAGCTGCAAAAGAACTACCGGAGGCATTTTCAATTGATGCTCTCCTGGCCTCCACATCCGAGACCCCTATGAGTCTTCTGGCATCCCTCAACTGAACACTGAATGCCTGGTTACCAAAGCTGAACAGGTGCGTTGTCCACTACTCATCCCTGTACTCCTACACAGCAGTAGTCATTTCATCACAGTAAGACCGAAGGGTTTCGATGGGGTCGGATCAGGATTTTGTCTGGGATGTTGAATAGCAGATTCTTGCTACAAATTCTTTTGCTGGCAGAGCTCGGGTCCATTAAAGGTTGGTTTAGAATTTTCACAGCTGTAGAACTGCTTAAAATACCATCTTCTTGGTATGGAGAGAGCATGGTATTATGGATTCCCCGTTCTGGTTTCCCTGTATTATAAACTCCTACACTTAAACAGGACAGTTCAAGGGGTCCAGAATTTTCAAAGGACATCCCTGCTAGTTTATGAGAAAAGCCTTACTGAATTCAAGGTCTGATTAAAGATTTCAAGCGGAAAAACGTGAGGAAAGCTGAATGTGACTGCCCCCTGCCCGGTGACGGACTAAGGTGACCAGATGGTCCTCCCATTACTACCCCTGGCAAACCATTGGAAGGAAACTCATGGTGGCACCAGTAAAGACAGACAAGTGATCACAGTTCAAGGGTGTCTATTAAACTGCATAAATGGGTGAGAAAAACGCCTGATCTAAAGCTAAAACTTCGATGGGAGCCAGCTACAACCATCAAATAAGAATACTGTTCAAGTGGAGTCTAGTCAAATAAAAAGGGACAATACTACAAAACCTATTGCCAATCCTTAACGCTATGTTCCAAAATAGTGTGGGATAATGTTCACAAGAAAAGAAAGAAGTGTTCACAAAATGATAAGTCAAGACGTTAAGGCTGAGGTCTCCCTTCCCCGCGTTTTTAGTACAGGACAAGGTGGGACTCTTGAGCACAGCACACTCCTGGCATTTTCCAGCACTATGTTACAGTTCCTTTGCCCCAATATCAGGACCTCCGGTGGACAAGTCTCTTTTCTTCACAGTCTCTTGCCTCCGAGGGCCTGATCTGTCAACAATAACAAAAGTTCCTTTCCGTAATCTTTTATGTTGGGTGACGATTCTTCACCCCTGCACCGGGCTCCGATACTCTTGAATGTTAGTCCCCTCTGTCGGGTTCATTACGGCCTTTCAATCAAAGTCTCTTCAGCTGTAGTATTCACGAGTCTCAATGTCCTTTTAAAGAACCTTTCACTGTGGAAATCCCACAGCCGGGTTCACATTTGCCAAACAACACAGTTCACTTGGGTTTTATCACAATGTGGGATTCACTTCCCTTAGCATTACTCGGTGGGGTTTACATTGCCATTTTAACATAGTTCAAAAGAAAATAATTCCAGACCCCTTCGGTTTTTCCCTTACCCAAGTCTGGGTTTCAGCCACCAGCCAGGCTTTCCCTTAAACCCCCAGTCAGGCTTTGCATGGGTCCATTATCACATAAGCTTCCCCTCTGTCGGGCTCAAACCTTCGTCAGTGGTTCTTACGCCTTGGCTTCCCCTCTGTCGGCTCGAGCCGCTTGGCCTTCTACTGTTTGCAGCGCAAGAGACCATCGAGTGGGCAAGGACTTTTACGAGAACCCCAGCCTGACCACTCTGACCATTAATCCACTCATCATTCGTTTTGCACGCTTCCCTCAGCCGGGCTCGAACTGTACTGGTTTTCACCTTTGCCACAATGCCTCTTGGTACTTGTAGTTGCTTTATATTTATTCAGGGTTTCCCTTTTTGTCACTTTAGTACCCCTTCTACTTTGCTCCCCTGTTCCAGTCAACAACACGCTTACCGGATTCCTCTTCATCCATTGTGAGACTTACTCGGTTAGCGTGGCGCTAGTGCGTAGATCCCTGGGGGGCGGGGAGGGAATCTGGTAGGAGGTCAGGGTCTCACCACCTGCCCCTGGACTTCCTTTCACACACCCGGGGGAAGCAAGCAAGCTTTGCAGCAAGCACGACCAGCAGGCTGCCTTCTTTAGCCCGATGGGGGTAAGGCTCTGTAGCTGTGCTGTAGCCCCACGCAGGTGCTGGCTCAGCACCTCGTCCTTCCTCCTCCTCCTCCTCCTCCTCCTCCTCCTCCTCCTCCTCCTCCTCCTTCTCCTCCTCCTTCTCCTCCTCCTCCTCTCCACGATTTCTTCTGCTCCCTCTTACTTCTTGGTGTGCTTGGGTCTGTGGTAGGGATCCTCTGTCGGAATCAGCCTTGCAGCCTCCCCCTCTGCTCCAAAGAGCAACCGCCTTCTCTCTCTTTGCAGACCCCTTTTAAGCACCTGTGTGATATTAACAGGCTGTAGGTGTGTGCTCTGCCTGGCCTGGTTAGTGTGACATAATTTGGTGGGCAGATTGAAGGGGATTCTGGGAAATGTAGCGACTTTTAGATCTTGGGAAAACGTTGGTTGAATAATTATAAAAAAGTTTTATCAAAAAAAATAATAAAACGGGGATTATGGGGCTTCTAGTGTGTCACTGAACAGGGGATTATTGTCGGAAAGGGGAGAACCGGTGTATCGTGGTGGATGAATGCATTTTCTCCTGCCTTTTCTTAAAGGAAAGTACTGGGGTAGGATGGGACTGCAGTGGCAATATCCCATAAAGACTGAGGCTTTGTCGGGTTGGGGTGTATCGAAAAAAAAAAAAGAAGAGGATACCACGTCTCGCCCGAGGGCGTTCCTTCCACAGGCCCCTTGCCCAGATAATCCTCCCTCGCTTGTCTGTCCCCAGGGTTGGGATCCAAGCATGATGGCCCTCCACTGGCCACTTGAACAAAGGATCCCTGGGGTCTACCAGTAAGAACACCCCCAGGTTTCTCACACAATCCACTAAATCTGGAGGACAAGCAGCAGCCATGCTCAATCCACTAGCTGTCCCCAGAGTCATGCACAGGGAAGTCAGTTACAACAATTTCAGCAAACAACATACCCACCACAGACCAGGGGTGTAGACTTGGTTTTCCCAGCAGCCAGAAAAAGAAAAAGTAAAAAAAGAAAAAGTAAAAAAAGGAAAAGAAAATACATTGTTTCGTATAGGGACTTCCACAAAATTGACATTTCCGGCGGGTGGGAGGGCCAGGGCCCCAGAGCACCCGCGCACTCGCCGGCCCTGCCACAGACTACAATGAGCACACCCACAGAACTAAAACATCGGCATCCAAATAAATATATGAATTGCTATTGACTTCAGTGGGAACAGCCCAAAAAAGCATCCGATTTCACCCACCTGTGACATACAACAGGTTGAGAGGGATGCTGGACTATAAACAGCAGAAATTACTGTGGGGAACTGGGGGGTCAGGGTGGGAATAAAACCCATATTCTGGGATCAGAGGTATTGAACGCCTAGAAAAGTGTACTTATGCAGCAGCTTGGGGGTTGGCGGAGAGAAAGACAAAAATAACGCAAATGACCACTTTCCAACCACAATGTTAATCCAACATATGCACCCAATACCCATTGATGAGCCGAACACGCAAAACCAGAGCGCTTTGCCCAGGGTCATTTGCAAAATGACCTAGAGGATGACAAAAGGACAGGTTATGCTGCAACGTGAGCGAAATCTAAACCTTACCTGCAATGTGGAGGCAGCACAATTCTTAAAAAACGATTACAAAAATCGACTTCCAGCATTTACATAGCATGTGAACCAATCCAATATTAAAGAGCGTATTGCATAACCCATAGCCTCTCCTTCGATTGTAAACGAGTTTGCCTATTCTATGTTCATTTCCTTTGTATTTTTAGGTGAATTTCTCGAAATATGAAAAGCTGTGGAAAGTCATGAATGTGAAATAGATTTAGAAGTGACCGTTGAGGCAAAAGGAACCAGGATAACAAGGAAAATGACCCAAATATCACAAGGTACATTTAAACAGAAGAGGAGATGGGTAACCTTCTCGGACACGCCCACGTCGGATTCAGCACCCAAACAATCAGACTATAATTACCCATATGGAACAGGGAGATAGCAGAGCAGGCCTTTTTTTAGGGCACCAAGACCCTAGAGGCCACCCATCGGGTCCTTACCAACAGGATCCGTATGGGTACCCCATACGGAGACCCTACAGACCTCACAGACTGAACCAGCAGAGATGAACGAGAACCTGATCATCCCCCTGTTTAATCTTCCTGGGAAGACCTTTTCACTGGATTAACTATCAGTTCTAGCGAAAGGCCCATCTTTTGTACCATCAAAACCCACCACTTTGGAAATGGAAATAAAACAATTGTTCAGAAAGATCAGACTGAAATCATACTTTAACGTTAACACCAGAAAGGAGGTTGAGCAAGATACAGGATTTTGAATACAGTCTACATTCAATCCCAATGACAACCAGGTACCCCAAGAGATTCTCGTTCGAAAAAGTGTCCTAAAGGAAATGGCAACTCTATAACCCAAATTACACTATACCAGACATCACCTGTCAGTGAATGAGAGAGCAGCCCTCACATCCTTGAGCAATCACACAGAAATTGTGATTAAACCCGCAGACAAAGGGGGGGGGGCATTGTTTTTCAGTCTCTGCAACAATACCAACGAATGGTGGGAGACCTCATCCATGATGAAATGAAGTACGTACAAAAGGGACCCCTCCAGAAATATTGAAACAAATTAACTCAATAAGCCTATGAAAATAGGTGGATAACCAAGAATGAACATGAATACTTTACCAATTCACAGGGCAGGACTCTGGCGTTCTATGCATTGATGCATTGCCCGAAATCCACAAGGATCCTCACAATCCACCAGGCGAACCCATAGTCTCAGGATTTGGGACCATCCTAGAACCATTATGTAAATGTATCTATCAATTCCTCAAACTCTTGAGCCAAGGTACCACATTGTACGTTAAAGACACTATCAACACAGTCACCCACCATGAGGACACACCTTTCGACTCCACCAAAGAACTTGTGGTCACCATGGGCATTAAGGCACTCTATACAAGTATTCTTCGAGAGGTGGCACTGGAATGCATACATGACCACCTGGCCCCACAACATGGAACAAACATGGGTCCCAGGCAATTTTGTCCTGGAACTACTCACTATAGCGCTCTCTAAGATTTTGTTCCTGGAAAAATGAGTGTTTTTCCTACAAATTTGTGGAACGCCCATGGGGCCAGCTTTTGCCCCCAGTCTAGCCATACTGTATATCGCACTTTATGAAGAAACCCACACGTTCACGGGTGCCAATCACTTCCGCCATAAGATCAAGAAATGGAAGCGGTACATAGACTCATCTTTATATGGCAAGGTGACCAGGACAGCCTGAATGAATTCCATAGCTGGCTCAACGGGATGACGCACATACAGTCCACCATGTGTAGCAGCCCGAATCCCACCCAATTATTGCACCTCACCATGGCAAATAGCGAGGGGGAAATCTACTGTAGTCTGTACAAAAAGTACTGAAAGGAACATGCTCCTGCATTTTGAGAGCTATCACCCAATGAACCTCAAAGAAAATCTCCTATATGGACAATATCTGCGCATCGGGAGGAACTGTACTCAGCTAACAGATTACCAATACTAAATTTAACAATGTGTTAGAGCTTAACATAAGCTTTTCACATAAGTCATTACAAATTACAAAAGTACATATATAATTTCAACAGAAAAGAAAGGGTGAAAATAACAAATCATATTCTTTAAATTATGTCAAAAATGTCAAGTACAAAATAAAATTAGAATAAAACTCCACCGTAAAGATGTTTGTGCAATACGTATAAGTCGGCTTTGTGCTTTGTCTGTCTATGTACAGTATTTTTTGTGACACATTTAAATTCTAAAAATAAGGGATTCTCAAGGTCCGATTTGTACAGAAACACTTGATAGATCAAAAATGAAGTCTTTGGTAAGAGCAACAGGATAGAAGAAAAAGCTAACATCTATATAGTTATATGCAGCTGTTCCTCTACTGTCGGCCACACATTATACATTGCAATGTGGAGTTTCATCCCAGTTGCATTAAGCGCCCTTAACCAAAAGTCGTTGCTGCTGATATGATCGATTCTGTGAATAAAGTCCCCATAATATGTAGTATAGATTTTTGTCATGGTAGGACACCTAGTAAGAACATGTTTACCAGTTTCAGTGATGGATCTATTCATGCAGAGTCGACAAAAACGTTCTGATTTTGCGAGATTGTTCATAATACCGCTGATAGCCAATACCGGTAGTTGGTCAATCCTCAGCAGAAGGATAAACCGTCTCAATCGAGGCGAAGGGCATAGAGACAGATATGATGATGGCTTCTTAAAGGTGTATTCCATATGCTGTACAAATGTATACCGTTTCAGGTCTTCCAAGTGTGCAAAGTTGTCGATCCAGTCGTCCAACTCTTTGACAGAGCACGCAATGCACTGGCTTGATCCCAGTTAGGCCTAGTAATCCAGCCGATCTTTCCCAGGTAATCAGTCAGTTATTTTTTCATGAAAAGGAGTGAAGATTTGTTGATTTCACTATACATGATATTCAGCAAAGGGTTCTCCGATTGAGGTGACATTTTTAATTACCAATACCACGCATAAGACCTAGAGAAAAAAACTAAGAGCCAGAGGTTAGCGTAAAAAACTTTTGAAAAACTGAAAAGGGAGCCAGATTTACACCAAGAAACAAGGAAGCAGATTACAACATCTTAACCTGCGTCTCCACATTCGGTCTAGACACCAGCAAAATGAGATCCATAAATCTGAAATTTTGGCCGACTGTACAAACTAGCATGTCAGGAGAATCGCCACCACGCATGGCACTCATGAGATCTAAGAACCTGAAAGAATGTCTAACCTACTCCAGGACGAAGAAGCAGGAAACTAGGAGTACACTGTGGAACCAGAGAGAAATAGTAGTTCACCACCCGTGCAGTACTTGCACAGAATGTAGTTTTAATGCTAAAATCAAAAGCTTTAAAATAGGACAAAGGGAATGGACCTTGAAACACTTCACCAACTGTAAGACAAGCAGAGTCATCTACATAATCCAGTGTCTATGTGGGCTACGATACGTGGGACAGACAGCCTGGCCGGTGAACAAGATAATCGGCGAACACCATTCAAAAATCAGGTGCAGAACACACAATGTACCTTTGGTCTCACACTATATGGAATTCCAACATGGACCAGATGACAACAGATGGTGGGTGTTGGATGTAGTCAGCACAAGCACTAACACCACCAATGCCCCTTTATACAAAGAAGCTTGGTGGATACACAAGCTTCAAAGCCAAACCATGGGCCTTAATGAAATGACACCCACTTTCACCTAATTTGTCTCTTCAGTATTTCATATATTGGGGCTCCCTTGCACCCGCAATCCTAGACGCACAGGAGTACCCGCCTCAAGGACCCCTTGGCCCAGAGGGGCCATGCTACCCATGGACAGCCTCTGGTTTCTGGGATCAGTTTGGCACTTTATACATCTAAAGCCATTACTACATAATGCAGCTCCAACTTGCCCCACTAAAAGCCCCTTCAGACTCTCACGCTATTCCATACCTCTGATGGGCACTATGCACCATGTGGTCTGCACACGCTCTGAACAATGCTCTTCATTAAACCAACCATTATGGTAGGGGAACCACTATCGTGGTTGGGCGCCTTCAAGCTGGCTTTTGCCATAAGCATTCTACACAACTGCCTGCTACATCTTCCAAGATGGCGGTCTGCATAAAGTCCCTCTTGCGAATCCTGCGGCGCATGCGTGTCCCATCAGTGTCAACTACTGCCATGGCTGCGTGTCTCCAGCACCCAAACTATGTACCCTAGCAACCAGCCGCGCTGGCTTTTCCTTCAGGTCACGGCCGATGACAGCGGCTAAGGTAAGCCCTCTGTACTCCACTGACTTATGATATTGGAAGTTTAGGTACACGACATTCTGCCCGCTCACGCCAACATTCTATCCCTTATTCCGTTTTTCAGAAACCGGGTGAGTTGAAAGTCATGTCCCTCAGAGAAATGAGTCTCTACCAAGTCACACGTGCCAAGCACTCGACCCGACCCTCTTCCTCCTTGCTCCAAGACAACTTTAAGGTAATTTTCCTTTTCTGGCCGCACTGTGCCATCTCAACATTTGGGGTTTTAGTGCAGTGCTCACACACGGCCCCTCGCTTTTCTCTTTCAGAGGTCCCCTGGAAACATTGCACATGTGGGATTTTCCAGACAGCCCCAACCTGCGGATTCAAGGTCCATACTCACATTTGCAAATATGTGTTATAGTTCCTTGCCTCACCATCGAGGCACATGTTAGAACACACACATTTCTATATCTTGTTTTGAAGAACTCTACTTATACGTTTGTCGACTCCTAGTGGAGCGAGATCATAAGCTCCGCGTACCCCCAGCAGACCAGTAGCCAATGGTTCACTGGATTCCAAGGTCAGTCTCCTATGTGCACTATTGTAGCCCCCAAAGCCATTTTTAAAAATGTATATGTATATACTGTTTTAATAAACACTACAGCAACCATGTGAATAGTAATTTCACTGTTTGGTGTTCCCACTCCAGGGGTCCAACAGTTCAGTTTAATGGTCCAGAAGAAGGGGCATTAAATCATCATTTGCCAAAATGTCTTAGGGAAGGACAGAATTACAGCTATCATACTCTGTCCTAGTTATGTGCTAATCATTAGTGACGTCGACCCATAATGCTCCCAGAAGAAATCTGTCAGCCGCACAGACCCGTATGAACAAGTAGAAGTAACTAGTTCATGACATGTACACATGGACCACATTACATGTCAATAGTTATTAATGTACACTTGCTATGTATTATTGTTTTGTTTATGTCCTTTGCACCCACCCTGAGATGTAACAAGTTCCTGTGGAATATACCCATTTGCTTCCGTGCATGTTTTGTATAGTCTAGTATACCTCATTTTTTAGCTACGTAACACGTATTTTTTGTTCAAAGAAGCCACAGATTCTATGATGCTATGATGCTTTCCTTAAACCGTATGTATATTGTTGTATGGCGTGTCACTATGTATAGAAAGATTTTGAGGAAAACTATTACTTAAATCTTAAATCTGAGAAATGAAAAAACACTGAATAAAAGAAAATGAGAAAGGACGGGAACATTTAAAAACAAAAAACTCCATGTAAAAAGTTTAAATTAATATGTTACCTTTTGCTGCCGAGTAATTGAGAACCCATTGGGAAATTTGGGTAGCAAATGAACGCACATCACGTGCCGAAAGAATTTCATTATTAGGACACCTTATGTTACGTAAAAGGAACTATCGTGACAGCAAAGTGTCCAGCGCTATGCCCCATTTCTTTTTCGAATATGGTCAACTCATTCTACTGCAAGATTGTGCCAGCGGGCCGAGGCCCTGCATCCAAAAGTCAGAACTGGATAAGGTGCACAATTCGCATTGGTAAAGCCAATAGTTTGTGCTTTTGTCTAATGAAAATGTACTGCACTACCAGTCATTGTTATCTATATGCCTGCTGGCGCTCCAACTCATGCTGACCGGTGGGTGCCCTCACCCCCTCCTCCCTCACAAGTTTATTTTGGCTGAGGTCTGCACACGACATTTCAATGGTGGGTGTGCTGCAGATTCCCTTTGAAGGGTGAGGAGGCTTAAAACTGCTTCTCCAGCATGCGTCTTGGCATTAATGTTTCTATAAGGTTAGGGACGGAAGGGCCCTCACCCCCGCCCACCATGCCTGCAACTGTGAGAGACATGAGCTCTCTGAATGATCTGCTGCTGTTTGGCTATGTCTGGTTTCCTTATGGGCATTACAAGGGAGAAGTGTACGAGTTACCCGTGACAGTCCTACTTGAAGGGGTCGCTCCTCTGTTCAGCGCTCGGGTCCTTCAAATAGTGTGAAAAAGATTTTGGGTAGATACCCTGAACCACAACCCACCTCCCCCACCAAAACAACCTTTTGACTGATAAATATCGTACTCCCTCGTTTTGAAAGATTACTGCCATGCAGCTAGAACACCTTATCACCAAATAACGCAAGCAACACAAATCTGATCATGTAGTTTCAGTTATGCACTTTCCTTAATTTCAAAATGTATCTCCATTTTAGGTGTGCGTAGTAATCCCGGAAGTACAGGACAAACAGAAATTGGAACAGCATGTACAAACGCTAACCATTTTGGGTAGCAAAACAAACACGACCGGAAACAGACAAAGTGTACCCATCATGCACACAACATGACCACAAACTGAAATTCTGTACACCATTCAGCAAACCTATAACCACCATAGACAGAAGCATCCGCACAGCATACAGAGACAAAAAGAGAAGTTTGAAATGGTTTAAAATGAAGCCGTTTTACAAGGAGTTATGGTTACTACCTATGAAAGTTAGTCTATAAACGTGATAAATGCGAACATTAATAGGTTAAACCACTCAGTACAAATAAACTATTTCACCAACACAAATCAAGTCCATGCATCTACAAATCAAAGCTCAATTCCTAATACCCCACGCCTTACAACACTCACTTGAAATACTAGTTACCTTACATTACATCAATGCTATAGTTCCAACAGGCCTAAAAATGTGCACTCGATACCAGCAGTGTGTTCACACTTTTGACTTGGGTGGCCCAAGTGGGACACCGACTCCTGCAGTGGTGGCATGAAGTTCGAGCGCACATCATGATTATAGTTTAGTCTAATGCAGCGGCACCTGGGGTGGCCAATCAGATTTCGGTGGTAACACGTGCCTCCCCAGGCAACTCCTTGGACATGCCACTGCTGGATGGCGAGTGATAATTGATGAGTTGGCAAGTAAGAACTGGTGTGCCGCGTGCAAGTGGTCAATGCAAGATGTGAGTGGCTTTCACATTTGTCCCCCTGGTTACAGTGAGTGTCGTGAAACAATGGTGGACGGGGTTGAGGTTTGCTTTGCAGTTGGATTGACTTTGTAATAGGTAACGAGTTGATCGTGAGTACCTTAAGATGGTTTGGAAGATTCAACCCTTTTATGGGCAGGCTACATGCCTTGAAAAAAGAACGTTTTCCCCTCCACTTGCTAGGTACATGATTATGGCCCATTACGTTGCATTAATTGTTAACACCCTAGTTGTGCATGCTGGTCCGTAAGAAAACAATTAAAAGAGCTCATATACTACTATCGGCTTTCCCAATTCACCTCGTTGTGTCCACGTTCCATCTGCCAAAATCAGGAGGAGTGCTTGGTACAAGAGAAACTGCGTAGCGAATTGGACCAGTCAAACATGGCTTTTATATATACAAAGTAATTTAATTTTTTATTTCGGCGAAATAACAGAACCATTTGCTGGGAACACAAATACAGTGTGGGCGATGTAGAACTTTTGTTGAGACAGCCAACAAAATGTATTTGCCAAATGCATGCAGTCAAGGAACAGTTTGGATATAGGAATTATGGTTGAATTTCTGTATAAATGTTCCTCAGACAGAATCATCTAGTCATAGCATCATGATTTTCATCATACCATGAATGCCAGAGCCTAATCTCCTCCCAAAGTCAGTCTAAATGCCCACCTGGGGCTGTAGCAGGTTTTTCATCAGAATTGTGCTGTGCCGGACACATGGCGCGGGAGAGAGTTGGATCTCTGCACCTAGTATAAGAGAAACCACTGAGCAACTGCCAGGCTTAGTAATGCACAGAAATATTGTAGTTGGCCTCTAGAGCATCCACAAACCAATTTGTATTACCCTTGTATGTATAATAAACATTAAGGGATATCAATATTTTCCCTGCATAGTTATCACTAAACCAACAAATCTTCCAAGTCATTGCACTTGTAATATATAGACACAAATAGAAGCCGGTTAAGAATGCTCTCTCATTTAGCATTTGTGTGTATTTATGCTCTTGAAGAGATGATAAATGAACATTAAAAGTAGCATAGTCAAAATGCAGTTCGCAATATTAGCAATAAAAGTTGAATAGTCCTAACATCCCATCATCGTCTTATGCACATCTAAAATGTTAAAGCAACTTGTCCGTGGTAAACTTTCAAAAGTCCATGGCTTCTAAGGGTTGTTAAAAACAACCTAAATGCACACAATGGAAAACAAATATCTTCTCTGCAAGGATTCCCCTCTTGCGTCCTCTGGCCAGGATAAGACGATCAAAGTACAAAAAAGTCCTGGCACAGTACAGGCTAATAGGCACTGTACCAAAACTCAATATCAAAATAAACTCTGTCACCAGCACAGGGATGGTTGTAAGGCTACCTTACAAAACACATCATGGTATCTCTAAATGGTGAAAACTAAAACATGTTCATTGCAGTCCCCAAAATATTGAAACAGTCAGAAAATGATAATTTGGAAAAATTGGTAAAGTGTCACGCTTCAGGACCATGAGCAGATTTCCTATTGCAGGGGGCGGGGTGTGTGTGGGGGGGGGGGGTACTTTCAAAGCACATTTAGAAAGATTGGCTAAATGTACATTATAGACCCGCAGTCAGATCTACTGTCATAGCCCATGTATTAAAACAGCTACTTGCTTTCTCTTACCAGGCAGCCATGTCATGTTGTGGGAAGGGGAAAGGGTCTGCTTCACCTATCATGCGCCATTCATGTATTCAGGTAGTATTCAGCTTCCATTTAGCAATGCAGTTTTCCATCTTTTGTCATTCCGCTCTGCTTCTGTTTAGCAGAGTGCTCTCCCTCTGCCCTGCATCTTCCCTTCATTTCCTCGATGCAGATTGCTTTCTTCATAATCAGCTAGATTCCTTATCTATTTCCCGGAAGTCTCCAGATACATTCCTCCATCAACGTTTGTTTCTGGAAACCCATGCTGTGCTCGCCTGGGAAACCACCTTTACCTTAAAATGTCCCACCGTATGGTCTGCAAGGTGGGCTGCATTCCTTGTACTCTGCTCCTCATGAGATTGGTACACAATGAAGAAATTGTCTGGAGCTGCAAGGAAGTCAGTCAGAACAGAGCCTTTTCTTCCTGTATGCGACCTGAATAGCTGTGGGTGGGTCTGTCGTTATGCATCTCCTAACTATTTGTTGCCTCACAGGGCTGGGTGTGTCGGAGGAAATACTGGGGACAAGGGGCTGACGGCACATTCCAGGACCAGAGAGCCGGGTCCTGAAACTCTGCCCCTAATGGTTGGACTTCTTCAGAAGAACAAGTTACTTTCTTACCTGGTAACGTTCTTTCGATGGGATGGTCCGACGACGTATTCCATATCTATGACATGTAATCACCACAGCTGTGCTGCTTCGGAAACTTTTTCGGCGTCTGCGTCCTGCGTCGATGCGCCGTCGTCGAGGACCTCCTCCGACGTCCGACGTCATCCGATGTGATAAGTAGGACGCACGACGCCCATAGCCTCAGTTGTAGTTTTTTCCCCCAGAACGTGTGACATAAGTCAACTGCCAGTCAGACACAAAGCCTTGCGGAACGTAAGCTGCAATCGCAAAAGAAATTCTGCAGCGGGGAAGGCCGGGCGGGAGCGATATGGAATACGTCGTCGGACCATCCCATTGAAAGAACGTTACCAGGTAAGAAAGTAACTTGTTCTTCGAGGGGATTGGGTCCTCCGACGTATTCCATATCTATGACAGACTCCCAAAGCAGTACCAAAGCAAGGAGGAGGGAAAGAATTTAGAATCAAAATGTAGAATAGCCAATCAAATAGCAGAGCAAAGGACCGCCTTGCCAAAGGCCAGATCCTGTGCTCGGATGGAATCAAGGGAATAGTGACGTACAAATGTATGTACTGAAGCCCAGGTGGCTGCATCACAGATGTTGCGAATAGGAACACCCCTCTGCAGGGCAGTAGACGCAGCCATACCCCTGGTAGAATGGGACCGCAAGCCAGCCGGTGGGTCCTTACCCGCCAAAAGGTAGCACTCCGAGATGGCCAAAATAATCCAGCGAGACAAAGTCTGTTTCGTCACAGCTTGCCCCAAACGCTTTCCAGCGTAACCAATAAAGAGTTGATCATCCACTCTGACCCGGGACATGCGTGAAACATAAAAGCTTAAAGCTCTCCTAGGATCAAGCCTATGGAGCCTCTCCTCTTCCTTACCAGGATGCGGAGGAGGATAGAATGCCGGAAGAACAACCTTCTGGGCCAAATGAAATTCCGTCACTACCTTCGGAAGAAAAGAAGGACGAACTCTAAGGACAACCCTGTCCTTGTGAAATACAGTGAAGGGAGGCTTAACTGAAAGTGCCTGTAACTCACTCACTCTGCGAGCGGAAGTAACCGCAACTAAAATCACAGTTTTCAGAGTTAACAGCCTCAAAGGGCAAGAATGTAAAGGCTCAAACGGAGCACACATAAGAAACTTAAGAACCAGGTTTAAATCCCAACCGGGCACCAGGAAAGGTGACGGAGGGAACACATTAGTGAGCCCTTTCAGGAACTGTGAAATCAAAGGGATTTTAAAGTAAGAACACTCTTCAGACGAGCGCTTAAAGATGGACAGCGCCGCCAGGTAACCCTTAACGGTACCCACTTGCAAGCCCCTGTGGGCCAAAGAAAGTAAAAAGGACAGAACCATGGGGATGTCACATGCAAAAGGATCCACATTCTGAACTCTGCACCAGTCGCAGAACTTACGCCAACGGCAACGGTACAGAGACTTTGTTGCCGGCCTTCGGGCCGAAAGCAACACCTCCATCACGTCCTCAGGGAGGTCCCAATCCTTATACCTCAACCTTTCAGAAGCCAAGCGTGAAGGTTGAGGGATCTAACCTCTGGATGGAGAACCTGACCCCCCTCCCGTGAGAGCAGATCGTCTCGGTAGGGAAGACGACGTGGAGGGCAGATGGATAAGTCGAGAAGGTCCGGGTACCACGTCCTCCGAGCCCACGCCGGGGCAATGAGGATCATCCGGGAACCGAACTTCCGTAACCTCCGCAGCACTTGCAGGATGACGGGGACTGGAGGAAACGCGTACAGCAGCGGGAATGACCACTCCACCACGAACGCGTCTCCTAAGGCTCCTTCTGGAGGAAATGCCGGCGAGCAAAACCTTTCGCACTTCCGGTTGACACTGGAGGCGAAGAGATCCACTTGAGGGGTCCCCCAAATGGCGAAGATCTCCAGGAGAATCTCCTGAGCCAACTCCCACTCGTGAGAGATCGCGCTCTGCCTGCTCAGAGCGTCCGCCGTCACGTTTTCGGCTCCGGCCAGATGAACTGCCGAGATCGAAACTTCCTGCTGGATGGCCCAGAACTCGAGCTGCATCGCCTCTCTGCACAGAGGAAGTGACCCTGCCCCCCCCTTTTTGTTGAGGTAGTGCATGGCCACTGTGTTGTCCGTCAGGATCAGGACATTCTTCCCTCGCACAGACGGCAGAAAAGCCTTCAGGGCTAGCCTGACGGCCCTCAGCTCCAACAGATTGATATGGAGTCTGGACTCCGACGGAGACCAACGACCGCTGACTGTCAGCTCGTTGGCATGAGCTCCCCATCCCGTGAGGGATGCATCCGTCACGATCGTCACCTCCGGCCAGGGAAGCCAAAATGGAGCCCCCTTCATCAAGTTGCCTTCGACGGCCCACCACAGAAGGTCCCGGGCGACCGAGGACGGCACCTGAATCGAGTCCGACATCCTGCCGGAGGACTGCGACCGTTGCGTCTTGAGTGCCCACTGCAAAGATCTCATCCGCAGGCGAGCCTCTGGCACCAGAAGAATGCAGGATGCCATGAGGCCGAGCAACCTCAAGAACTCGAACGCTGGGAGCGTCTGGGCATGCTGAAACTTGTGCACCATCTGCTGAATGTGAAGAGCCCTCACCTGGGGAGGAAAACACTGCCCCAGGGAAGTGTCGAGCACTGCTCCGATGTACTGGAGCCGCTGTGTTGGCGTCAAATGGCACTTCTTTAAATTGAGGGAGAAGCCCAGCCTGTGAAGGGAGCGACAGGTGATCGATAGATGATCCAGGACTTGCTCGGGAGAGCTCCCCCTGATCAACCAATCGTCCAGGTAGGGGTAGACGTGAATCCCCCCTTGCCTGAGATGCGCTGCCACCACCACCATGAGCTTGGTGAAAACCCTCGGGGCGGAGGTCAATCCGAACGGCAGGACCCGAAACTGAAAGTGCGAGTCGCCAACCGCGAACCTCAGGTACTTCTTGTGCTTGGGATGGATCGGCACATGGAAGTAAGCATCCTTGAGGTCGAGTGACACCAACCAGTCCTGAAGCTGAAGGGCCTGGAGGACTTGAGAGAGAGTAACCATCTTGAACTTGTCCTTCCTGAGGAGTTTGTTCAAACCGCGCAAGTCCATGATGGGTCTCAATCCCCCGTCTTTCTTCGAAACCAAAAAATAAGGGGAATACCATCCCTTGTTCCTCTCCGCTACAGGCACCAGTTCTATGGCGCCTTTCTCCAGCAGGGCTTGAATTTCCTGCGCAAGGAGCGGATCCGGACTCTGCAAAGAGAGGTTCCCCGGTGGATTGTCGCGAGGCCTGTGCCGAAAAGGAAGACAGTAGCCGTGGGTTATGATCTCCAGAACCCACACATCTGAAGTAATGGCTTGCCACTCTACAAGATGCTGCGCCAGCCTTCCCCCAACCGGCGAACCATGGGACATGGCCTCACGACTGAGTGGGAGCGGCTGCGGCGTTACCTGAGGGCAAAGAGGCAACTGCCCGAGCGGCCTTGGCACCACGGGTACCCTGTCGTCCACCTCTGGTACCCCTGCGTTGGCCTCTTTGACTGCCAGCTCCTCTCGCTTTACTGAAGGATGAGTAATAGCGAAAGGAACCACCCCTCCACTGCTGTCCCCTAGGACGAAAAGGCGGAGGTTGGCGAACTGCAGCGCCCAACGACTTCGCTGCAGCTTTTGAGGTCTGCAACCTCTCAAGGCTCTCGTCAGCCTTGCTGCCAAAAAGGTGTTCACCATCAAAGGGCATGTTGAGGAGCCGGGACTGCACATCAGGAGCAAACCCCGACTTCCGTAACCACGCAAACCTGCGTATCACGGTGCTCGCCGCCATGGACCTACTGACGCATTCAGCCAAGTCCAGACCCGACTGAACGGACTCACACATGGCATCCTTACCATCCTGGACCATAGCAAGGAAACCATCCCGTTCATCCCCTTCGGGAATATGTTCAGCCGCTAACGCAACACAGTTCCACAGAGTGTGCGTGAAACGTGACAAGGCACAAATGGAGTTGGCCGCCTGAAGCGCCATACCACCAGAAGAAAACACTTTCTTCGCCCAGCCATCAAAACGTTTGTCGTCCCTATCAGGAGGGATGGTAGGGTACGACGCCTGCTTTGCCGGGGCCGTGGCCGCCTGCACCACCAAACTTTCCGGAGTGGGGTGCCTGGTCAAGTAGCAGGGGTCGCTACTGGCTGGACGGTATTTACGCGACAAGGATCTGCCCACCGCCGGGAGACTCTCCGGAGCAGTCCAAGCCGCCGCCACCCTTCTCTGTAAAGCCATATGGAACGGCAGTACCGGGTCAGTTGGGGGACCAACATCAAGGATGTCCGTCAGATCATCCTGCACAAACTCCCCTGGGGGAGCAGACCATCCCAGATACTCAGACACCCTAGCCATAAGGCGCCGGTACGAGGAATCGGCATGGGAGCCAGGCTCAGGCCTACAAAATTCCACCTCCGGAGAGGTGTCCAGTCCACTGGCATCATGCAGTGACTGCCTCAAATCGTCAAACTGACTATGGCCCGAGACAATTTCATCTGGCACCTGACTAGGAACCAGGCCATCAGAATCCTCATCCGCCTCCGAAATATATTCCAGGTGGCGAAAAGGCACCCGAGAGTGCTTTCTCTTAACCAGAGCCTTCCTAGGGGGTACACCCGTGACACGGGGCACCTCCGACACGAAAGGCGTCGATGGCGTCGAGCGAATCGGCGCCGACGCCGAGAAAACCGGCAACGGCGCCGAGAGGATCGGCGTCGACGAAATCGGCGTCGACGTCAGATGCAGCGCCTCCAGTATCGGCGGCGTCGACACAGCCCTCGAAGCCGGAGCCCCGAGCGTGTCCCTCGACGACCTGATCGTCGACGGCCTCGACGATGTCCTCGAAGCCGGAGCCTCGAGAAAGCCTGTCGACGCCCTTGACGCCTCAGACGTCGATGTCTTCCTCGAAGACTTCACAGGAGCACACGGTCTCGAACGCGTCGAGGACCGGGACCTGGAACGGGTACGGCGAGAACGAGCCTCCTTGTCCGAACGGGACCGCTCCCGTGACTCGTGCCGACCACTCTTGCGAGCGGCGTCTCGACCTCACACGGCCGACCCCACTCGGGGGCGCGGACGGCTGAGTACCCTGCGACTCAAGAATCGCCAACACTTTCTTCCCGAAGGAAGCCCATTCCTCCGGCGTCGCACGGCTGGTGGGGTAACCGACGTGCCGTGCAGAATCCTCGGAAGAGGACCTGGAAGGCGACCGGTGACGGCGCTTCCGAGAATGCCTCGAAGAGGCTGAGGAGTGGCGAGACCCACTCCTAGAAGAAGACCGACGAGACTTCCGACGATGACGCGGAGAGTCACCCCTCGAATCATCCGTCGAAAGCCCCGCCGACTTCGACTTCCGGGGCTTGGACACCCGACCTACCGACAACTTCTTCTTACGTTCGCGTAAGGCTTTGGACGTGAGCGACTGGCAGTCGATACAGTCATCCGTGTCGTGGGCCTCCCCGAGGCACCAGAGGCAGGCGTCGTGCGAGTCAGTCACCGACATCTTGGACCCACACTCCCCGCACTTCTTAAAGCCCGGACGCGGGGTTGAAGACGAAGTGGAAGACATCGCCGAAGGAATTTCACAAACGAACAGGTTCGAAGAACCAGAAAGAACAGAACTCCAAAGAGTCGAGGCTTAGAACCGAGAAACACGAAGCAACACGTTTGCGGAAAAAACGGAACTGAGGCTATGGGCGTCGTGCGTCCTACTTATCACATCGGATGACGTCGGAGGAGGTCCTCGACGACGGCGCATCGACGTCATCGACGCAGGACGCAGACGCCGAAAAAGTTTCCGAAGCAGCACAGCTGTGGTAATTACATGTCATAGATATGGAATACATCGGAGGACCCAATCCCCTCGAAACATGGACTCTGGCAGACTTATCTGTGCATCACTGCCGTCATGTGCAGCTAGTTATAAAGGGTATAAACCCATTCTCGACTCCCATCTAACCACTGTAATTTCCTTGCAAGCCTATTCGGACTAGTGGGTTTTTATCCTTTATCCCAGTCACCCTATGCTAACTTGTGGGTGTGATTCTGCTAATCGCCAGATTTGAATGGCCTCCTTTAGTGCTAGGGTATTTACCTCATAGGATTGCATGGATATTTGAAATATAACTTCTATTTGTAATGTCATTCATCTTGGTAACATCCAAGGAACAGTGCTGTCCCACTTCCGGCTTTATCAGCAGTCTTCATCGTGACCCATTGAAGAACATTGGCTATAAAAAATCTTTACAGTACAACTTCAGATTAGGGCTCATAAACCTACATAGCAGTTGCAGCCAATTAGATTCTGTTTTTTAAGGCAGATACCTGTGACGAAGCACTTCATGCCTTCAGATTTTCAAAGCTGAAGTTAACAGAATGTAACTGTCCATGTTACAATTTTGAAGGACATTTTCTATTTGAGAATATAAACAAGATATACTTAAGCTACAGTGTACACGGAATCGCTTCAAAAAAACAAAGTGTGTAACACAAAGCTTTGCTAGGTTTTTGAATCCTGTATTCTCAGTTTCATTATACAATGAAAAGTAATGCTAGAATTGGTGTATTAAACAACAATTATGCAATAAAGGTGAAGTAATGTATCACAGTGCGACATGTAAATGTGCAATAAAAGAAAATAAACGAAACCCCTTGTAGGTCTTCTGATCTGTGCAGTCTAACTAGAAAAACACATGTATTTTAAGCATAACAGAGCTTTACTGCATAGGTCAATCCTTGCCATGTGCAATTTTCAATCAATGTTAAATGCAACTGAAAAGATTTCATAATTGTGAGCATTACTCATGAATGCGAATAAAACACACCAAACCCAAAAGGTATGAACCCACGTATGGATATGCAGCTCTCCATGCGTTTGCTAAAACAATTCGAATTCAATGGACAGGATGGTTCCAGGTGTATTGCTTGCCTTAGTTCGTAAATTGTTCAATTACAGGTATAGTCACAAAATATGCAACAATAGCCAATTGAAAATATATATTGTAATCCAATTTCAAACATGCCAACTAAAGATAGGCATATCGAAAAAATGAAAAATGAAATTCACTTGCAGCATCCTTTTCAAGAGTTTACAGAATCTGTAAATCATGCACACAGCTGTTCACCAACAAAACCACCTCCTCCCCATTTTTTGATGAAAATGGATTGCTGCACTAAAGCAATATATTCTACACCAATGTTTACAACATAGTACTGACTAGTACGAGAATTATGTGTCAATCTGCAATAGCCACCTTGTTCATTTTATTATAAGCTACACCCCATGCAAGGGCCATCATAAAACGGTATAAATGTAACACAAATATCAGCAAGTCCCAATATCTCAAGGGGAGAAATTTGACTAGTTCAAAACAGAACAGCACAGAGTTTCAACAAGCATCAACACCTTTGCTTTTCTCTTAACACAAAGGTTGTACCCAAGAACGCTATCGAATGATGCTATGGTGAAATAATCAGCATGACAAACACTTTCACTTAAACTCTGCACTTTTAGTCACAATAGACATTTACCCCTGTGAAACCATCCTGAACCGTCGAACAGGGAACAAGAGTCCCTCAATGGTGACAAAAAAACACTGCTATACGTAAAAAATGTGTTGCAGAGGGAGGGTACCAGTGCTCCAGATTGAACTGGGAGTATTTTTCTCCCCATTTTTCAAAGTTGGGAGCAAAATGATTTTTTTAGGGAGTAAGCACACGAGTTCAGTCCCCAATGGAAGCATTTTATAAGCTAGTACAAATATTTTCAACTGTAAAACAGTAATAGGGAGAAGTACTTCTTTGCACCAAGTTATTCATGCACATTAAAAGATACATTTGCCCACTTCCATAATTATAATTGTTTCTTCCTGTTGTACTAAATGAACTACTGGTCCAAACACATCCATGGATCAGTTTTGGTGAACGCAGGGGCACAAGCTCCTGTGTGTCCATTTCCATTTATTTTATTATTATTTTTTTTATTTTTGCCTATTTTTTTTTTAGGGAGTAAAAGTGGCCGATACACCCTTTATCTGTAGGGCTTGGGGTGATGGACCAGCTAACAAAATGGCTGTGCAGTAGTTGAGCCACAGCAACAAGTGCCAATATCCTACAATACCCTTTCAATGGCAATGAAATAGCAGCATATTAAAGCTGTGTGACACGATCAGGCTCACTACTGGAGAGGCTGGTGCCCGGCAGATGACAAACAACTGAGAGCCTGACATTTTCCATCGTTCTGGAGAGAGCAGGCTGCACATTGCCATAACAGAGCTCTGCAGGGGCACCGGTCTGCTGTAGATGCTGTGCGATCATGGCCCTGTGGCTGCCATGTCACGGTTTTGCCACTTTCTCCCAAGATCAGACTGCTGAAAGATCTGTGGTAGTGGGGAGGGCATTTGCCCACATTTTTGATTTCCCTGTGAAGTAATGGATTGGGGAATCCACAGGATTGGCGCAGTGCAATGGCATCTCTCCCCAACCGATTCCTTCAATGACCTGCACAGTGTTGTATGCCTGTACCCACAGAGGACGAACGCTTCTGGCTGGCTACCATGTGGCTGCTGGATTCCTGGAGAATTGTTTAAGATGTGAGGGCTTCAGCCAGACGGTAATGCTAGGAGCAGGTACCTTGTATGAAAGTCTACTGCTAGGGATGCATGAATGATCCTGAAGGAGCTGTGATGGTACCCCTTCTGCAACAGTGTATTTACTCAGAATGCTGAACTACATCAGAGCAAAGGAGAAGACTGGGACTATAGTCGTAGGTGTTTATCGTTCTATATGATATATGAGGTGTTCGCTTAGGTAGGATTGAACCAACTCCTGTCCTATGTCGGAGTACTTTCTGGTACAGTTTTAATACACACCATAGGAATGTCAGTGTTCTGCCTGAACAACCAGAAGTAAATACCAAGGGAGGCAGTACATTCCAAACCATTTGAAATCCCCTACTGGGCTGGATGCAACAGGCTAGAACTACATGCTCACTGTAGAGATGTGCACATAGCCCGGCTGCCATCTGCAAACAGCTGGTGACCTCTGGTGCCCACGTTCACTCCTGTGGACAACAAAATGCTAATAGAAATAGATGGTTTTGCACAATAAAAACCCAAGACAACATCCACCCGTATGGATGCGAGCACAGGCGGAACCTTAACATCCTATTGCAATGCTAGTTAAACCGTGGCTGGCTGCTTTTGAATCCCTGAAACAGTGTTAAGACCAATACATGATTAGCAGAGTGGACGTTTCTAATGCACAGGTCAACAAGCTAGGAGGTCAAATTTCTGCAGCAGATCAGCAACTAAGTAACATTGAGGGCGGGATTGCCCAACTACAAGTTGACATTGCCTCAATCAAGTAAGAGCTGAAAAATGTGTCATTAAGTGAACACAAAACAATTTGAATGAGGTGCAACAAGTGTTATTAATAAAAACAAAAATATGTGGTTTAAGTAGAAGTGAATGGTGCGAGTGGCTATAAAGTGCTATGGGGAAGAAATGAACAACTAAAGCAGTTATAGTAAGGAGTAATGTTGATCTGCGTCTTCCCTGCTGGTCTCTAAGGCGGGGAGAATTAACTAAATTAGGACGGGCACCGCATCCTCAAAAAGGATGCAATTCCCAAGCGTTACAAAACAAAAAGTTTGTTCAGAAACAAAAAGAAAATAAAAAAAAGTCTTCCAAAGATCCTGGTTTGGGCTCTCTGTGCCCTAATCCATGGTCCAGTAAATTCCCTGGTCTTTGACCAAACCTTCTTGTCTTCTCTGTGTCCGGGTACAAACTGTTTGAGGCCCAAAATAAAAAAAATATATATCTTCCCCTCCTCCTCCCCCCTCCCTCCCTCCCTCCCTCCCTCCCTCCATCAAGATGAGATTCAGCATTCTCTCTGTGGCCCAGATAAAGAGCAAATGGTAAATGTAATTGCCTAGTTGGCACGAGTCCTGCCTATCTGAGTGAGGCATTGTTTAATAAAGGTTAAGGCCAGTACTCTCAGATCTAATAACACATCAGTTGAAGGAACCCCGATGTATACTTATACAGGTTACCAAAAGTGCGCCTTCGTTGCTGCAGCTTCCAAAGCGTGGATCCCACCAGATCCTAGAGAGGTAAAAGTCACTGAAATATTCATGCAGAAATTGAAGACCTTGCTCTTTAGACAGGTTTTGTCCTTGTATTCGGTTATGATCTTCTGCATTTCCTTTTGGAATTTCCCTAGGTTTTGTTTGTCTGACTTGCTCCCGTAAGCCTCCGGGTCTCTAGGTGCGCAGTACAAATGTCTAAAGTAAAGTAACGCTTGCAACAACAGGAAATAGGATTTGTTAATTTTCTTCCTCATCTGGCCAAACAGACAATCTCATTTGTGTGCAATTTTGGATCGGTTAGATCTCATTTTGGATCGGTTAGATCTCTTGTCTAGGCAAGTATGACTTCTAATCAGAAGGGTCTCCCCCACTGCATTTGTGCTGAAGAAAAAACGCATTTCTCTGCTCATCAGTTATTTTTAATTGTTGCAACTGTTTCCATAAAGAGGGAAGGCTTTATTTCCAATGCTGACTCTTTTGGTACGACTATGGGTCTGCAATGGCTCCTAAAAGGTTTAACCTTATGGGTAGGGGTATCTTTAAGAGATACCGACGCCCCGTTTCACCTTGGTGAAAAAAGGGGTTTATGGAGGGGAGAATTCTTCTGTGACTACCCACTGGTCTGGGGGCCCTCGTTATCCCACATCCACCTCCGCCAGGTCCATCATCAACTAGCTTGGGTTTAACCACACCCTCTTTGACCACTACACTATTCGTCCAAGATTAGAAAGCAAACTTAGTCTCAAGGATGATCTTGAAAGCACTCGTGCTGAGATTTTGGAGTCCTTGGTCTGCTGGAAACCACACAGGTGGAGAAAATTAATCTTTTTTTTTAATAAAAACATGTCCTTCTGGAACTGCTGGAAAATCCCAGATTCACAGTGTTTCCTGGTCAAGAAGGCTCATCAAGCAGGCTGAGAGCACCTGCTGGTGAGCCACTTCAGCCAATTGCCAATGTAATCTTCAATTACTGCAACCATGACAATACAGAAGGTGGAGAGTGAAAATGATGAACTTTGCTTGACTACACAATATCCATATATTCGGATATTAGTTCTGCTGTTAAGGAGTGGTGCATGGAATCAAAGGTAATGCTACTTAATCAGGGTGTTCTATAACCAATGTTATTCCCAGAGAATCTTCAGTGATGATAAATCACATTTTTCCTAGGATCCAGCACATCCACTAGAGTTTGCCAGAAACAGGAAGCAGACTCAGAAGGGCCATGTGACTCCTGAGACTCCCCGGAGTGAAATTAAGTCACCCATCCTTCTCGCTGTATATATTTTGTCTACTCATCCCTTTCCGTTGGGTCACTGGTAAAAATGGCATGCTGCAAGCTATTAGCCAGACATACATTACTCCCCCCACCCCATCACTCCCAATTATTCACATGCACACAGCACAAAATGTCATACTCGCCAGGAGTCAATTATCACTAGCCAATGAGCATACGTTGGAATGGTTGATTTGTATTAACTATTTTCTCATCGGGAAGTCCCAGAGGGCCAACCCGTAGTTGCTGCACATTCTATTTTCACTGTAACTAAACGCTCAGTAAAGCCGATATGCTGAGAAGGTAGCGCAACGGTTGAAAATAAAAATAAAACACAGTATTTGTTCTTTTCTGGGTTTATTGGGTGGCATATGCTAAGTGTGAGATATGGTTGGGGAGGAAAGGTTTATGGGCGAGAATTATGATTGCTGTTGAATCCAAGCATACCATCACTAGAAAATGATATGCATTGCTACTCTGCTGGTACCAATGCTGCTCAATACAAGGGGACTTTACACACCTGTAACGTCCATGTTCTTACTTGAACAGGATTGGAACAAATGATCCAATAAACACAAGGTGTGAAGGTCATTAATATGAAATTGACTATAAAGGGGGAGTGAAATATGTGAAACATAAGAGGATGTAAATGTTATTATATCAATAGGCATAAAGTTAATATATTGAGGTAATAAGGCTCACCTACAATCTAGACAACCACTACCTACTCGGCCCAGATGAGCTCTACATAGATATGGGTAGATACGCCAATTATACCACTACAGTTCAAGGTGCAGGCTACCACACAAGATACGAAGGGTAGGTTTCTGTTGATTGTGGGTGAACTAAAAAAGGTCACAAGATTGGCATTAGTTGCTATTGACTGTTTTTTCATGGAAACTGATATCAAAGCTGCACAAATACCTCAATTATGAAATTGTATGGGCTGAAGATGGTAACTTTGTGCCAAGCGCAAACATGGACAGATTTGTTGCTCTATGTAAAAGCCAGGGTTAGAAGGTTGATGAATAGTAAAGTTATTGAAAGAAGTCAGAGATGCCCCTCTCGTAATTCTCATTCACCGTATTGAGAAACTATTGCCTGCTACCTAAGGGGAGGACCACCTGCATGGGGCAATAAAATGTGTTCATCTACTACACGAGTGTTGCCATATGTGGATGATATGCTCCATTATTTATTTCACCACATGCAATCACATTTTATTTTTTGTGTTCAATATAAACACATAGGGAATAAGCAGGGTTACATAGTACTTGGGAAAATCTGAACTCATTCCACTGACCAAACGTACCAGGGAAGTTTCAAAGAGAATTGGGATTTTAATGGCGCACAGATTTGCTTGGCTCTCTCAGAATTGAAGTCTCCACAAATGTATAAACACTGTTTCAGAGGGACTACTTTGAAGTCCTGGAACATAACAGAACGGTGGGTTTGGATGACCATCAATAATAGCTCGAATTTCGTTGACCAAAATTATAGTGGTTCAGTGTATATTTTTTTTTCTCCCCTGGGAGGATAGGTCAGGGGCAACAAGCTTGTTTTGGAAGCTTGACAACGCAGAGTGTGACCAGTTGGAATCCCAGCCCCGTTCCATTTTAACTCTGGTCTCCAGCATGAAGTGCGATATAAATGTTTTTTTGTTGTTTATTTTTTAATAATCCCACAATTCCCACCGCCTCCCCGTGAAGAGGACATTTTTCGTTCATTTGAAGCGAGTTAGACCTAGAGAGTCAGGCTAAGCTTTAAATTACCCCTGCATAAACCCTTGGAAGTGCCCCCTCCCCCTGTAAATAACAATAGCTCTTGACGCTCCAGTCAACTGTATCCAGAAATAACCGCTATCCTAGGACCTTGGTGCCCAAGTACTAACTCACGGTCAAACCGTTTCTTTTCACAGTTATGCCCTCCTCTTATAAAAGACCTACAACTCACCCTGCTCCAGCTTCAATTCATTACTTCCTTTGCTGTATAGAGGAAAAAGAAACAAAACAAGGCATGCAAGTAAAATGGCTAGTGTTGATCCACAGGTTATATAATGAACAGTTTATATCAAGCAAAACGGTTGGTTCTCACCTGTGCAAGGCGTTGGCCGTGCTTCCAAAGACGCTGCGATGTGCCAAACGATCAATCGATGGCACCATTAGGAGCAATAAACTGGGAAAGGTGTGATGTCATCCCGTATACGCAAGCTATTCCAAATCTCTTAAGTATTCATGAAGGCGGGTGCCATATTGGCATGGTGTCTAGAAGCCTCACAGTTGCCCATATAACAAAGGCACTGTATTTGTAGGAACCCAATGTTTATTTGCTACAGGATCCAGAAGGTGTTGGTTATTAATGACCTTTTGTCTCCCATTATGTGCTTGTTTTTTGCACCATATTAGACCAAAAGGTCCACTTCATGATGGTACAAGAAATTGAAAAATATGAGAATATATTACAGCACACCATGAGACTAATGACTTGTACATAACTACACCGCTCATCGGGGCGTTATCTGCTCTTGTACTCTAAACGTACCTCTCATTGATCAATTGTGGGTGGCATTTGCTTCCTAGTCTGGCTCTTATTGAAATTCCCCTCTCGAGTGTGCTAAAGTCAATGTGATGACCTTGCTGAAATGATCTCCACGTATCAGGTCACATATGTGGACTATGATGCCATAATTGAATACTGAAATGCAAGTCTAATTTCGACCAGAACAGACCATATGGTTATGAATAATTCCATTGTTATGGTAAATGACTGTCTTTGAAATTATTAGATGACATTTTAGACTGCTTTCTTCAGGGCCTATAAAATGTATACGGATACGTTGAAACCAGCTGCCCAGATGTCTAACAAATATTTTCTGGAAATGAAAACTTTGGCTAAATCGGATTATGGATAGTCACGTTTTACTTAGATTCAACATTGTATCTACATTTATAATAAATACAAGGTTTTCACATAGATTTAGTTTTCTTTATAGTTACGGATCATGTAGAACATGTTAGAAACCCAAGGATATTCTCACTCCTAAACCCCTGGATCCTCTTCTCAGGTGGCCTGGGAAAGCCATCGCTTTTGTATCCCAACCCTGGGGGTTGAGAAGCGAGGGAGGATCACTTTTGGTCCTCAGAGATTGGGAGTGGGGTACCCAGAGGCGAGACTTAGTATCCCAATTTCCCCAATTCTGACCAACCTAACCCTCCCCCGACCTTTATGGGTTACTGCAAGACATCTCCCCTCATTTAACACTTGAAAGTACTGGGACGAGGAAGAGGACTGCAAAGTATGGTGAGAGTCAGGCATGTCGCCCTTAATCATGCTCATGCAAGTCTAATTAGGCATCCACACCTGCAGTCTGTCAAGGGGCTGCAGGTGTAAAAAGGGAGACCAGTGAAGAGAGGAAGAGCAACAGGTGACCCTTTCCGTGAGGAGGCAGCCGTGGTGGGACCTGAAGTGTGACCAGGACACCAAGCGACATCTGAGCCTCTGTGACAGAGATTGAGCAGTGGGGAGCAGAGAGAGAGAGAGAGAGAGTTGAGAGAGTTGAGAGTGAGAGAGAGAAAAGACACTGTGCGCGTCCACCCAGAGGCAGTTGCATGCAAAACGTCAAACAGGGATGCGTGCAGGGCTCGCAGTGGTCGAAGCGTCAGCCTGGGAAGTCAAAGGAAGCAGCAAGACCCGTCAGAGCAAGACACTGCAGACCAGTGAGTCTGAGTGAAAGAACTCCAAAGCCGGGAAGCTCCGGGCGGGCTGCATACAACTACTGAAGCACTGTATGAATGAAAGCTTCACCAAACTAAACAGAAGTTTAAAAAGTGTTAAACAACACATATTGAACGCTGAACTGAATGGGAGTTTAACACAATGCTAAAAAACAGATTCAATATCAAATTGACTGAAAACCTAAAATGAAACCCATACTGAACATTGAGCTGAAATATGAATAGACAAAGCAAATAGCAAATAAAGGCCAAAACGTTAAATGCCAATAAGAAAGCAGCCTATGGGGAAAGGAATAAGTGTGAAGGAGTACAACCAAAAGCAGGGCATGAAGAAAAGAAAACCACCACCAAGTGAACTTTGTGAGTAAATGCAGTGCGGCAAGGACAAAGACTAGCATGAGGTGTGTGACATGTTATGGCAGAGCCAAGAGGCTAATCAGGAGAAGACAGAGGAGTGCAAGTACTGCACAGAAAGCCAAGAGGGCAGCAATAAGAAACTAAGGGAACATGACTTTGTACAAAGGGACAAATGCAGAGGAAAGTGGGAAGGCTGAAGAGGCACTGGATGCGCGAGCTGTCAGACAACTGCGCCTAGACCGGTGAGCCCTACATTGTGTAAGATAAAGACAGGGTGAAACCAAAAAGGAGCGCTGCAAGTGAACTTGTGAGGCAAACCAGAAGGAGGGTCAGGTTGACCCAGAATTAAGCTGAACTGTAAAAAACGGAATCACACATTGGTTGCTACCTTGAAGTCTTGGGGAAGGGAACCCAGAAACTTGATCAACTACAAATATCGTCTTGAGGACAGGGCCTCAAGACCATTTTTGTTTGAACTGTGTTACTTTTAACTTGGAGAAGGGAGCCCTGAGGAGTCTGTGGAACTGTTTGAATTTGAACAAGGTAAATCCTAATACTTTTTGTGGAACTTTCTTGAACTTGGGAAAGTGGAGCTGAAGAATAGGCTGAGCGCTAGAAGAAGCTAATAACTTTGTGTTGATTACCATCTCTTTGATTATTGACACTCCTACACACTGTTCAGCTTTAGTTGTGAGGGTAAATATAGGTTTGGACATAGACAGACTTAAATTGAACTCTTTGACTCAGACTTTTATTTATGTAATTATTTGTACATTTATAGCCACCCACAAAGCCTGTGGGCATTTAGGCGCTAGTTACAGGCAAACAGACAAAAGTGGAGAAGTGGTGGGGAAGTAGGGAGGGAGGTTAGTTGAAAAGCAGTTTAGATGTGCTTTCGGATGACAATGTAGGAGGCTTTGCCTCTCAAGTTAGGGGGAAGCTTGTTCCAAAGTGACAGTGCCCGGACTGGGACGCTTTTGAGCGCTTGAACATTGGTACGACCAAGCAGTGTCTGTAAGCGGATTTTGTAGGTCTTTCTGAGATGTAATTTTTGAGTTTGTCTGCAAGGTATCTTGGTACGTCGTTGGAAAGACATTGATGGGTAAAGGAGAGAATTTGAAGTTGATTCTGTCCTAGACTGGTAGCCAGTGGGCTGCTTTTCTAGCATCAGATATATGTTCCTGTTTGCCAATGTCAAGGGAAGCTCTGAGCACATTGTTTTGAGTAGTTTGTGGACGTTCTTCTCAGAGGTGCCACAGAGTAAGGAGTTGCAGTAGTTGGGTTTCATGCCTAGCAGTGCCTGGGCAACTTCCAGGCGAATAGTGGTAGAGAGGAAGGGTTTGCTGGCGTTGATCGGTTTGATAGCATATCCCGATGCTGATGCAATGTGGTTAACCTGGTGAATCACAGTTAGAGAAGAATCGAGGTAGACCCAACAGGTCTTGACAGATGGGACAACAGCCATTGTGTGGCTGTCAATGGTGAATGATTTATACTTCTGGGGTAGGTTCTCCAAGCGGGCAGCTGGCCCAGTGAGTAAAAGTTATGTTTTTTCATCATGGAGGCAGATGCTCTGTGTAGCCATCAACGATTGGATGGTTTCGTAGATCTCGTGGATTTTGAGTGCATCTGTCCTGTGGTCGCCCGAGAGGGGGTATAAGAATTTGGGTGTCGTCAGCGTAGTTTGTGTACAATATTCCCAGGGTGTCGAGGTGGTCAAACAGCGGCTTGGTGTACACATTGTACAAGGAGGGGGGAAAACGCATGAGCCTTTGTCATGATTCCTGCCCCTCATGTCCCCAGCCCTCCAAGAGGTCAGGCTGGAGCCAAGCCACGATCACCTACATGACCCTGAAGGGCCTCTCCATCCCTCCAAAGACCCACTTGGAGTCAGACTTGGCGCTTGTGGCTCCAGACTCACTCACTCCCATAGGATAACATTGGGGATTGGACTTGTATTGCATTGATGGGGACAAGATGGATGCCCCCACATATTTCGGTTCCCAGAACTGCATATGAGGTCTAGCCCTTTGGGTGTGGTTCAGCCCAGAGACACCGGGGATACCCAGGGACTATTTAAGCCATACCCAGGCTGAGAAACATGCTTTGCATTTTTTTCTGCACCTGCAGCGCGACACTCACCGCGTTTGGATCGGTCTCCAGTAGGCCTGCATCTTTCTTCTGCGCTCAGCTCCTGCAAGAACAAGAACACTGTTAGGAACAGCCTTAACTTGTGGCGCTTCTGCCCATCATTCATCGCTCCTTCTGTTCTGCGGGCATCTTTGGCGGTGTCATTCCCATCCCGGCACACCGCTTCCTAAGGAAAAGGGAAAAGAACAGAAAAAAGGCATTAGTAAGCATTCTGCAAATCTTCGCTTATTTTTAAATACTGTACGAGCTTCAAACGCTTACCTGAATCCCAGCCGCTCTGGGGGAACTCTGTCTCCGGAACTTCTCATCCATCTGCAAGAGGGAAAAGACACTCCAGGTTAGCGTGGAAACATCTAGAGGCGCCACATACCACGCTTACCCACCGCATTTGTTCTTCATAACCGGCATCCACCCTGAAAACGTCGCGGCACCTAAAAGACACAGAAAAATAACTCGGTTCAATGCAAATACGAAAGGGGTGCATCGCGCTCTAACTCGCCTTCAGCGCTACTCATCTCAGCAGCACGCCGCCATCCCCGGACGCCAGCCATCATCTAAGGAAGGAAAGGAACACAGTTAGAGAACTGTTCAAAAGACCCATTATACTTACCTGTCGGACTCTTGCCAGTGAAGTAACTAGGCAGCAACGAGCCTGCATCAATGAACGCGCCCCTGCGCTGAAAGCAGGACAGAGAGCACACTATCCAAGAAAACAAGGTGAGCTGTGGATCAAAGGGAAGGGTTGGACCCCGGGGAAGAAGCGGTTCAAGCAAACGGAGACAATAGGGAGTTAAACTCTACCAATCCTGTGTTCCAGGCCCAGTCTCCAGTCGAATAGCCTCCAGGGAAGGGTTTGAGGTCGTAAAAGGTCAGAACAGGATGAGTGACATACCCGTGGATACCAGGTGAGGGTTACAGCCTTGGGGTACTCTGAAAGAGTTGGGTGTGGGGGCGGCAGTGGCCTCCCCTGCAAAAACTCGAGGATCTGTTCGACAGGAATGAGGATATCCAATTGGTGGCTTCGGGGGAGAAGTAGGCAGCAGAGGTCTTGTGGTCTACGAGGTCCAATGCTGCTGATAGGTCAAGGAGCAGGGAGAGGATTCCCATGTCATTGGCATGGTCAAGCTGTTTTTTTTTTTAAGTCAAGGGGTGCTGTTTCAGCCCCATGTTTCGGACTAAAGCCCGATTAGCGGGAGCCTGGAATGTGGTGGTGTTCTAGGAAGGCTTGTATTTGTGTGTATGCCACTCTGTCCAGGATTTTGAGGAGGAAGCGGACTGTGGTAATGGGGCGGTAGTTCTTGGGACAGGCCGGGTCAAGGATGCGTTTTTTTTCCAGGAGCAGTGAGATCCAGGATTCCTTTTGTGCAAATGGGATGGAGCAGGTTGTGAAGGAAGAGTTGATGATTGCGGCAATGAGAGGGAGCAAAGGTTCAGCGCATTCTTTGACCAGGGATGCTGGGAATGTGTGCCCCTTGTAGCAGGATGGTTTAAAGTTGGAACGTAAACAGAGGTATGTTTTCTGGAGCAGGGCAAGGTGGGTGGCATGCCACAGGTGGCATGGCTGGTTTCGCCTGAATTTTAGATTGAAGCTGCGTAATTTTAATTGTGAAGGTGTCTTGGATCTTATTACACCAGGCATTGTCTTTCAAGATGGGATGTGGTGGGGAAAGTGGGGTTTCTTATAGTAGGGAAATCCCACCTTAGCATAGGGCAAATTAGGCCTTCTACCATCCTGATTTCAGTTAATAAATATATTTTGCTTGAACTTTAAGTCTGTTATCTGTGTTGTCTGTGTCTTGCATCATGATGCCTTCACAAACCTTACAAAGACACAAACTGTACAGGAATTTCTGTTTTCTTTTTTATAATTAAGAGAATTCCCTGCGAGTGCCTCGGTCTCCTCCCCTGCCCCTACTCCTCAGGGCCTCCTACAACATCCCTCTGCCCCCACCCCCTGCCCATCCCTCAAAATGCACTTACATGTCCTTACTCACCACCACCAGCCTCCACGCCCTTGCAGTTTCTGGTGCCTATCAGCCACTAATGGAAATGGAGAAGTAACTGCATTTAGTTCTCATCGTCTTTTTTAAATATTTTTTTGCTTGGGATGAGCAGAGTGCAACAGCTGGTTCAAGTTTCTCAAGTATCAAAACATATTTGCACCCCAACACTGTGATGGGGGTGCTAATAGCTACAATACCCTTGATGGCAGACCGAGGACCACCTCCTGCCGTGGTTGGTGTGGTGGCGATCTTCCCTTTTCATGGGGGTCCTCTTGCTGAATATAGCTCGCTGGCGTAGATGGTTTGGCTGAAATTTCGTCCTGCCATATGATCGACTGTTGATGATGTACCTCAAAATCGGTATCCACCTAATGCTATGCTGCAAGATGTCTTTCGGCATGGTCTCCGAGTATTGAATTGGAAACACCTGGATGACCTGCGGTTGTGAGCTTTTCTACAAGACAGTTGGTTGCCACTCCTGTGGAGGTTGGTGCTGTTGCTGTTGCTCCTCCATTGCCGAGCTGCCAAAGGCGATGCCATTGCCTGGGCCATCATCTAGGGCGTTTACAGAATTTCCTTGCTCCTTTTCTGGGCTGGGGGTGTGTTTGTCTCCGCCTCAGGAGCACCCTTCTTCGTTGACGTGCGTTTCCATGCCGAGCTGGCTTCCTCCCTCGCCGAGTCCAATTTATTTTTGTGATCAGGACTTGTGGATTTTAGTCGTGGACGAGTGCAGCCATTGAGATGACGTTGACAAGGTGGTGCACCGCCATAGACGGGCTAGAATTCTGAGAAGTCGTCGACAATGCTTTATGCTTGGAAGACGGGTCTGCCGTAGACAGGCTCGATTTTTTTTCTGTAGGTGTCTTGTGTTGCCGGTGACAAGGCAGTTTAACTAGTGGACGGGTGTGGAGCCTGGTGCTTCGCTAACCTCTGCTCCCCTTCTGTGGACAGCTGTCATTTATGCGCTCTTTGCTCCTCGCTAGCTTCTTTAGCACCACGTCTATGCAGCTTTGAAGCGCCTGTCGACGTGGCCTTCGGTTATGAGGAATGGGCTTTTCCCTCTCTTACTGACCTTGACCTATGGCCTTGATTCTCTGTTTCAGTCAGCGACTTTCGTGTCAGTGACGGTTGGTCTTTCCCGGACCATCCCATGCCACCTGGACCTCCCGGTCTCTCCCCTGCCGACGACTCTTTGCCATGTGTTTTTATGCTTCTTCCCCGGCCGCTCCTCCGACCAGGCCCTCTTTGATTGCGGGTGCTTTTCAGCAGGAATGGACAAACTTTTGGTCGACTCGGAGGAGTACTCGGGATAATTCCCCTTGTTCAACCAGCATACCAGCAGTCTATGTCCATCTTTGAGGGTCTTGGAGAGAATACCTCTGTAGATAGTGCAACCTTTCACGGAGTGATGGGGGTAGAGACAGTAAAGAGTTTGAATGTTTGTCTCCTTCATAAACGCTCTTAAGGCCACAAGGGCACAGGGTCTAAAGAGGGGCCGCCTTCTGCCCTCCATCCCCTTCGAACGAAAGCTCAACTTGTGAAATATTTCCCCTCCTGGGGAAAAATAGTTTTCCATGAAAAAGTCTTTAAGTTTTTGTTACTGAAGAAATAGGTTGTTTTTACCAGCAGTGCTGAACCAGAGGACTCCCTCAGCTGAACACGGAGTTAAAATGTGAAGGACAGAGGAAGAGGAGGGTCTAGCCTACAGTCACTCGAGGTCCCATTGTTTGGGCCCAAAAGCACCTATAAAAAGGGTATTAAGCTACACAATGTAGTTTCTTCTTGCCTATGCTGGAGAAATTGGTATTACCAGGTCTGCCTTCAGCTACTCTATTTAGAAGTATTGGGCATTTGCCAGGCACTGAAGTTAGATGGCCAGGCACTCTTACCATTTTGCACCCGCTACCAACAATGGCCAGTTAATACCACTACGACAGTGCCTGGCAAAAGACCAAACTGGCAGCATTGTCAATGCTTGTTTTTGTATTACTTTCAATTGGAAACAAGCAGCCCCGCTTCACAATGTGCAACTAGATTAGTTAGGTCAAAAGGTCAGTTTCCTCTAGGTCTACAGTTAAACTTCTATAACCAGAGGAGAGGTGGAGGGCATTAACGGTCAGGTAATGCTCTAGGCGTTATTACAAGCCCGAGCACCTGACCGGGCTTGGGGGCCTGACCAGTAATGCCCTTCCTCCTCCTCGGGTTGTATTGTTATTAGTACCCAGGCACGTTGTACTCGGGTACTAACAGTGTATTTTTCTCAAGTTGAAAAAAACTGTGTATTAACAATTTCTCAAATGGATTAAAAAAGAAATGACCAAAAAAAAAAAAGATGCCCGCCATGGATCGGGGAGAAGGGAACTACAGGTTATCCCTTCTCGCTTTCTATGGCGCCCATTCGGGAGTCAGACATGTGCTTGAGACACTACTGTTCAGAGCGCCGGCAAGGGACAGGGAAGCACAAGGTAAGTGCGGCGGGGGTGGGCCTAAATATGTGAAAAAAGGAGTTGAGAGGGCGCAGGGGAGCACAATTACCAGATTCCCGGTGAGACTAGGAATCGGGTCTATACCGTGTGGTAAAGACCCTGTTTTGAGTTTCATCGGCTGGGCGAATGCTAATCCCCCTCCTCCCCCGGGTACTAATTTGTAATAGAATACATAAAATACTAATAACGGCAATGGTTCGTGTAGAATAAGGGTTAAAAGCCTAAAGCACAATGCTTTCTGGAACCAGTGCAGTGGACCACTCTGCTAAATAGCTACAGTAGGTGCCAACCAGTAATAAACATTAAAAAAAAAAAGGCAATTAAACATTTCAAGCAGAAAAGGGACAAAGGCAACTGTATTAGCGTTCACTATTCAAAGCTCGGGACACTGAACTACTGTTTTCTGGAGTTTCCCAAAGAGATTAGGTGGTTTTGATTTAAACAGGTCTACAACCGGTAAGCCAGCACACCCAATCGAACAATCAAACTACACTGCACCTCCACTCCACCTTCCTGTAAACCAACTTTAGACTCTTGAAAATGCAACTATTCATGCAGATTCACTCAACACAGTTTCTAATAAATTACTTAACACCAAGTGCCTGACATGCAAAAGTCACTGCTGGCCCACTCGGCTCCACACATAGGTTTGAGCGAGATTTGAGACAGCGCTCAGCATTTAACCAACGTATTAGGGTTAAGTGATCACTTAAGCAATTTTGTATCGCAGGCAGCAAACGTCTAGGGCTTCCATGACTAGAAACACTTTTCATAAATCGGGTAAGGAGGGGCATCCTCAGCCCTCAACCCCCTCTTTGCCCGCATCTGCCAATTCCCAGACCTTGCTTAACACAGGGCACAATATGGCTAGAGACAGTTTGTCAGTGGCAAATTGAGAAAAGTAAACAAGAGTGGACTTCAGAGGTCAGTGGTAGCAGATCCGGTTGTTTTGCCTTGCCAGGCGCTTTTACCTGTTGCTATACTTCACTATCCCTGGTCATGCCCTTACTATGCCAGATGCCTTGATAGTTTGCTCTCATCACTAACCTGCTCACTGTTGTTCTTTCGACCTTCGACTAAATGCACCCAGGTGTCCTACTGTGTTTTTTTTATTTTTGGGTGTTCAACTGTAATTTTGCTGCATGGCGTCCCATTGGCATTTTGCTCCTTGGTGCCCAATGGAATTAGTGCTCTTCTGAAATGTTGCTACGGGAAGCCCAATGCAATTCACAGGACTGGCTCGTAGATCTCACAACTAGTCTTCACAGCATGTGGAGCTGTTCCTGAGGATCACACCAGGACTCTGCTCTCTCTGGAATCCCCCACTCTGAACTCTCCACACAAACGGTTTGCACCCATAGTCTAGTCGTTGAAGCACACTGCTGCAAGCGCTCGATGTCTTCCACTCCTCCCAGTGGTACCTTACTCTCATCCAGAACCAGTTGCTGCTCATTGCCAATTGTTCGAGGATCTAATCCCACACCAGGGTGCCTCTTGACACTGCTTCACAAGTCCATACCCAAAGTGCACCACTCCCGAGAAGTCGCGATGGCCACCCCAGATGGATGCGCCAAGCTGACCACCAGGCCAACCACTTACCTATTTGCACCAACTTTGTCAACCTCTGCAAACACTATCAATATACCAACTCAGCCAACTACATATGTCAATCTGAGACATCAAACAACTTACATATCGGACTGCTGACCAGTGCATCCTAGAACCACAGACCCTTCAGTGCTGGCATTTGGCCAGATCATCCAGGATCAGGCAAAAAAAAAAAAAAAAAAAGTCCCCCGGATCTCAGCTCCCGCTCCTGGGGAAATCCATTAGCATTTTTCATTTATTTTACAATGCTCTAATATCCCGCGGTGCGTTTGGGTTAAACCATACCATAAGGCTGGGATTTGCATCGCGATCACCAGGATCAGGGGTGAAACACTTCCCCCACAAGACCAAATGAGGGCCTGAGCAGGAACACTATAACATTCCTGGTTAATATTGCAACTCTGAAGGAGATATTGAAGTAAATATTTTAAGGTTTAAAAGGGGTGCACAGATAATACTTTGCTGATACCATTATAAGAAACGGGGCTATTTTCCAGGTGTTTAAGATTCTTCTTCTGAGGGGCAGAGAGGCAAATGTTTATTGGGGGGTAAATAACCCCCCCCCCCAACCTGCTGGTGCCTGGAAGGATCCCCCATTAAAAAATTAAAAAAATAAAAATTCCGGCTCTGGACACAAATACCTCTATGATCGCAACAAAAAACCTGTACAGACAGACATGTAGAGCTCAGTGTACTTCTAGTCTGCATGCATTAATACAACAGCAAAGCCATCTTGCATTTTCCATTTCTACATACTAACCCATACTAACCCAAGTCCACCCCCACCTTTTAAGGACACTCAGGGTGCCTGGAGACCGTCAAACGGCATCAGTGCATGGTATAAAGCCTTGTCACAGAACTGTCTGCACAGGCTTCCTCCTAGGTCCCAGGTAGTGAGGTAATGAAGCGTATGGTATAGTCAAGGGATCCTCAGCATAGGACAGGATTGCAGAATCCCTGCCCTCCTCCGGCTCCACCTGCCTCCCCCCTCCTACTTGGCCCAACTCAACGTGTTCACTGCCTCTTCCATGGTGCATCCCTTTATACCAGTACAAATAGCCTAGGCCAGCTCTACTAAACACTTCTGCACCACCAAGTAGCCAAAACTAAATGGTATCTCTAAAACCCCAGAAGTCAAAACTATATACACACCCCCAACTAAGTGGTGCTGAAGCACCACCCATGAGCCATACCAAACCTAAAGACATCTGCAGAGTTCTCTAGTCTCCACAACAACAATTGCCTTCTCACTTTCCCAATCAATTTCCATCATAAAATGGAGCTAAAGCACCATGTAAGAACCAAAGCTAAGGCAATTGGCCAAAGGGAATGATCAGAATAAATGCACATTTGACTATTTTGTCCTTTTTGGGTATTCTGCTCTAGAACTTTACAAAGGACATGTTCGATCCAAGTGGTGCACCAGTCAATATTTCCTTTAATTATTCTTAGGATTGCCACTGCACCTCTCGAGCCACTCACGCATTCATACAATAAAGCATGTTCATACATTACAAGCTTCCTTCCGTTCTCTCCCATCTTCCTTCCCTTATTTGCGTTTTCCTCCAGCAGACTAAGGTCTGATGATCCTGGGGTGGGGACCCAATACTCGCTAAAGCTAGGGGAAGGATAGGCTCCTTGAGACTACTACTACAGCAGTGATTCGGCCCCCATTGTTAAAACAAAACAAAAAACTCACCGTAGGTTTCTTTGGTCACTAGACACACTTTTGATGTACTTTCTCTTTGGGAAATAGACAATAAAACGGTCCCTGCAATACGCAGATTTATGCAGGATAGAAATTAGATGTACCACAAATGTCCGAAGTTTGTTCTTTCGAACTTTGGAAGCTACACATTGAAGGCGTAGTTAATGTTGCAAAGAAGAGAAATATTTAGCTCAGACTGCAAATGAAACAATCAAGGACATCCTTCGCTAGTTTTTAATATTCGGGCACCAAACGGTCCATAGAAATGCAAGGATACAGATAAAGCGTTGCACGTTTTTGTGAAGTGCTGCCCGGGGCGGACTCGGAAGGTGGGCAAGAGTGCAATTCCCCCCCCCCCCCTACCCCTAAAACAGCTGGGCTGTGGCTCCCCATGCCAGAGCTTCCCTATGCTAAAAACAAACAAAAAAAAGATTATGAAAAAGAACATCCTTCAGAATCCCTCCTGCCTCAAAAGAACTCAGTGCATGCAGCAAGTCCTGATCGGCTTCTGTGTAGGTAGGGTGAGGCACTCGTCTTGATTTCAGTCATATTGCAGATGTTTGCCTGGGTGGCCCCCACACATTGATCCTCCCACCCCCCCAAAGTGAGTGAGAGGGAGAAGAGCCTAGGCCGCAGAGCATGGTCATACTGCCCAGCAACAATGTACGCATTTAAATTACAGGTTCTGTGAGCCCGGACGGTAATGTCGGCACCACTGCTGGCCCCATACACCATTGATCAGTTACAATCCTCAGCAGCTTATCACGACTCTTACTTGCCCATGAAGCAATGGTGCATATTTTATTTTAGTGTTTATTTGGTTTCATTCTGTAGGAAGCTCTCCCTCTCCCCCCCAACCCCATTTGCTCTGATGAATTTCTTGATCACTAGTGAGTTCATTACAAAAAGAGTTTAACAGCACCCTGAACACCACCCATGGATGTTACAATACAGTGATTCTATAAATAGCAGTTGGATTGTTTTACTCACTTTTCGACATAGCTGAAAAACACACAAAAAGACATTCAGGTATTAGTTATTAGTAGACTACAAACTAAGGGGGTAATTCAGAGTTCATTGCATTTTTTATGAAATATGGCTTCTGAAAGATACCACCTATGTCGGATGCATTTCTGAAAATCCACCCAATTGGGAATTTGCCACCAGTAGAGATGGTATTGCTGAAGTACCTCCAGAGGCTTTTCAGAAATATCCACCCGCCCCCACCAGTGGTAATTAAAAAAAATAAAAAATAAAAAAATAACACTTTCTCACTTTCAATGTAAAGGTGGGAACTGATTTTGTATAGTAGTAGCTCAAAACACTACTGTACATTTGTTTATTACACAAAAGGTGTCAATTAATTTAGGGATAGGGGCATTTGAGATGCCCACCTCATCACCCCCTTACAATGGTCCTTTGTAAAAAACCATGTCACTGTATGAAGTAAAGTACCTGCACTTCCCTTCTGTGCAAGTAAAAAACAAAATATGGGCCCAATTTGGATTTATTACATCCACCTCATATGTGAAAGGTAGAAACAGGCAGAAAGTCTGCCTAAAATATCCCCCGCCAACATTCCCATGGAATACTGCTGGTGGTATGTGATCAAACCCTGAATTGTGTGGATGGTAAACCAGTTTAGCCCCTAGGGAACATGGTAAGTGGATCCCCTTTGGAGGCGGCTGCTCTCCCCTCCAGGCGTACACCCCCTGTCCCCCCCCCCCCCCCCCCAAGGACAAGAACCCCTTTTTGGGGTATGAAGAAGCGGACTGTACACCCTTTTTACATGGCTGAACTGGCTTCTGACCCAAACTTCATTTCCTCCTCTTTAGGGAATACAGCAGAAGCACCAGACTCCTGGAAGCATGTCAGGTGAACAACCAGTCAGGAAGCAATATCATTGCAGCCCATGAAGGGTAATTACACTGCAGCACACATTGGAAAGAGACTGCTCTGAGAGAGAACGCCAGATGTGGAGTTGCACCCCGAGGCTCGCACCAGGAGAGCTCAACGCGGCCTGGCAGGTGAGAAACAAGAGCAGTGGGGTGTGGTAGCCTGAGGGAGAACAGCGTCGCTCAGCACGCCAAGGCAGAGCCCAGAGGAGAAACTGCCCACAAGCTCCCGCCCTGAGCAAGTGGGAATCACAAGGAGTTGCCCACTGCACCAGGGTCCAGTTGAAGAGTTACATAAGCAGCTCCATGGCGACACAAGGTGCAGTCAGCCTACATAGCCCTCCCTGGGAGCACTGCTTGTCAAATACAGGTATGCAGTGGATACAGAGGAACAGAAGGCGGGACGCAAGGCCAGAGAAACCAACAAAAGACCCAGAGTGGGGATGGAACCAAGAGGTGGGGAAAGAGCCAAGAAACAGCGGAGTGGAGAGAGAAACCATAAGAAGCCGCTGAGTGGAAAAAGAGACAGAAGTCCGGTGTGGGTGAAAAAACCAAGGGAGTCCGGTGTGGGGAAAGAACAAAGGCTCCCAGAGTGGGAGATAAACAAGAGCAAGCCCCAGAGTTGGGAAGAAAGACCGAAAGCACTCCAGACTGTGTGAAGGGGAAATACCAAGTCTCCTGAAGGGAGAAGGACTAAGACGCATATGTTCAGGAGAGCCAGAGAGACCCCGTTGGAATCCGGGATGGCACTCCTGCCATACACAAACTATATGGTTTTGGACTGTGAACATAGGCAAGTGTCTATGGTAAACAGACACCGAGTGAGAAGCAAGCGGCCATCCCTTACCCTTGGGCAAGGCCCAAAAGTATGTCTGGGTTGTTGGGCATTTTCTTTTGAGCCATAGGTTAGACAGTTTTTTGAACAGAGAATTTCATTTTATGTTTGACCATCTTGACATGCTGACAAGCTCCACTTTTGAATTTCAGTTGTATAGAGTAGGGCTTGACATAAGAGAGGTGGGGAAAGAATAGGGCTTTTGAATCAGAAGAGAATAAACCTTTTCCTCCCCTCCGTCACCAGATTCTGACCTTCCACAAGACACTGTAGGGGAGGCATGTTATCACAAGTATGACACTGACACAATGGATACAATTTGTAAAAACCTTTATTGAAATTGTTGCGGTTGGAGAAACTCCTATTTTGTCCTACAACTAAGATGAGCGTAGTCTCCCATCAAATAGTAAATAACGCAACCCTAGTGGAGTCTGTCAAATGAAAATGGCCTATGCTAAAAAACAAAAAAAACAAAAAAAAACAAAAAAAAAACACGAATGCATGCCCCATCTCTTGTACAAGAAAGTGTAAAAGGAGAAATGTATGTAAAAGGAAAACATCTGTGTTCAAATGAATAAATGTGGTTGAACTAGCCCTCCTCCCCACATTAGACTTCGCCAAGTAAGGTTGTCCCTGTAGGCAGGATGAAACACACTGGCTCGGCATTGAACACAAACAGTTCCAATACGTGGATTGAGGCCGGTCTAGCCTTCCAGGTTTGATTCTTTTCTGGACTTCAAAAATAATGTTCAACCAAAAAGTTGACAAAAGTTCCCCCTCTGTCGGGCTCAGACCTCTCATGATAAATTTCAACACATACTTGCAAGGGGGCTACCTTTCCCAAGCTTATTTCACTTCGGGTCTCACTCTGTCGGGCTCAGACCAGTTTCGGATGTTGAAGACTTTTGAATGTGCATGGTTTTCTTTACGGTCCACTGAAGGAACACTTTGACCTAAAGTTTACAGTTCAACTTTAGGTCAAACTGTTTCCCCTTCTCTAGGAGTTAAACTGGGTTCATACGCTTTATCGCTTCAAAACAGTTTACTTTTCAGTGAGACTTTCGAGTGGCCTACTTCCTTTTGCCGGACCACTCCGTTACTTAGTATCGCTGTTTTCGCAGCGTTCTTTTACTTCAAAGTTCATTCATTCATATCCTGAGCAGCGCAGGTTGCAAACCCCTGCTCCCAAGTAAAATATTCACAAAAACAAGCATATAGCAATTCCTCCCCTTCCCACAAAGTGAAAAAGAAACAAGCACTAACAAAGCAAATTATTTTAACTGCAGCATAACGCTTATGCAGATATTGCAATCAGGAAGTTAAATAGTTTGTCAAGTATTGTCATAGTATACGCTAGTGCTCAAATCATAGCAGGTAATGCCATTCAAATTCAAACCATATCAAGATTTTACTATCCAAATCGAAGGCACACTCCCATCACTCGACCTAAAATTCCGGCGTGGTATCACAAGCATAGAGCCCGTGGAATTGGAGCGATCTAAACACCGCCAGGGAGCACAGCTAAAGTAGCTGAACGAGCACAAAATGGCTAGAATGCACAGAGATAACGCGAGATCTGATCAGCAACAGATGGCCTTGACCAGAAAGTTACGGTCTGGATCTGCATACCAGTAACTGACCACACAAGCTAAATCAAGAGTCACGGCTGCAGTCCATAAACATTGACGTGATACAGGCGATGTGTGGTAAGGAGTAATGCCAATATGCCTCAGAATAGAGAAACTGCGAGTATACCACATTTTTTAACTTAAGACAGTCCTGAAGAAAGCGGGTACAAGAAATATGCAACCACTGAAACCGGTACACAAAACTGTAGTGATGGCATTTAATGACTTTACAGTTGCAATTTAATCTCAAGTGGACCAGCATCTTTGGTTTGTCCGTCGTAGATCAATTTTGTCTTCACATTTTTATCAATTTGATTTTAATTAACAAGGGTCCCCAGACTATCGGCCATTAAAAGTTTGTTTGCTAGATAGTAAGCTGGGTTTTCCGAATACATTTTATTTACATTTGGAAATGAGAGCTAGAGGCATGTGAGAAGTGAAGTTACTTGTTAGCAAAAACAACGAGACTAGATTGTATATTCCCGTCTGTCAAATATACGGACAATCATTTGTCTTCTTCTCCTATCCACTATTAGATGGGCAGCATGGCAGCACTGACTAAGGATAGCTAAACCAGAGGCAGGGATATTTAGCTGTTCATCCTGTCCTCTAGCTGGCCCCATCCCCACACAGGGGACAGTTGCAGTGCATGCAGCAATAGTACTTGCTCTTCACTTCTGGTTGAAGAAGGATTGTGTTGCACCGTATATCTATTAGGTGCGTTGCCCTGTTATCGTGTTAGAGTTTAATTGCCAGGGACGACCATGCTCATAGTCTGTTAAGGGACCCCCCTTGGAACTTAGCTGACACTCACCTTTGCCCAATTTGGCCACCTAAACCTCAGGTGTTCCAAATGTAATGCCCAGACACCCATACCATTGTCAAGGCTATCCACAATTCGCATAGCAGTGCAATGTTCACTTATTTCTAGTAAGCACAACAGGGCCAGTTTCCATTAAGCCGAACTGGCAAAGCAGCAACAGATTAATGATGTCCAGTTAGCATTAGCAAAGCACCAGGACCAATGATGGCCAGGCCAGTTAAGATAGAAGTGCAAGATTCCATCCCGCCCATTTGGGACAGCAATGCCAGGTAGTAGGCCCACTAAGCACATTAAGGATAGGTATCAATATGCCCAGTTATCTGAGCAATGCTTCATTCGGATGTGGCTAGATCTTGTTTTCGCTTGTGAAAAAGTCCTTGCTACATCCAGACCAGCTCCCAGGGCAGCATGCATTAGTGAGAGGTAATCAGGGCGCCTCCCTACACCAGACCTCTCTTCTGTGGGAGTCACCATGGTGACCTCCACCCTCTACCCGAGACAGACGTGGCGAAGGCTGCAATATTAATGACTGGAGCTTAGCGCTCCCATGACACTGCAAATTCCTCCAATCGTGATGCATGCTCAGCACTGTGCAATCACCCCCAATCCTGGCCCATGAACAGCAATGCGCAAGATAAGCAACAGCTGTTTGTGCATTTCCAAGACGTTCTTCATATTTTTAGATTCCTTGCAAATACAAACATCTTGAATTGTAACTCACATTGCATTATGTAGTGAGTGAAGGGTACTTGCTCCGTGTTATGTTATATGATCCTATAAAGCGCACATACGCCCAAAGGCATCTTGGCGCTAAAGGAGCAGGTGGGGCAGACCAAAATTTAAAAAGAAGAGTCTTCAGGGTACACCTAAAAGCCAGATGGTTGGAGATCGCAACGAAGGTCCGAAGGCAATTGGTTCCATGCTTTAGCGGCTGCCACAGAAAAGGCACGACCGTCAATTTGGGCTTGTTTAAAACAGGGAACAAAAAGTAGTAGAGCAGCCTGTGAGCAGAGGGAACGAGTAGGGACATAGTGAAAGAACTTCCCCTGAAGATACTCCGCTCCCACCTTATAGAAGGCTCGGTGAACCAGTTACCAAGATTTCAACCGAATCCGTTGTTCGATCGTAAACCAGTGCAGTTGTTTCAAGAGTGGGGCCATATGAGTGGGTGCCGGGGGGGCGCAGTACTGCCCGAGCTGCTGCATTTTGGAGCATTTGAATGCGATTAAGCAAATAGCGTGGTTGGCCGTAGTACAGCGAGTTACAGTAAGCTACTGCACTAAGAACCAGCGCTCCTACCACAGGGAGCATGAAGATGACCAGGGATGAAGGGAAGAACTTCCTCAGAGTACGCAGTTTGAAGTGACAGGCTTTACAGACTGCACCGACCTGCTCAGTCATCGACAGCAAAGATTAAAACTTGACCCCTAGATTTCTCACTGAAAGGGAAGGCAAGGGAAACGGGTCGAGAGTGATAGGCCAAACATCAGGGGTCCAGTAGTTTAGGGGGCTGGTTGTCCTGACCACCAGGACCTCTGTTTTACTGCCATTAAGTTTAAGGGAGTTGGTTGCCATCCAGGCGCCCAAGTCCTCGAGACAGCTCCTGAGCCGGGCCGCAGTTTCAGAACGAGAGAGATCCAGACGTACCAGGTTCTGCGTGTCATCTGCATATGAATAGAAGCGGAAACCATGTGACAAGATAAGGAGGAGTAGAGGGCGAATATAACTATTGAAAATTATAATTAAAAGGAATTAGTTTGCAGGAGAGGATCCTGAAAAATTTGCCAGCCACCACTGGCCCAAGCTGTTGCCTGTGCTAGTGGTGCAGTTTACCCTCTCCATGCCACGTGGAGCCTGCTAATAGTTTTCCATTAGACCCAATACTACTTAGGTTTGTACAGACACCTGTACTGTGTGCTAACTTTTGAGAGGTCCTGTTGCGACTCCCTACGTAGTGCCTCCTCTTTCGGAGCCAGGAAACCACAGTTCGTCTTTGCAGGAACAATGGCACCTTTATGAGCGGGAGGACATGCCACCTTACTGTTATTTTAGGTTTTGCCCTTTGTGTGAATTATATATCTTATATACATTAATAAGCACAAGACACTACCTATCTGTACCCACATTGCTGCTATATTTGCCATAATTGTATCGATTATATGGCATACCATTTATGGCTGCCGGTGCTTGCTCTAACCATTTTGATAGTCCTAACATTCGATATAGCATTTTTTTTTGTTTAGATTTCATCCAAGAACACCACAGGTATGTGAGTTCCTCTCCATCATGGCGATTATTTGCACTATTTTGTAGCGTATACAAAAATGCTACAATAGAAGAACCACACATTTTTGCCACAGTATGGACCGCCGATTGAAGAGTCGCAAATCTTATTGCACTAGGCAATACAGCAAACTTTGAAAATGAATTAGACAATGCACTTGGCACCTTATCAAACCCTTGCTGACATATTTTTTTTTTTTTTTTTTTTTATTGTATATGGTTTACAAAAAACCTTTACAAATAGAACAAACTTTATAATTAAAAAAAACAAAATAGTAAAAAAAAAGAAAGAGATAAACATTCATTGCTTTGCATTTGCATTTGAAAAAAGAAAAAAAAGAAAATACCCGCTAAAGAAATACGAAATTACAGATTTACATAAGTTGCAAGAGTTAGCAAATTTTACAGAAAAGGGACAGACAATAGATAATCAACCGGTTTCAGATTTGAAATTTGATTGTCTAAGATTAGTCAAGTCAATATAAAATACTAGTTACAGAGAATAACAGATAGAATAAATACAAGGTATAAAATATGAAATACATTGCTCATATTAAAAAACACTGTGCTCCTATAGTAAAAAAATTCATAGTTCCAAGAATAGGAGCAAAAATCAGACCAAAGGGGCATATAGGTCAAGGGCTCTGATAAAGCCCGCCACAGCCAGACCAACCTTGATGTTCGAGATTGAGAGACATTGTGACCAAATCCAATTGTCTACCCCAAGTCGCCCCATAACATTAAAAATGCCTAGATATTTGTCCCTTAAAGAGGTCAAAGCCTTGCAATCAAGAATGAGATGCCGAGAAGTTTCAGTGACCCCCAAAAGTTTGCAAAAACGACAGGTGGGATCCAAATCAGAAAACTTCTTCCTTTTACGTAGGACTTCCCGAGTGGGAAGAAGGTTCCATCTGAGTTTTATAAGAAGAGAGCGGTAGTGTCTATTAGGAAATTGGAACAAAATAAAGGACATCACACCTCTCTTCTTATGATCAAATTGAAGATCACTCAGTGAGGAATAACCATGAAGTTTTTCGATAGTGTTACTCCAATCATGGCTGAACAGAGACTCCTTTACCTTGTTGGGGTTTGTAAGTAATGTATCCCTGTCGGAGGATATATCCATCAGGGTCTTATCGCAGAGAGTGGAGAAAAGATGGAGATATATGTTGTGGCCCGAGTGTGTCTGGGAAAAAATCATGTGGCCCACATCAGCATATAAAGTATCGGGTCTGGGGGAAAGCAAGGCTGAGAACAATGAGAGAACCTTCCAAAGAATCCTAGCTCGTAGAGAAACCAGACCCAACTCATATCTAATGGCAACAGTAGGAATTGAATTGGGCAGTTTTAAAACTTTCCTCCAGTAAATACCTTCAAGAGAGTCCCAGAAGGGCAGAAGTGTAAGGTAATGGAGTTCCATACCATACAATAACTTTGGAGTCACCTTACCCTTGAAAAAGTCTACCACAGGTTTGAGGGAAAACGTACAATATTTATTCTCCAAAGTACGTGATTGGGAGATGAGAGGGAGCAGTTTCTGTCTAAGAAATCGTCTCAGTTCTATCACCGATGGTTGGGCCAAGATCAAAAAGCCCAAATAGACGATTTTGTTAACTCGAGAAATGTTTGTTCCCCCCATTTTCCATACTTTGTTGTTTCGGGTTCTCCCCTTTGAGAATTCCATGATACGTGTTTTACCAGGATTGATCTTCAGCCCATTTAGCAGTGCGTACTGTTCAAATTTACACAGGAGCCTCTGCAGGCCCACTTTGGTCTGGTCGAACAAGAGAAAGTCATCGGCATATGCCAACCATGAGAATCTCAGGTCCCCAAGTTTAGCACTCACCATGCCTGCATTTTTCAGGAAGTTATCCACATCCGCCAAATAGAGGATAAATAGACAGGGAGCTAACGAGCAACCCTGTCTCACCCCGATACGCGTCCTAATCCTCCTAGAGAGAGTACCAGCCAAATCGAGCCTGATGTGTACCCCCGAGTTTTCATAGAGGGCCATAATGAGAGAAAGGAGGCCCGCCGGGATGCCCCATTTAGTTAATTTTTCCCATAATCTGGATCTAATGACCAGATCAAATGCATTGGATAAATCAATTGAGGCGACATACAAAGGACCATCAGATTTTCCCCAGGAAGAGGTCTGAAGGGCAGTTATAATAAGACCATTGAGATTGGTAGAGTGGCCGGCCCTGAAGCCAGTTTGGTATTTGGGGAGAATATGATTGTCCCTAATCCATATGTTAAGATGGGAGAGGAGCAGAGAAGCAAAAAGCTTACAGTCCGCGTCTATAAGAGAGATCGGTCTATAATTCTTTACCTCAGAGCGTAAGCCTCTCTTAAAGATTGGGACAATATGGGCCGTATGCCAACTCATAGGGACCTTCCCGGAATTTACTACGTCCTGAAAAAGCAGGAAGAGTAGATTGGCCCAAATCTCGGGCTCGGCTTTGAATGTATTGTTCGTAAGGCCATTTGGGCCTGGCGCCCTAGATTTCTTAGCCTTAGAAATAAGACAGAACACTGTCTCCAGATCAAAAACTGGTTTCCATGCGTCATTCGATGGGTAAATCATCAATGCATCCGAAGCCAAGTCTTCCTCCCCAATATCAAAAAGTTTAGAGTAATAGTCAAACCATTTGGCCTCTGGGATTGCATTAAGCTGATCAGCCATCAATGTGTTATCAAGGCTGGAAACCGAAGCCCAAAAAGCCCTCACATCTCGTTTTATTAGTACTGCAAGCATATACTGTGCGTCATTTTGAATCATAGTAATTTTTCTATGCTTACAGTAGTTTTTGTATTTTTGACGAATGGTTTTAATTTTTATTGTTTTATCTGCCCAATCCATATCTAGGGCTTGAACATCCCTAATAAGTTTCTTAGTAAGGGTCTTAACATTGGCCAATTGTTGGTCGAAACTATGGTTTTGAGATTTTTTGAAGACCCCTTTCCTTAGCTGGCCATAAATACTACTCTGTAAGACATTGAGAAAACTATCAAAAGAAGAGGTGTTAAAGACTGCTATTTTCCAGCAGAGCGAGGTGTGGTTAAGGGAAGAGATCAGTTTATTATTAAGAACACTGATGTTAAAAGGAGACCACCTTATCCCTGTCCCTTGCCTAACAGTATAAAGCTGAGTGGGTCCACCCTCCGGCAGAAGCTTGGTGAAAAAGGGGCATAGAAATTGAACCCGGAGAATACCATGATCGCTCCATGAATTAAAGGACACCTCGACATTAGAAGAAAATGGAATCAGGGAGTGGTCGACAAAGACGTAGTCTAAGGTGGAAAATGAGGACGATCTACGCCAGGTTGGGCAGGAAGGATTAGTAGCATCATAATGGCTGTTAAGACAAGTTAGGCCAATTGAATCCAAAGCCAGATTCCAAGATCGGCCCCATGTAAGTTTTAGTCCTATACGTGGGTCGTCTCCCATAACCAAACCCAGGTCATCATAATTGGATTCCAGACAAAGAGTGCAGTCTGAATTTAGATCGCCCGCCAAAATGAGTTTGCCCATGGGGTGCAGATATCTCCAGGCAAGGATTGTATCAGTTAACTTCTCCAGAAACAATTCGAGAGGAGAGATTCCCATATGCCAGTAAACATTGACCAAGAGAAAGTAACAATTAGAATCCGGAAAAAACACCTCTAAGGCCATAAAGCCAAAAGGTGTATCCGAAAGCTCCTTAGCAACAGAGCCGAAGGAGGTTCTTACCCCTATAATGAGTCCCCCCGATGCGCGGCCTCCCAGGCTAGGTTTGGCACATTGAGAGAAAATATCGAATCCATCAAGAACTGGAGTTGAAAGTAGCCAAGTTTCTTGGAGAAAAAAACAATGCGAAGCCTTAATCACGGCAACCGTTTCTAGGTTCGTGAACAGATGGGAATTACCTCTAGAGTTCCAAGAAAAGAAACTGAAGCTATTTAGATGGCGGGCCTTCGAAGAGGATTCTGATTTAGCGGGAATTAAATCATTTCCATAAGCCTGCGGTGACATGTGCCCAGCTCGCGGAGTCTCCATTAGATTTGGGCAAAAAATGCCTCCGTTGGGGTGGGGGAGTTCTTTCTGGATGGTAGACCATTGTAAGATTACCTCTATATTCAGCCCCCTCTCCGTTATTTTTGGCAAATTGAGAAGAGTCCACTATTTTTGCTTCAAATCCTAGTTGCTTCAACCCTTCCATATGCCCCATGATCAAGTTTAAAACTACCTTTGATCTAAGAATAATATTACTAACATCTACCCGATCATGGAAAGGGAATAAAATGCAATCTATGTCATAGCTAGAGATAAGCGAAAGAAGTTGGTGAAAGATTTTAAGTATGTTACCACGATTTAAACAGATTGGCATCTCTTCGCCCCAAAGACTGGAAAGCTGTATAACATCACCAAAACCTTTTGTTGTAGCAGAGACAGGTAAGGACTCAGTAATTTTTTTGGTAAAGTGACCAAGGGGGTCAGCCGCCAGATCACAACCCCTTGCCCCTCTTAGTATAGTCCTATTGTGGTTGACATTTGGCCCCAGTGGAAATCTTTCCCAAGATTTGGAAACGTTCTTATTATGGGCAAAGTCAAACCCAGAGGGGACCGCTTCTCGAGCCGCAGACATACGCATATTTGAGATGCTAAGAGAAGCAAGGTTAAAAGGGGGGAGAGTCGATAAGACATTGTCTGATCGATCTGTCATATCTCCATCCCTCTTAATGCAGTCCATATTAACATGGGGCTCCTCAGGAGCAGACAAGAATGCCGGGTCAGAAGGAGAGAGCCGAGTAGTAGGAACCTCGTCCTGTGACAAGCTTACGTTGGAATTAGACACTGTCACCTTGCTGATCTTGGGAACAAGTAGTGACTGAAATAAATGTTTAACCATATCAATGTTAACCATATTAACAGTCGGCGTAGTTAGAGAAGTGTCCGGATGATTCAGGCTTTTTCCAGAAGTAGACTCCAGAGAAGTAGAGGGGAGAATTGCTTCTGGGGCAGAGTCCATAGCCTCCGCTGCAACAATATCAGTAGGCAGTGCTACAGGGTTGGTACTAGTGGATGCTGGTACGGTAAGAGGTGTTATCCGAATGCTAGAAACTGCAATTTCACCAGTACCAACAGTCCTTGGCCCCGCATCTATAGAAGCAGAGGTATTAATCAACATACCCACCGCATCCGTTAAAACAGATGCAGGTGGTAAAATAGGTGGGGCATTGGTGGTATCTGGAGTGGTCACATGAATGGAAGGGGGGATTGGTTCAACAGAGTTATCAGTCCCCTGTGGAACTGCAACAGTGGTTGAAGGGACTAAAGAGTTTGCCATAAAGAGGTTTTTGAAAAATTGATTAGTATACGAAGTAATCTTTTTGACATTCTTCTGATTTTTAGTTTTCTTCATTTGTTGGCTCATTTTCCTTTTCTTTCCTAGACAGGGGGGGACTTTTGGACAGGAATTTTCCTCTGGGGGCTCAGAGGAAATTGCTGCGATTTCTGGAGTTAGGCTAATCATGTTTTCTCCTAAGGATGCGATATGGTCACCTTTAAAACGGACGGCCGACTCTGCAGTCCCACCTGCACATGAACGATCTTGTATAGAGGGTTTGAGGGATACCCTTGGCAGATCCTCCTGTACTTTGTCCTCTCCTCTTTCCGTAGAGAATACAGTCGGGACACTGGGAAGTATATCTGTAGGGTCGTCATCCTCTCGCAAACCATCAGAGGCAGCTCGGGGAGTCATAGAGGAAGGGCCCCGGGAATCAGGATCTAGTGGTTGGAGAACCAGAAGACCCGGGGCCGCATTGGGGTCCACCCCTAAAGTAGTTGCCGTAGTCCCCGTAGGCCCCTGATGTAAATCGTGTATAGGGGCCAAAGGTGGATTGATGGAGGTAGGGTCAAGACCTTGAGTGTTCAAAAATTGATTTTCTTCTTTTATAATTTTTACTAAATCTTCAAATCTATCTAGGCCCTCCAGCCTAGAATATATTTCAGAAAGTATACGTGAATGGGATGTAACCTCTGACCAGATGTTATCATAGAGACTCACAAAGGAACTCAGAACCATATTCAACGCAGAGATAGTTGGATGAGAGAGTTTAATTCTATCATCAATATCTTTAAGGGTATGATGTAGAATAGACTCACTGGGCGGATCTGTTTTGAAGTCCGGTAGAAGACCTCTTTCTTTTAACCAGTTTTGTTTTTCAGTAAACTCGTCAATAAAGTTAGTGAGATCTGAAGGGGAACCTGCCCATGATTCATCACAAATTTGTTGTGTTACATTATTTGTTTTGTTAAGATGGGAGTCCAAGTGGCTATCAGCAATAGCCTTATCTGCACATTCTATGATACTGATATCGTCAATATCCTGGACTGAGAGATCTTCAATATCCAGTTTCTTAGCTACGTTAATTAAGTTAGTGTGGGCCGGGGTATGTACTGGAGGAAGAGGGTAAGGAGATTTAGCCAGAGTGCTAGAAACAGATTTCTTACCAAAAAAATGTGTGATGTTTTTCCCCTGGATTGGATTCCCCTGGGTACCTAGATTAATTTTTATTTTTGATATTGAGTTACGGGGCTTGTTGAGAGGGGTTTTGAACGGCAAAGGGATCCCATTAGGGGAGAAGGGAATTCCCACCACACTAGTAGAAAGGTTAACGTGAGAAGAGGATGTGTGCTTAATATCACTAAGTAATACTTTGGATCCTAAAGAGGGTTGAATGTGAGAGATAACAACGCTCCCACTGTCCTTCTCTAATAGTTGTGATACAGTAACTTCTGATTCATCCACCAAGACTGGGGGTATGGGCATACTAGAATTCAGTGAGGCAGTCATTGGAAGAGGGATATTAGGCAAAGGGTTGTTGTCATATGCCATATTGCTTTTTGTCTTTGAGAAACTGACCCCGACCAAAAGATTGGAGGCAAGAGTAGCAGCTAGACGTTCTTCCTGAGTATCTATAGAAATGTCATGTATTCCATTGAAAATACAGTTATTATGAGCTGTGTTACGTAAAGTGATACCCATAGCATTGCAAACCTCAGGCCTCTCTCTCACATGAATTTGGGCCTGGGCTATGTCCCTTAAAAGGAGAGGGTTATAATGGGCCTGTAGTGGAGCATCATCAGAACTCCCCATAGCAATAGGAATGGGGGTTTCTGGCACAATAACTGTAGATGGCATGGAGGGTATACTGACAATGGGCGGAGGGGACAAAGGAGGTGAGACCTCCATAGCAGTCTGACTTCTAAGTCCCTTACGTGTCATTCAGATAAAACCTCAACCTGACAGTAGGCAGAATGAGAGAAAAAATGAAAGTTATGTCAGAGAAGGTACCCAGAAATACACTGGAAATAAGCCTAGATGTCAGGGGAAGTTAGACAGAGCCACACAGCAAAAAAATACTAGGCAATTTTTAAATTTTAAAAATGCAAGTGTTAGAGTATGGCACAAATAGCGAAAATCAAACTCTGAAAGACCAGTACATTGTCTAAAAACCCTATGAAGTATATATGTAACCTAGCATTAAGAGCGAATTAAAATAAAAAGCAATGTTACACACTCAATTAAATAAAAGTTTTAGTAAATGAGTTGTGTCAGCGTAATAGTCATTTTCTGGGAAGGGAACGCCCGACGGCTTGTGGAGCTGCCAGAGTCCGACTCTCCACCCCAAACCCTCGTAGTAAGAATACAACTTCAATTGGGTTGGCTTGGGAAGGCCCAGAACAGTGTACTCACAGATCACAGCCAAACAGCAAAACAGTATCTCCAGCCCTTACAGTCTCCAGGGCTTAACGCCGCAAGGGCGGCTGTGCCGGCAACTTGTGCAGGCTGGCAGTCACGTGCTGTGTCACGTGTTCAGGAAGGGGTCCGCCCCCTCCAGGAAGCAGAATGGGCTGCAAGAGCTCTGCTCGCAGTGCAGCTGTGAGGGATGGACCTTGCAAGCACGAGCGTTCGTAGGAGAAATGAAACGCTCCTTCCAATCAGCGAGAAATACTGACATATGTGTGGTATACTAGCAGATGCAATCTGTTAAATAAGGTCAGCCATCCGAATAATGACCGAATTACATTCTTTGAACAACCCAAAGTGATTTGTGTAAACCTTTTTCTCTTTCCATCATTACATCACTATGACATATGGGTGGTAATTGTGAACAAGCCACAGGATCGTGGCGAAAAGTGTCAAGTTGCCATTGTCTGCTGGCAAATACAATTTGGGACAATAAAAAGATTTTTAAAACTGTTTTCTTTCAATAAAAGGTTTGAATTTTTAAATCTTTTCTGTACTCTGGCGGTGAATCAGTGGACCTATCACAGGAGTGCAACTCACAAAACGGTGGAACGGCACCAAAACAGTGGACATACATTAATGTATTTAATACCTCTGGGTCCTGCATGGGCATACCTTTTTTACTGAAAGCTCAAACAGTGGCCATAAATGCTGTGCGTTTATGGTCATCTGACATTTTCCCAGGTGGTAAAGGAGCAGGAACATGCAAGGAAGTCGGTTTGATTGCAGAGAACCCATAAAGCAATTCACACGTTTATAACCGGGTTCTATTGCAATAAAAAATTTCAACTCCCAGCTCCTAATCTGTTTAGTGCCGGGAGAGAGCTGGGCTTTTCATTGCCTAGCAGGTGTTTGTGTAGTCAGTACACTGGTAATTAATTTAGATTACAGGGTCTTCTTGTGGGCCTCAACATTTTTTACTAGCATTTAACTAGTTGGAATGGATTTCTGGTCAGTGTTAGGAAAGATTTCCATTGATGTGTAATTTTCCCACAAGTTGTGAACCCCCCCTCCCCCCAACTTTTTGCTTTTGTCTGACCATCCTAGGAGCCCAGTTTTCTGCTGTACTCTGCTGCCTTTAGCTCATCTTTTTAAGAGGAAACTGGCATTGCCTTCAGACTGTCAGTACTGGGAGACTTTGTTTCGCTTAGTCTTTCACTTTGTTACCATTTCTTGGTAACTTTTTATCAGTGCACAATGTACCGCCCAGAAGGATTTTTGGTGAATGTACAAGTGTGCCCAGGATGGAACTGGTGGCAGCTGTTATTTTTTAAAGCATTTTGACTCTCTGCAATTGTCCAAACCACGTTTACCGCATTTGGCCCAGGACGGTGGACAGTGCCTAAAGTGGACATGCCACAAAACCCTTTGTTCTGGCCTTTGGCCATTTTGTTCCTTAGCCTTCCCCAGGTCGAGCCAACCCGGGAAATTCATTATTTGGTCATGCAGGCTCCTACGCAAACCGAGGCTTTTGCTGGCTTCTGCATGCCTTGTGTGCGCGCCTAGGATGTGGGTGGGCTGGACCAGTCTAGTTCCAATACACATCCTGGGTGCCAGGATGTCTGGTGTGCTGGGATGACTGAGACCACGTGGTTATTGATTGGTCCACATCTGGGATGGTTGGATGTGAGCAGATCTTCCATTGGTTGCCCTTTGTTTTGGCACAAAGCAAACTTTGGATAAGAGAAGGCACTCTACATCCATTCTAGGTCGTTCTTCTGAGTTCTCACCGAACTTAGTAAAGGAACCAAGTATCCTGAAACGAAGAAACAGATCTGTGGAACCACTGGAGACCCGCTGGAAGGTTTGGCACCCTGACCCCGCTGTTGTCCCATCAGAGCCCCCGTTTCTCATTGATCACAGAAGGCCTGCAAGGGCGCTTCAACCCTTTGGAGTAGTGGGTCCAACTACTCTTGGCACCTCCTGCTTAACCTGCAAACGAGACCCTTCGGAAGGGTTACTGGTCCGCCCAGTGAACTGACAAGCTCGTGCGGGACCTTTGCTCTGCAATCGCCGCCGTCTCGAGTTTTGAGACCTTGGGAACCGTAAGCTCTTGGTGGAAGGTACTCTCCCGCCGACTTTCGTACACCTAGCATTCCTAGGTCAGGAGCTAGGAGAGTCTGCCAGAACCCGAGCCTACGCAGTACCAGTGTGGCGGTACTGTAGTGATGAGCTTCGTGGGAGCCTTGCTGCTGTGCCCTCCTGTGCCCCAAGACGAGCTTTAGTGGAACTGACCCGATCCCTTCCCCAGAAGTGGAGAAAAGGCCACTGTCCCGCCACAGACTGAAGTCCCGGAACGCAGCCCTTGAAAGCCAGATAGACGTGCAACTGCTGGACTCGAACCGCGAGCGAACTGGACTAGACTGGCGAAGTTTGGTCCGGACTGCATCGAGGGTCAGTGACTACTTGCAACACTTAACGGTGGCCCCTAGTCGCATCCATAGACTTACGCACGAGTGTCCCCCAAGGCCCACTCACCTTAGAAAGGGTAGCCTGAGCTACCACCCTATTCCCAGTTCCTGGAAATCCCTCTGCCCTCTTGTGGAGACCCTCCCAGAATAGTTGAACTCTGTTCTTCATCGCCTCGCCCCCTTTTCTGAGACTACGGCCCCTTGAAGGGGACCAGTTTTGTACTTTAACACACGATTGAGCGCTGCCGCGCTAAATGTATTTTTGAGCACAAGGCTCCACCCTTTGTAGGGATTCGACTGCCTATTAAGAGTTGTGATTCCTGAAGAATTGCCTAAAGTATATTTGCACTGTCTGACCCTCTCCCGTTACAGGTTGCGATCCATACTTGCTTAATATTGCTTTAGAACAACAGTTAATGTATATATGTTAACTAGTATAAGGTTGTGTTAGAATTGTTAATATTACTGTGGTTTCATCTTGTGTTAGATTTAAAAGGCCTTTAATAAATGTATATGTATTTTTTATACATACACCTGACAGTAATTTGTGGTGGTGTTTACTGTGTGCGCTCATTGTGGGCCTTTGATCACGCTCAACCCTCTGGAGACCTAGTCTTGACCGCCGCCAATGCTACCTTGATTGGTCTGGCTTGTCCAGAAGGTTACCCTGGTCCAAGAAACTAGGCTGGGCTTCTGAACCTCTGCCCATCAGGACAGAGTTCAGAAATTCATCTTAACAGGGAGTAGGAAACAGTGTGCTGTATGTATGGAATTGAGCTGGAGAGCAACTTTGCTGCTGGCTCGTAGCTTGAAGTTTCTACCCCTGTTTTATACAGGGATTTCTGCCATTGGCATGGCCTCTGGGCGTGGAGAGTCCTAGAAGGAATAAGGGCGGGTTTGTGGAGGCAGTCCAAGCTCTTTGGTAAATCACATGTTAATCAACTCTGGTTTTAATGTATCCACAGGAGGTTAGGTTCTTGAAACAAGAAGGGTTTTTAAATGGCCAGAACACATTGCTGGGGGGGGAGGGCTGGAGTCCGGCGTCACACTTTCCATTAAGCATTTAGATAATTTCTCTGCAACCCCCATTAATACATTCCCTTGTGATGAATCAAACAATGACAATGTCACTGCACTCCAACCTTCCATTTTTTAAGTTGATTATAGAGTAGATTGAAAACTAAAGTAAAACAGTGAGTTGCTGACCAATGCTCCAAAAGACTGGTATTTTCATATGTGCCAGTACCAAGGACAAAAACTAAAATAAGTGTACTAGATAATGGTTTTTAGAAAACAGTTTATGGTCCAACAGGCTTTAAAAAGTGAATAATTGGGCAAAACAGTAACAAATCACAAGGCCCATACTGGTCGGAGATCTACTCCTCACCAATCCGCCTCAAAATAAACAGCAACTGGCTCTAGCAATTTCATTTAAACCTTTGAGTGTGTTTAGGACTTATATAAAGATAACTTAATAGTGGTCACTTTTTGCCAAATTGGCATAAATTATAGCCCAAATTTAATATGCGAATGGGTGGGGTTCAACTAACCGTGTGAACCATTGTCGTCTGGGTCCTCTGCGGGCCTGAGCGTGGGAGAGAATAGAGGGTGGTTGGCAATAAAAGAAAATTATTAAAAAAAGAAGAAAAAAATAAAATAAAAGGGAGGCATACATGTGGTCTGTAGGGTCGCCTAATTGTGCATTCTCATGCCAACGGAAATCTGTCTGGCCCCACCTAGTATCAGTTCACAGTAAGACTGAAGAATGTTATGGTAGCATGTCGTGCTGTTTAATACAGGTCAGGGTTTGTTTTAAAACAAGGAGGGTTCGGGGAGTTTCTCTACTACCACCCTATATCCCGGGTTAAAGTCTCAACCAGAGTCTTTAACTCACTATCCTTTCACAGAAGAGAAATTTCCACAACATATCAGTCTCCGCCCTGCCCAAGGGCAGTCCAGCACCGAACTGCCTGGCAATTCTCTTCTGAACAAGAGTACCAACAGCAACCCCAGACGTGTGTTTCGGCCCGATTGGGCCTTGTCAGTGAGGTGGAGCTGTGCCTCTCTAAGAACTACATAAGGGTTTTGCATGAAGCCCACATGGGGCATTGTCATATTAATAGCCACCCTGCTGGAACATACCAAACAGGAAATCCAACTGTGGTCATTAGAGCAGTTACAAATATTTTGGAAAACAACAAGCTATTTGTAAATATAGTTTACTCTGGAGTCTGGTTGGCCAAATTGACAGTGATCGCCAAAAGGCCTGCAAAAGAGCTACATTCATCCTTTTGGGTTTAACCTGCATTTCAGCCCCCCCCTTTCGCATAAGAGTTATACAGCGGTCTCAATAAGAATGTTAAAATGCAACACATCTTGTAACGATATGGAGGAGCTGCTTGGGGGGGATGCGTGAAGATGCTGGTCAAACATGAAGGAACCATTTTCAGATCAGCCAACAAGTTCAGAGTTTGGAGCCACCAAAGGCCGACGTGGCTTTGCACTGGCTCAGCGGCAGCTGGGTGCACAAGAGACTTGAGAACTTCTTTATTGATGTAGTCATTATGACTACAGAGAAGAGAAAGCAAAGTTCAAGCCAATACATCAATGAACAGGCAGTTTGTTGCAAAAGAAATGCCAATCGATTGACACCATTAACACCACTAGACAGTTTCTAGGGTGTTTATATTCAACTCTGTCTTTGGTAGTGTGCCAAAACCGTTCATACCGCCTAATGGAACTGGATGGCTGAAATTTCCACAAAGGTAGAATGCGGGTCAGTCTCCTAAACAGAGCAGCCAGCAGATGCTAAGCAGATCACGTTTCCCCTCACAGTCTAGTTCCATGGACCCTCGTCATGTCTTCAACGCACCCTCCTCTGGAGAGGACAGATCCTCCTGCCATATAAGTGTCCAATTCTGATGCATCCTCCTTCACTTTGTGCATGCCAATCATCATCCTCTACACCATCGAAGGCTTACCTTCGAGGAGAGATTTATCTCATTTGGACCCAAATATTCCCAATGCAAACAAAAAAAAGAAAATTTTTGCGCTGAAGCTGCTGTCTTTTAGCACATTATTTTGGCAGGCCATAAAACAGATAACGCCATTAAAAGATGCAGACCATGGACATTAAAGCTTGTTCAGCTTATTTAAGGATTAGTCGCCCAATGTTACTGAAGGGTTAATGCCGGTAGCATCCTTATTCCTGTCAGAGTAGCTGCTCTGGTGTGCAATCCTCTGATACACAACGAAGAGTCATATTTCTAATTGAAAATGATATACAAACAAGTGTGAAAGAGGGTGAGACGGGGAGAAAAGAAATTTTAAAAACATTATCTGAACATAAATCTCCTGGACTTTCCCATCCATTTAGCGGTTTGCGGAAGAAGCCACCGAAATGACACCAGAGGGCAATCTGGCATTTGTGACTATATGAAAGCCAAAACAAGGGGCTTAGACAATGCTGGTTTAGTTTCTAAATAGCAGTTCTTACGGTGGTCCCTGTTGTATGACTCACAATGTTGACACATTTGGCCTTTGTCACAGAGAGCAAGGAGGGGTTGCCCATATGATCAAAGAATGTGGGAAATGTGTGCAATCCCCACCCTCCAGTTTTCCAATTATATACCTGTGCTATCCAAATACCACACAGAATAAATGGCCATAGCAAGCACCCAAGACTCCCACCTAAATATTTATGCGCAAAGGGTAGAACTGATTGCCTTAACCGTTTAGCCTCGGGACAGGAGTTGAGTCTTTTCATTCAGAGACAAATCGCCAGGGAATCTCCAGAACCACCAAACATTTAGTCTAGCGTTTGGTGTCCTTTTCTATGAGGAAAAAAACGGGCTCATAAACGAACCTGGAAACAAAGTTCTAGAAACATACATGGTTAATTTAATGCAGACAAAAGGGTGGACGATAAAAACAGAACATCCGTCGTGTGAAATGCAGGGAAGAAAATGCGATGTGAATTAATATTTTAAGAGCTGAGAAAGTCAATTAAACAATGCAGATAGGTCAGACATGAACTACAACATCCCTATTGCTCATCCCCCGCTTTCCACTCGCCCCCAGCAAAGGCCTATGCAGCGGCCCCACCTGCCCACCACCCTCAGAGCTGCCAGTCTTGTTCTATGCATTGCCATGGCTCCAATCCCATCCACAAAGGACTCGACAGATGGAAGGGGAACTAAGGAGAAGAATATGGCTTGAAACAGGAACTTGTAGATTTCCAACCTAGTGGGGTGTGCGCCATTTTGAAATAATCGCAAATCCCTGCAGGAGGCTAGCAATGCCCCAGGGAGACAGATATGGCACAGGGATTCTGGAAAAACATCACGTGTCGGTATCCAGTGTTATTACTGAATAGGTAATAACGAAAACATTTTTACCTAACCCAAAATAAAGAAAAAGACCGAATGTTTTAGTAAAAATAGGCATGGGGGGTGGGGTAAAGGGGGTTTATAAACCTAGGGAAAGGGAGGTTGGAGAGCAACAAACTAAAAATAAAAAAAAATATTGGTATTTTTGTTACGTTAAAAGGCTTTCGTTATTACAATTTTCGGTAAAAATCACAGGGAACTCCAAGTGTCATCTATCAATGCTGACGGAAAATAGGCGCCCGAGGCGTAGGGCACAAACAAGAAGGAATATCTCACCAACACAGCATGCATGGCCGCTGGCCATTTAGGCCAAATGAGATAAATGTGGCCACTCAACTTCTCAGCAAAATGGGGCAAGATCGGGAAGAAGAAATAGCTTTCCACGAGATTCAAGTTGAACTTCCAAAATTAAACACCCGAGATTTAGACACAGGACCAAACTCTCTATTTTAATAAAAGGGTAAACTCAACAAGATTACAAACAAAAGCAGCCGATCGGATGTTTAGACCATACCCAATCAATCATCCGGGAAGTAGGACAAGGCCAGCACACAGTTCCCTTGCAATTTCAGTACATCATAAATAAGTTGTGTCGCTAAAACGGTAACCTTTTCGCAGTTTCTTTTTCAGCGGTTGCCATGGCAGGGTCTTGCTTGGCAGATGCAATTCTTCCCACTGAAACGTGTACCCTTTTCAACAAAGGTTACTTTCCGGAGTTAGCAGGAACGTTACATTCATCCCGCAACATTGGATGGAAGCTCTAAAACGCGCCTGAAAGGGCTCACTTCTATCCCACTTGGTCATCGGTCTCATCTCACCCCTAAACTTTGTGGCTTGCCCACGATTCTTCTGTAACAAGGACGGCCCATGCAGAGACGTCTTTATGGGGGGCCAAAAGGGGCACTTGCCCCGGCCCCGACAATGCTGTTGTATCTAAAGAAGTAACTTACATAGTTCACCAGACTTAAAAGGGCACCTTTTATGGCATGCTGCTGAGACTCTAAGCCTATTTTGTATTTGTTGTGTACAGGTGCATTCTGTGTTCACTGTGGCATTCATAGTTTGTAGTTTGTGCATTCACTGCAGCACAACTCCTGTAGCACTCCCCTTGTAGTGGAAGGGGGTTCTATAGAGAAGGCACTGGCCCAGACATCGCAGGCCTCTTGCAAGCATATTTTTCTTATTTGACACACAAAACGGGTTGTCCTTTTGTACAATTGAAAGGTTTTTCTGCAAGTCTGTAAATAGCAGTTTCACAAGTCTGTGTTTGGGGTGTATTTGAAGCTTTTAAATGCAAAGTAGGAATCCGGATAAAGTATTAGGATCACATCAATTCAAATAAATAAAGCTAGGATAACTCCCATTTTGCATAATATGCTTCCATAACTTTTTGTTTTTAGAAATTGTCAAATTGGATTATGTGAATTGTGTACTTTCCCAGGTCAGTTCCATCAAATGGGAGTATTTTAGTTCATGGTAGGAACCGGAAAAGAAAATGGTAAAGTGCAGACATTCCTGAGTGGGTGCAAATCCCAGGGTCACCTCTTAACCAATGTGTGATCCTGGTCATCTCATTTAATCTCAGATTGCCTAAACTTTCAAAATGACCTGTCTCTAAAACTTTGGAAATTGTCTCTCTTCAGAGGGATTTTGTACTCCGAGTGTCATCTTCAAAAAAGCCTCACTCATGGTTTTACTGGCTCTGGTGTTGCTTCCACTATAATAGTGAGCATTGATATATTGCACATCAGAGCTACTTTGCTCTCTAATAGCAACACTTATGGATATCCATGCCCCTCTTCTAATCTCATTATGCCTTAATATGGACTTGTTCCTTGTCGCTTCTAATCTTCATCCACTAGCTATACTATGGTATCTGTATCTTTCTCCTTGCTTTCAATTGGTTTCCTGTATGCATGCGCGAGCACTTTTGGATTCTTTCAGGCACCTAATTGGACTCATCTGTCTATTCTGGATTATGTGCACCTTTTTCATACGATCTGTGTTTTGTGTTTAGACTATGGCCGCTCTACCGTCCTCGTGCCTGGTATTGATGAAGTGTGCTCTACCTATGCTAGAACACAAGTACCCTTGTCGTTGACTTCTAATGTAGGCCTTGAAATGCTACTCGTTTATCATTCAGATTACTGCAAGAATTAACAGGGTAGTGGGATAGAAAGGGAGTATCCATGATTATTTTGATCGCTGCAAAGCAGCACATCAAGCTATGGGTTGTGAGTACGATGAGGGGGCATGACCAGATATTTGGGATCTTTTAATTCCTTTGGTTCAGTGGAGAGGGGGCCCCCAAAAGGTGTCCGTGCCCCAGGTCCCAAAAGTGTTTCAAATGGCCCTGGGCCCATGCTGCTGCTACTCTACTACAGACCGTGTGATTATAAGCTTCAAGAGATCTTCAGAGCGGTAACAACGTTCAACACGGCTGACCTCGCCTACTACCGTTCCATCACCCATCTATCGGCCTATGGAGAAACCTGTCGCCATAGAACTGCACCAAGCATTATGTTCCATTGTGTTTGGGTGAAGAAGTACAAACTCAGAAGCACTCTGCTTTCATATAGTCACCAATTCACAAATAAAGAAAACAATGATGCAAACAATTGGTCCCAGTTTCTATTTCTGATTGACCATTCAGGGTTCGAAATTGAGAGTGCCTGGAGTTATTTAGCTCCTACTTGGCGCCTAGAAGAGCCTGGATAGCTTGATCGCAGAAGCTACTTTTAGCTCCACAGGCCAACTGATGCCAAACACACCTATGTGGATTTACATTAGTACACATCTATACAACACTCACAGCATAAGGGGCATGCACTGGAATGATGGGCTGCCTGTGGGGCATGGGGAGGGTGGATGGGATACATGCGTGTATCCTGAGGGGTGCGCAGAGAGTATCATCACACACGTTTTCGCTAGCGCGAGCAGGGTACGTGTATTCTGAGGGGTGTGCGGTGAGTTTTACACGAGATTTGGCAGTGTGGGTCCTCCCGGGTGTGCCCCCCCTCCACCCTCCACCCTCCCCAGGCCCTACAGGCAGCCCACACCACAGGGGACTACCCTACACCCCTGGCCAGGCCCTGTAGGCAGCCCATCCACCCCGGGCATGCCTCGCAGGCAGCCCATCCACCCTGGGGATACCCCGCCGGCAGCCCACATGGTACCATGCACTTGTGAGCCCCAACACATGTCCCACCCACCATTGATGGCCAGCTGCCAGCAGGCCCCGACTCATGTCCCCCTGTACCCCCACCCACCCAGCAGCGACGGGCACCTGCCACATGCCCCGAATCATGTCCCCCCACCCCCCTCCCAACACGTCATCACGATCCACACTCATGGCCCATATGGCCACCCAAATCCCACCCCACGCCAACCAAGTCCAAACACCCAACCAAGTCCAAACACCCAACCAAGTCCAAACACCCAACCAAGTATTCCATCCACTCCACATTGAAATCCCCATGTCATGATAGATCCCAAATGACAAGTATGCACATCAATACATGTCCGTCAGACACACACAATGGGGGCAAGTGAATGAGAAAACCCACATGGTGACATGCACAAAACCAATGAGAGAATAAACAAAAGGCTGGATGTCCAAAATGAATGAAAAATATATGAATGCTGAATCCAAATGAAAATGGCTCCAAAGGGTTCATCCATCAAACCAAAAGGTAAAAAAAAAATTAAACCATTGCTCCATGGGAAAAAAAAGTCAATGAAGTCAAATCCAGTCCGGAACTATATACAATGTAAAAATCCAGGGTCCATGAGCCCAACAATCCAAAGGCAACCTACAAAAACTATATATATATAATAAATAAATAATAAATAACTATATACAAAAAGGTGGGGCATAGTCCATGTGCCCCAAATGAAAGAAAAATAGAAAGGAAACCTAACACTAATGAACTATACACAATGGCGGCGGGCAAGTCCTACGGCTCACCTGTTGATTTCCCGGGCCAGGGCATCATCGAACTCCTGTTCAACGTCCTGGAGGCGGGCCTGTTCCCTGGCCCCCGAGGTCTTGCAGGGATAATGCTATGTCCACCTCCAACTCCCTGCGAATTTCCTCGAGGCACTCAGCCCGCCTCAGCGCCCTGCGCATGGAGTTCTCTGCCCTGACTATAGCGAGCCGTGCCTCTTCCGCCCGCCGCCGCTCCGCATCTATTTGCTGGCCCAACCGCTGCCACACGGAAGACACTCCCAATCCAGGGTCCTCCTGCCCTCCGGCCGATGCCTGCCTCTCTGTTGTTGATGGCCCCGAGCCATCATCGCTCCCACCTTGAGCCTGCTGCTGCTGTGCATGTGCCCTGCCTGTTGATGCCTGCACGTCCTCCTCCTGCTGGGGTCTAGTTGTTGGGGTGGCCACCAGCACCAGTGATCCCTCCTAGCCAGTCGACGCGGTCAACAAGGCATCTGAAATAACGTGCAGCGTCCTCACGAGAACCCTACACGTTAATCCCGGATGCCAAGTTGATGCAACGCCACCCCAGCCAGGACAGGCTCAACACGGTCACGGATTGCCACGTCCGCAGGGAGAGGAAGGTCAGTAGTTGTTAGCGGATCCCCTTCCTGAAAACGGGTCTGGACGAAGGCATCCCTGCTGGTACGGGATGATGCAGTCACAGGATCGGGGACAGGATTACACACAGGCACCTCCACGGCAGCCTGTGCGGCCTCCTGTCCCTGCCCCTGGACTGCACCACTAGCACCAGTGGAATCCCCCCCGCCAGACTCCGTGCGTGGCCCAGCCATGGCCTCCTCAACCTAACCCTCCACCAACCTGGATGACTCAGTGCCATCTTCCTCCATAGGCCCCTGTGGGGTCTCAGCTGCCCCTTCTGATGCTGAGGAGTCCACCTCCGACCTCCGCTTCTTGGACCTACCCTCGGCAGCTGCGGCCGCGGCACCAGACCCCTCACTCCCCGACGAGAGGACAACATTGGGAGGGGAGCTGGGCCTTGCGTCTCCCTCTGGCGGTGGGATCCCTGCCGCTGTGCTCCACAGCACCGTATCCGCCCTCTTCATCAGTTGACGCTGCAGACAGGGAGAGACAGAACACAGGCATCAGGGCACTGTACAATGGTCTGATACACACGACAGTTGCACATGAGGTGCAGTGTCAAACTTCACACATGTCATCACAATCCCCAACACACCTATCATTTGAACCCACACACATGCGCAAAGCAGGCAGCACCATCCATACACATACAACAGCATGAGCATCCGAAGGTTAGCCTGACGTCACATGCAACACGGGGAGTGCCAAACACATGCACACACGCCACCAGACATACATGCGTCTGTACATCACCACCTGTCGCAGTGAAATCATCGGCATCCATGTCACATCTGCCAATCAGCCTCCTACATGCCGGTGTCACATGCATCCATGGTGTATCACAGTGGCACACATGTCAAATACACATACATGTACATTGTGCACATAAATGAAGGTGGAACCAGCATCCATGTGTCACACCACAAACATGCTACAGTACATACACACGTGTGCACAGACACATGCATTTGGACACCATGCATTTGAACACATACACCATTGATGTGCCTCATACATGACTGGACTCGCATGTGGCAGGCTCATGTCCCTGTACATAGACATCCATACATGGCCCTTCCAAGACATATGTGCAACCTGCACACTCCTGCCACATCAATCAGTACGCATGTACACTTACCTCTCTACTCCGGATGGGTCTGCCTCTGAAGGATCTGGAGGTGGAGCGCTGGGTGTATGCGTTCCAGGACCCTCATCTGGATGTTGGTAAGGCGGACCCGGCACCCCTCTGCATGCTTTGCCTTCCAGAGGCACCGGGCCTTGCTGAGGGTCCTGGACCTGAATTCCTCCCAGCGCTTCCTGACGTGTTGCATGTTGCGGGCTGCCACCCCCTCCACGTTGAGGGCAACCACGATGTCCTTCCAGATCCTCTTCTGTCCTTCATTGTCGGCGCGTGAACTTCCAAAGAGGGCATCATAATGCCCCAGGACTTTCTCCACCAGGATGCCAACTTCATTGGCAGTGAAGCTGGCAGCCCTCTGCTGGGGGGTTGCCACTGGTGCCAGATGGTGTTGTCGGACATGGCAACCCCCGAGGCAGGTGGGTGGGCAACTGGGACCTGGGGCTGGGCTGTGGAGCGATGGAATGCCAGTCGGGAGTCTTCTGTTCCAGCAGGGGTGGTCACAGCAACTGGACCCCTGCCGATGGCTGACGTGCAGGCACCAAACAGCAGGGCACATGACCAGCAGGAAGGCAGGCAGCAGCAGATGGCAGGTGGGAGCGTGCTCGGGGCTCTGGGGGGCAGGAAAATGGCCTTCTGGGCAGGAGCGTGTTCTTCTGTGTGTTGTCGCGTGGCCAGCTTGATACGGAGTGATTTGCCACGTGAAAAAACTGCACGTCAGCGTGTAATTCGAGGAAAGGCCCTTAGCGCGTAAGCGCGTCTGTGACGTGACAGGCACGGGCTTTCCCCTGGCACGGGTTGGAGATCCCACGTGGGTTTCCATCGCTCTGTACATGCTTTTCGTGGGAAGCGGTGCGTGCGTTTTCCAGGCGTTGGGGTTCACACGCGATTGCTTCACAGCGGGTGGGTGTTGGCTACGCGTTCTTCTACACGCAAGGCAGACGGTGAGTCGCACACGCTATTTTTCCCACTGCGGGTGTCCATGTTTGTCACGTACCCCTTTTTTACGGGCGTTCTAGCCTGTGTGTTGATCGCGTACATATTTTTTTGGGCTCCTGGCTGCCACAGCGTACTGCGTGTGTTTTTTTTACATGCACGTGGGCAACAGGGGTCGCTTATCTCCTTTTCTTGCTTTTCTGGGATTCCTGTGCGTCGCGTGACACGTCATTTCTCCTAGGGGGCCACAGAATGGGACATTCATCGTTGCTGTATATACGTGTTTTTTGTTTGCGCACACTTTTGTAATGCGCAGGGACGCTACCGCCTGCCTTCGTGTGGCGGATGTGATTAGGCCTGTGCGTGTCTTTGCCGTGCGCGGGTTTCCCCTATTCGATTCCATGAATACGTGTGGTTCGTGTGCGTGTGGGCGTTCCGTGTACTTCCCAGCAGTACATACCAGTTACGTCCTTATTTTCACGCATTGTTCCCCATTCCGCGCGTTACGCCCCCTTTTTGGTGTATGCGCTAACGTTGTGCGCTTTCGCTGTGCGCCTTGCGCACGGCATTCTGGATGTTGAAAGGATGTGTGCACCACGCACGGATTTGGCGCACTTCCCGTGGGAAACACGTGCAGGGCCTTCCATGAATCGCACGCGTGCGCTTGCTTTTTCACGCTTGCGCCACAATTTTCAGCGCACATTTGTTCCATGAATAGGCCCCTTAATCACAAGACCACACAAATCGCATATGGTGGATCATTGAAATCTTGTCTCATACTGACATCCTGCTATACAGCACGTTTTGTTAAAATATAAATATAATTTCTAGATCTAAAAATGTTTGTACGTTTTATAATTAGCCAGCAATTAAATAGAAAATATATTCTATTGAAAAATGTAAAAGATAAGAGAAATGGCGTTTTCATATTTAACTTAAGGAAATGCACACTTCCTATGCAGTCACTTCCCAATGAGTGCAGAGTTCTCACTCGCCCCCCAGTTTTTGTGTGTGTGTGTGTGTTTTTTTTTTGTTTTTTTTTTTAAAGGACTCGAGGTCACTCAGTATGCGAGGCGAGCTGACCCCGGAGAGTGGGGGGGGCGGAGAAGGGGAGGGGCGCGCCAACGCTAGTGTGCCCATAAATTGTATGGGATGTACGGTGGGGGGCGGCTAAGTGGACACAAAGGAAGACCAGCGGGGACTAAGAATTTAGGGAGGGGTGGCCACATGCACAGAGCATAATCTGTGCAGTGACAATCTCATAGCTGCACATTCGGTTTGCAGAAGATTAGACGACCAGGGCAGCATAACCCAACAGTGTTAAGTGTCCAACAGGCAAATGCCAATATAGTTTTGCTTTGAATATAATAAAAGAACAGGTTATGCCAGGTAGAGCTTTCCCGAAACCTGTCTGAAGGCAGTCCCATTGTGCCTTGCCTTCTTTTTATTCAGAGCGTCTAAAAAGAGCCAGATTGAGGCCCATAGAGCCGATTACAATGCGAGGCCCAGCCTTGCCGGTTTCCCACCAAAGGACCGCTAGGCTGCGACGATTCCTCCTCCTGCAAGTCGCCCCTCAACAGGGACCCGCGGTCCTTAATGAGGGGAGCCACTGAAAAATACAAACTGAAGACACGGGATGAATTCATATGTGCCACGCACGCAGGAGGAATGCGGAATTAAAAACAATGGAAAACCCCACATCGTTCCTTGCACCCTTGAACTGCTGTGGCCTCTGTGCCAACAACGCCCTCAAAAGCAGCTCTTGGCAAGTTGACAGTGTCACCTTGGTGCCTCCTCTGGCATCTTCGTCTGGGATACTTAAGGCCCCTGAAAACAAAGGGGCTGCCTCAGAAGATACAAAGGGCCGCCCTGCCCATTAGAAAGTACGGGAACAGATAGGTTACTAGACAAAAACATTGCAAACTTAGTAATGACGTCTTCTAATAGCGATTTCCTTCAATGCCAGTCACCCTAAACCTCCAGGATATAGCGGCATGGATTTCCAAAGTTTGCAGCAAGACAAATATACATTTTGTGGCTTCTATGATACATTAAAATAGTTATAGGTAGCTACTAAACTAACAGAATTCCATTACCTATAGTGACTTCGGATTTAAAAGGGAGCTTCACGATCATGAAGTGAGATTGGCAAATTACTATATTTTGCGCAGTTCAGCAACATTTCTGAAATTTTGCGCCACATGTATATAAAAAAAAAGCTTAACTTTGCGAGTGCAACATCGCAGTAAGCTGGATGGCTCGATTAACACACTCCAACTCAATGGTAATGTTTGTGCCACCTGGAGAAGCATGCTGTGACCGCCAGTGGCGCAGCTCGTAAAGTACTTGCCTCCATTGCAGAGTTTGATCTTCCAGGCATCAGTGATCCGCCCGGGCTTAAGAGAGCAAGGCATTTCCCACTTGGAGAGCACCAACATACTTCTGAATGTTACAGTCAAGAGTAACAAAAATAGGCTTCATAGGGCCGGTGGGCTAAGTGGGCTTGCATTAAAAATTGAAGGCTGCTTCGCTCTGCATAGGAGTGCTAGGTAGGTCAAACAAAATATAAGCTGGACTGCCCTTGTGGGTGGGATAAAGGCTGACGTGCATGGTTATTTCGACTCTGTGAAAAGAGCAGCGAGCTAAAACGTGGGTGTAGACCCTCTTGAGAGGAAAGAAATTCCATGAACAGGGTATTTGACCCATGTTCGTTCTCAGTAGAGGGGCTCCCACACTCCTTTTCAATTCTGTCAAATATTACCACTCATTTCTTCATACACTACCTTCTTTCCAACTTGCGCAAAACTTTTTGCACCATCGTCGGATTCCAATTTCATCTCCAGCTACTGCATGATAACAGCCTTATCTTAAATGTGCCTAAAACTGAAATTATCCATTTTGGCACCTCCCTGCCCTCTGCGCTCCCTTTTTCCTGGTCTTCCTCCATCACTTTTCATCCCTGCAAAAAACGTAGGGATTTTTGACAATGCCCTCTGCTTCCAACTACTCAACCATGTACTCTCACAATACAGTTAACTGCCACAACAACGACATCTAGCTTGGACAACTGCAACAGCCTATATACCCAAAGCTTCTAAACAGCTATTCCACCAATTGGAGTTCATCCAAAACAAGGCATCACAGTTTGGTCCTTGGCTTAAAAACCTGTGACTCCATTACTCCAGCCCGCTTAGCGTGCACTTTTGGTTTCTTCTAGAATTAAATTCAAAGACCTATGCAGCCTATATAGAGCCCTCAGGGACGCTTGGTCAGTCTACATCATCTCAGACTCAAAGAACTGTAGTGTTTTCTTTGTGTATATAAAACACGTAACGCGTGGTAATATATATATCTGTTTGGGTTTTATTGGAGGAGCCCCCAGGAGGCCAACTTCTTTCAAAGCAATAGCTTCATGTATGGCCTCATCAACATTCTGGAACCATACACGAAGATGTTGTCATAGATACATTGCACGTGCATGTGATTGTGCGTACAGAACTACGTACATACTATCTATAATACTATCTAAAATAACATCCTCACATCTCCCTTTCTAAATAAAATTCAATTTATAATGCATTTGAATTATTGAAAATGTTAACATTACATTTCTGCTATGCTATATAGTATATTATTTTAATTAACTTAAAATCCCTACAACATTTTAAAGGATACAAGATCTTCAAATAACACAGATGTGTAACATGATCCTGACTCCACGCCATCAGTTCTCAATAGTACACAGTCTTGTTTATGGTTCCACATTCTTTTCCTGTGTCTCGATATTGGCTGACTATTGTCCGATTTTTCTTCATGTGGATTTTCCTGTGTTTTCCTTCCTTGTGTTCTTTCTTTGCACATCATACTTGGTTCATCAATATTGTCCTTGAATATCTTGTCTTTGAATGTCTCTCCATACATGTCTCGTTCTCTTTCACTTCTCAATACTTCCTCCTCCTTTTCCAAGACAATGTCATCATATGACCATTTCTTGCCGTCCTCCAAAATCACCGATTTCCTTGAACATTCTACCACCCTTTGGGGAGGACGAAATCTTGACTCTCCTTTCATTATACGTTTTGGTTCTTTCACTCTCACACAATCACCTTTCACAATTTGACTCTCTTAACATGTTTTTGCTTGTCATAATATCTTTTATACTCTTCTTGTTTCTTTTTCACTTTGTTAACAATGTCATCCAAGTTTATCTCTTTGTTTCTTTTGTTCATCATCCAAGCAGGCCTCAACCTATTTGTAGATATCCTTCCTCTCATCAATGTGAATGGAACTTCCTCAGTCACCGAATGTGGTGTAACTTTGTTTGTGTTGAGAGCTTCATTGAGTGTCTCTTTCCATGGTAGCCCATTTACAATGGGCAATTGAATAATGCCTTTTATGAAACGATTCATCCTCTCCACTAAACCGTTCCCCATTGGATGGTACAGGGCCGTGGTGCTATGTTTAATGGCTCTATCCTTTAAAAAAATTTGCATTTCCACAGACATGAATTGAGCTCCATTATCTGACACAAGTTCTTAAGGTTCTCCTTCTCTGTTAAAAATCTCTTCCAAAAACTTCATGACTTTGATAGTCGAAACAGAGTCCTCCACAACACCACATTCCACCCACTTGGACGTGTAATCCACCAACACTATAATGTAAACTTTTTGTGATCCCAATGTTTCATACGGTCCAGCTATATCAATAGCTAATTTTGTCCACACTGTACTGGGAATACTTACTGGCTGCAATGGAGTGACACGTGTCGATTTGCTCTTGTTGCTCACTGCACATGCGGTACAATCTCTTTCCTTGATTCTCCATTTCACCCCACATGTTAGGCCACAAATAGGCTTCCCTTACTCTCCTCTTTGTCAACATTCTACCCACATGGCCTTCATGGGCAATGTCCATAATCCTCTTCCTCAAGTTTGTCGGAGGTATTATGCGATCTCCTCGATAGATACATATCTTATCACTTGACAACTCATCTTTCAATCTTTCCCAGGACTTTATGTTGTCATCAGTATCTTTCCAACCATTTTCTATGGCTCTTCTCAACAATTCTTGTTCAGGATCAGATTCTCTGGCTTCAATCCATTCCTCCCTTGAGAAACTAGGATGCACATGAGCTATGATGCAATCCATGTTTTGTTCTTCTGTTAATTCTTCTTTGTCCTCACAATCAGTTTTGACATCTTCACACAGCAAGCGAGAAAAACAATCCGCTACCACATTGTTTCTTCCAGGAGTGTATGTTATGGTCACATTAAATTGCATGATAATTAGTGTTCATCTCCTTATGCGTGGAGATGTCATGTGAGGATTTTTTGAGTTCAGAACATTCACAAGTGGCTTATGATCTGTTTTAATGTCCACTGGAATGCCCCAAATGAGACCTTTGAAATGTTCTAATATCCACTTTACACCAAGAGCTTCCTTCTCTATTGTCGACTAGTTTCTCTCAGCACCTCTTAATGTTCTTGAACAAAAGCAATGGGAACAACCTCACCTCCTTGGACTTGTTCAAGTACACCTCCTAGTTCTATATTGCTTGCATCAACTGATATTCTTGTCTTTGCACTTGAGTCAAACATTTTTAATGCCGGCGCCTTGTTGATTAAAGTTTTGATTTGATCAAATTCCTTCTTGCACTCCTCAGACCAATCAAATTTCTTCCCTTTGCACATTAAATTCCACATTCTCTCAGTTCTATAAGAATAATGATCAATGAATTTAGAGTAGTATTCCGTCAACCCCAGCAAACTCCGAAGTTGGTCCTTGTTTTTGGGATCAGAAATTTTAAGAATGGTGTCCACTAATAATTCTTTTGGCTTTATTCCATCAGCATTAATTCGATGTCCCAAGTATGTAACCTCACTTTTCTTGATCTTGCACTTTTCAATTTTAAGCGTCATTCCTTTCTGTTGTAGAACTTGTAGCACACCTAACAACTTTGCATCATGTTCTTCTTCAGACATCCCTGACACCAAGATATCATCTTGTGAATATTGTACTCCTTGCAATCCTTCAAACAAATGATGCATTAACCTTTGGAACACAGCGGCTGCTGAAGCCAATCCAAAAGGCATTCTCTTGTATCTAAAAGCTCCCAACGGTGTTATAAAAGATGTTAAATGCCTAGACTCTTCTTCTAGCACAACTTTGTGGTATGCTGGTGATAGATCTAATGTCGTAAAATACTTTGCAGGCTTCATGGTGGTTAACATTTCCCCAATATTCGGCAAAGTGTGCAAATATTGGCATTCAAGTATCTTAAATCTACGCACATTCTGATGGATCCATTAGGTTTTTTAACAAGTACAATCGGGGATAACCACTCCGAACTTTCAATGGACTCGATAATGTCTTGCATGCATAATCTTTCTAACTCCGTCTTCAACGCTTCTTTAGTGCCAATGGGTATATTCCTCACCTTGTGTACAACTGGCTTCGCATCTCTTCTGAGTATGATGCGATGTTCAAACCCTTTGAGCAAGCCAATTTTATCATTGAACACCTTGGGAAAAGACTTTGCCAAATTCTCTGCAGTGTCACAACTGTTCTCAGTGATACATAAAATGGGCACATTTTCACCTGGATGAATTTCGATTTTTAATGAAGCTTGCTCCCACCATCCTACTATTGAAAACCCATTCTCAGCCACATACAGTCTGCAATATGTCTTTCTCCCTTCAAAGTTTAAGTGTACCCAAACGAAACCTATAATGTTGATGGGTGTTTTTCCATAGCCTGTCGCTTTAATTTCTGTCATCTGTAACTCCTCCATCTTTTTCTTCAATGTATTCACATACGTTTCCACATCGACCATCGTATGTGGAGAACCAGTGTCAACCATAACTTGTAAAGTTATGCCATTTATTTCCATTGGAACCCAAGGTCCCACTCCACTTTCACCTGGTGTGATGGCAAGTATCTGTACTTCATCCTCAAATCGATCTGCAACTGCCAACAAACTGCTTGGACCACCAATTTCCTCCAATGCTTTTATGCTCGTCATAGTTGCACTTCTGCCTCTACTGTATCGACCAGTATTTCTCCCATACCGGCTGTTAAATCTGCCTCGCCCTCTACTGTTGCGACACATTTTTCCAAAATGACCTAAATGTCCACATCTGTAGCATTCTGCCGATACAGCCGGGCAATCTCTTTCCGCATTTGGATGTCTATACCATCCACAATTTGTACATCTGTTATTTTGTCTGAACAGGCCTCCTCTCTCTTGTCTAGATCCACCACTTGTGTCGGACTTAACAAACCTCTTAACCATGGCAATCAAATCTTCTTCCTGATTGCTATGTTGTCCATCATCCATATCATGAATAGATTTTATTTCAGCAACCTCCACTTTGTTTTGCACCTCTTTCATACACTTCTCACCTAGTTCAATCGACCTGGCTATTTCAATTGTCTTCTCCAACATCGGGTTCTTCGCTTGCCACAGACGTTGTTGGATACGTGGATCTGCTACATGCAAAACCATTTGATCTCTCAAATACTCATCTGCCACTCCCGTAAAAGCACATGTGGCCATCAACCCTCTCAGTGCAGCCAAGTAGGAGTCTATGCTTTCATCTTTACTTTGTTTCCTTGTGAAAAATCTGTACCTCTCCAACACAATGTAAGTTTTATTTCCGAAATGTTTATTCAGTTTGGCAAATGCCATGTCATATTTCCTAGCTGCACTTGAAGATTCACCCCAGGTCTCCTCATCATGGTCCAAATCAGGTAATGTCCTGAAAATCCTGAGTGCCTCTGCTCCTATGCAATTTAAAAGTGTAGCCTCTTTTTGGTCATCATTGAACTTGGAGCCACCTACTGCCACCTACTGCCCTCAGATACACCTGAAAATTATCTTGCCATTGTTCCCAGGGACAAGTTGGATTTCCTGGCATTGGCAAACATTTCGCTGGAGCAGCTATACTCTGCATGTTTTTTCCTTTTTTTTTTTACTCAAACAACCTGTGTGCTGCTTTATATTTTCCACTGAACAAAACTGCTGCTATTCATGTGCTTTTACTTTGTACGCTTAACATATAATGTTCACTGCAATCTGTATCTCCTAGTGTGAGCGTGCAATCTATATACATTAATTAGCGTCTGCTTCCTCGTGTATGCGCGGATCCAGTTTAATCCGCAACACTTCCTTTCTTTTGCTTGTTTCCTTCTATTGTAGCGGCAGCACTGCGTGCTTCGTATTACACGCGGCTGCGTATTGTTTACATTTCACCGCGTTGCCCAGTTACATCACGCACGGCACACACGGAGGTGCCTTTCTCTAATGTCATTAGCGGTTGGGCCCGCTCGCGGAGCATTCGTAAGATGCTGCTGCCGTGAGTTGATTCAAGTCTATATTATTCATAAATAAAGTTCGTCTTTGCACCGCTCACCTCGAAACTTGTTGCGTTGGCTTGTTGAACTTCAGTAGTTCCATGAAGCAAAACCGCTTTGCTTGTAGATCGTTTGCTCTCTCCAATCTCTCGTGAATGTACCCGGGGGCTCCCTCCTTTGCGCAGATCCTCGTCGCCAATTGTGGCGTTTTCTTTGTGTATATAAAACACGCAACGCGTGGTAATATATATATATATGTTTGGGTTTTATTGGAGGAGTCCCTAGGAGGCCAACTTCTTTCACAGCAACATCTTCGTGTATGGCCTCATCAACATTCTGGAACCATACACGAAGATGTGGTCATAGATACATTGCACGTGCATGTGATTGTGCGTACAGAACTATGTACATACTATCTATAATACTATCAATAATAACATCCTCACAAGAACCCACCACGAAGAACCTTCAGATCCTCCTCTTGCAGACAGCTTACTGGTGTATCCTTTAGTAAAAACACAATGAGGAAACCCCAGATACAGCAGGATCTATAACCTGGAATGCTAGCTGCCCCCAAGAGTTGACTGAAGGAATTATCCCAGTTTCAGGTAAATCTTTTTTTTTTATTTTTACAAAAATAGAATCTTTAAAAGTAAATAAATGTCCTTTTAAAAAAAAGCAAATCAGTCTCCTCGCTGGCTTACTGCCTGCCTCACCCCACTGAATTCTGGAACGCTATTCTTTCATGGCTTTTTGCATTGTCACACTTAACTGGTGAATTCGGTTTGCCCTTGCCGAATTTGAATTCGCCATCTGTATGATTAAATGGGTTGCTTTTACAGGATCTGAATGAGTCAGTAACTTATAAATCACTACTAAATAAACGATGAATTCTATAGAAGGTAGTGAACAAAAGAGTGGATTAAAAAACTTGGCGCAAACGTAGTTGCCCCTAGATGCACCAAACCACCCCAGTTAGTCAGAATAGGCTCAAACCGACAAAGATTGCTCAACAAATGGCATGCCACAGGTTCAGAGGTTATACACAGGCTTTTCAGATGTAGGACATTTAACCACAGTTTTGGTCACCACTTGCCACCAAAAGGCGATCTGGGCATAAAGCAGCCGCAGGTTAAATCTGGTGAGCTTAGAGGTGGGTCTAGCTCTGGATTTTTAAGTAGAAGTTTATGTGCCAGGCCATTATGTACTATGTACAGTCCTAAACACGGATTTCATTAAATACTCAAATTGCATGCGTGATATGGTTTCACCACTGGCCACCAGACGGACAGGATAGACGATATCATGCCTCTATACTCTACAGGCATGAATCTCCTTTGTGAGCTAAAAGCCAGCAGCCCATTTCTTTTCAGTTGGTGGAATGGGGAGCGGGGGTTGGGGAGAGGCAATACTTCCCCAAAAGGTTTAACGCTGCACCTGATGCATGTGAAACACATGGTACATTTCGAGATTAAGAAAAACAGGTTGTAGGGAATGTTTGCAAAGTAGCCTTTTTAGATCAGAAGACCACAGCCTATCTATCACACTTTACTAAGTTCCAGGAATAGTTCCAAGCAAGGTTAATTACGCTGCCAGTTGAGAGGGCCCGTTCAAGGCATCCGTTAGAGATTTGCAGAATGATTTGGGAAACGTTTAAACAGGCATGCATACAGTGTAAACTTCCACTAAATCCCCCTGCAAGCTTCTCCACTCAAGAACTGCACTCCACTCAAAAGGGGGCACCACTGCGTTATTAGTGAAATAGAAAAAACAAAACTGCACACATAATTTAGGACATCCTTAAAAACCAAAAAGAATTGTCTGGCTTTGTACCTTTCCGATTCCCGCCATTAAACCACTTGCCTCGTCCACACACTATTCACCGCGCCGAACCCCCCACCCCCAAACCCTTTTTTTCCCCCAGACAAGGGGCATAATGTAGAAAAGTCAGTGCACAAAACAAAGTTGTGACTCACACCCAACTCTGGGCATGAGATTAGGTGAAGGCATTTTATTTCATGAGATTTCCAATTACACTCCAAGATACACCGGGCCTAGTACACCTTGCAGTATCTTCTGTGTAGACAGGTTCAGAGCCAAATTCTGCATCAAAATACAAATGGACAGTTACCCAATTTTCTGCACAGATGTTTAATAGGCGATCTGTAGATTTGATAACTGTTAAAACTATCAATGTATTAATTTAAAAAATAAGGTCAGTGCTGGACATCACAGTGCCATCCGGGGCATCATAGTGCTTTCCGGTGAAACTGAGTGCGCCATTGTGGTGGGGTTTGACTTGGTGCGAAAATGCTGGATCCCTTAATGTAGTGTTGCTCTAGATCGATCAATTGGGTGGCTTCAATGAGGAAACATATCTGAAACGGAGCGGGATGAGCAGCAATCATTCAAGTTATGGAATAAATGGGAAGGGCACGTCATCCTTGTAACACCTCAACCCAAACACTGTTCTTCTAGGACATTTAGGCTTCTGTGTTGTGTTGATGCTTTGGGGGTCATCGGATCACCATCGCATTGCAATGAGACCACATTTATCCCATGTTTTTTTTTTTTGCTGGGTGTCGTGGAAGTGGCAATTGCAAAAAACAGGGGGCATGGTCTATGCTATGCACCTACAAGTTTAACTTTCGAAAGAAATGTAGGGTGAACAAAACCTAAGCAAACGGGATTTAAAAGCTCACTGTTGACTGCCCAGATCAGAGCATAAAGAAATTCAGCTCTTGTAATATACACATCTGATCTTGTTTGCAGATGTCCCTTTTCATTGCTGGTGTATATTATAACCTTTTTATTGTACGCCCAGCTCTGCAATCAAACAAAACAAACAGGAATCAAGTATTGGCAACACCAACAGTCTTGGCACGTGCATTGGTATTGGATAGGCATTTGCTAGCCACTGCCATAATAGTACGACCGGGCATAAAATGGCGACAGATGGAAAATGGTGCGCATAGAAGACGCATTTGCCAGGCACTGCCAAGATCTACACACAAGACAAAAACTGTTGGCTTTGCGAATGCTGCTTTTTACCAGGACTTCAGTTTGCAGATGCACATGCTGCTTGTAAATCAAGAGGTTCAAGGCCAACTTGCTTAAGAACTTTTTATAACACCACAAGCGACTTGGAGATGCCATTAAATTATTATCTCGGAGAAGACTGCTTAAATAGACTGCTGGCAGGCACTCTAGAGCACAAAATATCAAATTCAAATGTCAAATCCCTTTATCACTCTGCTATACGTACTCTCGGTCTACTCTCTTCCCATGAATCCATGTCCAATGAACTTTTACCTAGGTTGGCTTCCTTTCCACTCCCAGCTTTAATTTCACTTCCTTTGTCTGGTCTTTAAATCTCTTCATAACCTTGCTCCTCCTTACTTACCTCTCTCCTTTCATTATATACCCCCTCTCGCTCCATTCATTCTGCTGATCTCTTCTTACTTTCTGTTCTCCCACCACCACGTGCCTCTTCTAGTTTCCACTCCTTTCAGCTTCTTGCCCCATTACACTGGAATTCCCTACCTCACTCTATTAGCTCCTCTCCCACCTACTCCTCCTTCCGCTCCTCTTTGAAAGAACTACTTCACTCCCCTCCCCGATACCTCCCCTTCTCTCTATCCCCCTCGCTCCCTCTTTTATCCTCTATCTGCTCTCCTTATCTTTATCTTTTCTTGTCTCTACTGTGATCCCCCTCCTTTGTTGCTCACTTCACTTATTACTCTCTCCATCTTGATACTTCCCTACCCCCCTCCTCTCCCTTCTTACTTGCAAATGGTTCTAAATGCCGATTTTATGGTTTGATTCACGTTTACTGTTTTGCTTCCACAGTTCCATGTTTTTTGTATTACTGGTTGTTATCTGTAAAGCCCCTTGGATTAAGGCGCTATATGAATCAATAAAAATACAAACACAAAATATGACGTTACTGCTTGGCAGGATGACCATGGGCTGTCAATGGGTGAGGAAAAAACACCCAGAATCTGTGCGTCCCTCACATGCCACCTCCCGCCCACCTACCTGTACTCCAATGTAATCGTTTTGGCTTCTGGTTAGCAAAAACTAAAAACGTGATAATCATGCCTGTACACATCCTCCATCTGTCTATATACAAAACCCAGACATAACCTTTACTTTTACGCACAACGAGCTAATCAAATAACACTGACATTCCTAAACAACCTCTACATTTCAGTGTGTGAATAATGGAAAAAGAAGCACACTGAACGACATGATCACTTTTGCAACTTAAATAAATGTTTCAATCTCTCAAAAAAGAGGGAAGGAAGGTGTTGGTAGCACCCTTTGTGTTGCACTTTTAAAGGATTCCAAGTTGCTACTGCCCATCTCGCACATAGTGGCAGGTTCTCATAAATCAATGCATATGAAAGAAAGAAAAGCAGTGGGTGCACTTTTTTTCATTTGTATTCATTTTTGAAATGCGCAGGTCTGAAAGGTGTGCTGCCCATTTCATGGGCGCTGGACAGCAGTGCAAATGATGCACTGGTCAGCCCACTTCGTATATTAGAGTCAGGAGCATGCTACTGACCCTAATGTATTGCTGGCTCCCAGCTGTCACAATATATTATGCAGCACAAGCAAGACAGGGACCTTTTTCCCCTTGCAGTTGGTGTGTGCACAATCAAACCGCTTTTTATTTTTACAATCCCCAAATGGTTTTTAAAGAGGCCTCCAACCCATCTCACATCCAACCGTCACCAGCACCCTTTGTCCCAACAGACCAAGAACCAAGCTGGTGTTTTGTCAATGAACACTTTATTAATTTATAATTTTAATATTCAATCAGAACAAAATATGACAGCAGCCACTATTGAGGTGGCAACACAATCCACAGGTTTCTAGATCACCAGATTACGATAGACTTTAATGCCACACCAAATTTGTGTTGTGAAAAGCAATAACAAATAATTTCTCTCAACTGATAGAAGGAAGGTTAAATGCTCCCCCTGTTACAATGGAAAACTGGGGTTTTCAATGATTCAATACTATCATGGGACAGCACGAATGGGTATTTCGGGCTGCTTACACGAGAGAACAAATAGGGCTTCAAAACAGGCTAGCTAGCACACATAGAAAAATCAGATTTTTACACAGGCATCACATGAAAATTAAAAGTCCAAAATAAAGGAATAGAATTTTAATCCGAGATCAGGGTATGATGGTAAAAGAAGAGGGAAAAACAAATGTTCAAAGGTGAAAAGAAAGATTTAGAAAAACGAAAATGCAAATCACGCTAAGTTTTAATGGGGCTGGAAGTGACAGGCAAGCTCAAAACTCTAAAATAAAGGAAAGGCAATGCTAAATCCGAGCTCACAATATGGTTGAGGAAGGGAAATACTTTAGGAAAATCATTCTTTAAAGGATGAAAATAAATATTTTGAAAAACAAAATTGTAAATCACACCGATTTTGGCTGGAACTGAAAATGAAAAGCAAGCTCAAAACCATAAAAGTGAAGGAAACCGCAATGCTGAATCCGAGCTCATAACATGAGAGGAAGAAGGATTGAGTAGGAAAATCACTTTTTAAAAAGGAAGAAGAGAAAGTTTTGGAAACACGAAATTGTAAATCACACAGAATTTGGCTGGAGCTAAAAATGACACTTTCAACAATGAGAAAGGTACCTAGCAACCACGGTTTTTAGGGAAAATGACAGGGGCAGCTCACAGGGATGTTTTGGGCAAAAGAGATTCTCACAGTGGGAACAACAGTTTGGGTTTATTATGACAGATGCAAATGGGAATTTGTTTTTAGACACACAATTTACACACTGACAAATTCGGTTTTTGTTCATAATGGGAATAATTCTTTTGGGGCAACACTTTACATAACAAGTAAATAACCTCAGTGGGCACAAGATGGTTGATTACGAATCGCAACAATCTTGCTCCGTGAATTTCAATGGGGGGGATTAATTGATTTACTAAGCAAAATACTAGGGAAATAACTCTTAAATATGCAAACAAAGGACTTTTCAGGGGAAAGAGAACTATGATCAACAGATACACAAGGGATGATTTTGTTTCATAGGAAAAGAACTTAAAGGCCCAGAGGAACAAAGTATTTGTCAAGGAGAGAGTTACCAAATTGCAAAAGCAAATAAAAGTACTTTTCAATAGAAAAATGACTAAATGTCACAAACGGATAGAATAGAGGATTTTTCCTTATGGACACTCTAGGCTAGTGCTTACATAGTTAGGACTTGTTTAATCTATGGCTGTGGAGATCTATACTTACAGAAGAAAAGGATTCTATAGTCATCAATGGCACCAGGGCTCCACTGCCAGGACCATCAACTGGGTCAATCAAGGCCTCACTCTGTTATCCCAACCAGTTACTCCAGGTCCCTGCTTCGCTCCAGCAATAGGCTCACTTTCTACAAGTATAGCTCCGGATCTCCCATCAGCTGCACAGCTCAGATTTTGTAGAGAGAATCTCCAGTTAAGGAGGAGTAACCTATTTATAAGCCAAATGACATCACTGCTGTGTCATCCCCCTCGCACAACTGATGGGCAATGGTCAAGAGTTCCCTCCCCCTCCCTAAGCCGGTAAACACAGAGAAAGTAGGCATGATTTGAGCAGTCAGGGGAGGATACCCCATCAATCACATGACATAGGCATGGGGTTGGATCTAGCTTTTGTACCTAGAAATCCCACATTTTGAAAAATACCTTTTCTCATCAGATTACACCACAGATGCCAGCATACCCAGGCTTTACATTTTTTTGTGACTCGCATACACCTTGATTACTGTGCAGACATATTGGGGCGAAGCCACCGGATTTTCTCGTTTACGCCCAAACTACATTATTGAAATATATGGCCTTCGGTGGGCGGAGTCCCTATCACCTACTACACCTTTTCTCAAATTTGTATGATTGTATGAGGTTGGTATCACCAAAATCGTTTTACCCACCAGCAGCAGCTCACTGACAGCTTTTCATAACTGCGAACATGAAAAATGTACAATCAATACTTCCAAAGTTATTCCCAAAATTGCACATCTCCCATTGTGTGCAATGGGTGTGAAGCTCTGCCTTCACCCTCCCCCCTCTGTAAACAGAGATCTGGTTCTTAGCTCTGACATCAAGAGGGACCCTTTTGTTTAGGTTAGCCTACAGCTTCAAAGGCTAATTGCTAAGTTTATGACGGCCAGAGTGCTATCAGTCGTAAAAGTTGAAGATCCACAGAATGCCTCAGCTCATTCCCATGGTAACACAGCTTGGGAAGGCTGGTTTCACACCTGGGGTTCATTTCGAAGAAGTGAAACTTAAGAGTTGCCTTTTCCCAGCCTTTTACATTTGATCGAACTTCAGCAAATGCACAGAATTTAACATGTAAATCCTTGCAACAGTACTTTCCTGCAACCGTGATTACAGAAGGCGACATAATATGTTTAAAGACTTTAGCTGTACATTTGAATACTTAAAGTGTTGACTTTAAAGACCCAATTGCAATGTCACTGGGGTCAGATTTAGCCGTGAAACCCTTCCTGCTGTTATAGTTACACATTTTCCTGTAGATTCTGTTTACTTAAAAGATTCTCTGTGATGGGCTCATGTTGAACATACTTACAGTTCCTTGATGGCATTCCTGCACATATTGCGAAGAGCAGGTCTTTAATTGAAAATGAGAGGGAAAAACAGATTTTTGAAGACAATCATTCTTGTTACAGTAAAAACCCCAGTCTGTTGTCCAGGCTTGCACACATTTTGGCCCTTTCCATTTAGATGCTGGATGTCGCTGTTTTTTGCCAAGGGGGTCTCATCCTTTCCAGACCTTCCTCAACAGTATCAAGAGGTCTTCCCCTCATGTTTAGTAAGAAATATTTTCAGGCATCCCCATGCTTGGATGCATTTATTTTCTCCTTCCTGTTTGGGCAAGGGCCTCATTTTGCATGTACTCCAGCGCAGGCCTTTTGCTGAGGGGCATATCCCCCCCCCCCGCTGACTCCGGCCTGTAGTTATGGCATTTTAGTGCCATTTCACCCCACACAGCATCGATGTGAGTGTTGGGAAGACATTTCACAGTGAGGGGCAAAAAGCGTTGGTCTTTGCCAAGGCTAGTTTTTAACAGAGATTTAGTGCGAGGACCAAATGCTAGGACACAGCAGGGGTAAAGGTTCATGCTGCATGCTACTATCCAGGCATAAAAAGTAATTTGCCACCTCAATTCTCCACATAGACAAACCACACAATTTCTTACAAGTGTCAATTATCACCAGCCATTGGTTACTGAGGAGTGCAGAGGTTGAGGCATGTGCATATATTGCATATACATGAAGTGGGTGAAAACACTTGGCTTAGACATGCTTATTACAGAATTAGCCATTTACACGTGCAATTAAGCCATGAACTCTAATAAAATGGCTTAGAAATATCCCTGGCATGTCCTTTACAATACAAAGTTTGAGATTATATACATATATTACACAGCCTGCAATAGCGGCCGTGTAGTTATGGTTAAGTTGCTCAACTCATAGGAAGAGCACTATTTGGACGGCTTATAACTTTGCTCCCCTGGACGAATCCTTACCAAACTTTGCATAAAAAGTATATGGCCTGCTCTAAATCTTTTTGGTAAGTTTGGTGAGGTTTCATCAAAAGGGGGGGGGGGCAAAGTTATAGGGAGGTCCAAAGATTTTTCTTTCCATAAATGTAATGGAAACAAATGTTGCTCACGACTACAGCCAAAACCGCTGGATGGATTTTCACCAAATTTGCGGAAGGCACGGACGGCGTCTTGTTCCCGAAAGTGTGCTTTTGTAAACTTGGTATAAATACATCCAGTAGTGAAAAAAAAAAGCCCAGCCAAAATGTAGGTCCCAAAAAGATTGGTGATATCCGGGTCCAGTTTGCAGACCCATTTCCCTGTTCGGTCTGCGTACAGACATTCGATTGGCCTACAGTGTGACGCGATGTCCACGGACATCGGATGCGCCCCCTGGTTGGATGGTGAAAAGCAAGCGTCAAGTGAGTCCAATTTTTGGAAACGCCCGCCATGTTGAATTCCGACAACGGCCAGTGTCCGCAGACATCGCGTTAAAAACATATTAAAAAACACAACATTGCACTTGTCAAACAATCTCTGGGGAGGTGAGGGATAGGGATGATGGGAAGGGATAACAAAAAAAACAGAAAAGAAATAGGTGTTTTTCACCCCGAAAGTCTGCGAACTGTCCAGATGGTCGGGGGCAGTCCTGTGAAAGTTGCAGACACATCAGATGTGTGGGGAAATCTGTGCATATTTCTGCATTACAGGGTTGCTGAAAAAGCAGTTCTTGGATGGCTTATAACTTTTTTATCGCCGCCCAATAAAACTGCAGGAAATTTTGTAATGTTATTCTAGACTTGATTCTGAATGGTTATGTAAAGTGTGGAGCTGTTTTGTCAAGAGGGAACACATTTAGAGGGGGAGTCCCAAAATATTGTAAAGGCTTAAAAAATGTGGTGCTATTTGATGAATGTGCACAAAAGTTTGCAAAACGATTTGAAATCTAGATATACATGTTTTTGTAAAGTTTGGTGGGCTAAATTAGAGGGGGATCTCAACATTTTTAGATGGCTTATAAAATTGTTGCCGTTTGATGAATGTGGAAAAAGTTTTCAGAAAGATAATAGACCCAACCTTCAATGTTTGTGTAAAGACGGAATGGATTTTGTCAAGTGGAGGCCAAGTTATATGACTATTGTATGTATATACATTTTGACACTTTTGAAAAAATAAAACCCAAGCGGATTTCAAGCAAACCGGTGTAAGGAGCATTGGCAAGGACCTTAAAGCATGGTTTTGCAAATGTGCCCGTGTTTTATTTTTTGACAAGTGTCATAAAGTAGGTACAAAAAATAGTGATATACCTTTGGTGACTGAGTGGCCATGGGCAGTGGCCAGATTGTCCAGGTCATGGTATAAGGTCATGCCCCAAATAATCTGGCTACTGGCCATGACTGTGTGGGACAAAAAATGGGGTTAAAGGGGCCATGTCCACCTGGGACCGGCTATGTGGTAAAGTTATTCGAAAGTGGGATAGGTTTCAAATGGAAAAAAAAATGTGCTTGTGGTAATATGGTTATAGGGTTCCGTCTTTGCCTGCTGCAGGCTGCCATGGAAAGCGAAGAAGTGCTCTGTAGGGAGCCCCGCCTTCCCTTTCTATGGTGGCCATCTTGAAAAAGGATTTTCTTCCCTACAGCGGGATGCCGCAGGCGTCAAAAAATCTATTTTTTAGCACCCCAGGTTCCCACTTTGGGCACTAGGGGTGCTAATGGCCTTTATCCCTCATTAAAGGGGCTGCAATGGAGGATAATGATCCAGAGCCCTCATTTATTTATAACGCGCTGAAGCCCGCAGGCATCAGGGCGCACACAGACACTTCGTTTGGGCCGATAACTTGGGCTGCCGGGCCGTCCCTGGAATAGGGGATGAATGCCACATTATTCCCATTCGCATAACACGAAATGCTAATGGAAATATTGGAAAAACATTGAGTCTATGTACTTTACTGAAAAATGTAAAGTAGATGAGTCTATAAGATGTTTTATTTGTTCTATTTTTTAACTGTGAAAGGTGGTTCCTTTGTTGTTTAAAAAAATGATTGCAGGAGAGGTTAGAACGTAAGGTGAGGAGGGAAATGAGGGTGTTACTTCTAAGGTAGTGGGCAGTGTTCCTCATGCTCTTTCATTACAGCTTCAAAAGCACTTCGAAATTGCTTCCCCCTGCACAGTGGTGTGTTATAGTATATATAGAGAACTGTTGTCTTCCAAAGATCTGGATCAACAGCCTCTTTTATTGCTTGCAAGGTAGCTGGTGGCATTTTTTGTCCCAAGATGGTGGAAGACAGCCTACTACTTGCTAAGAAAGGAACAATCTTTCTGAGAGAATTCTGGTAGTTGGATTTCATGTGCCGGCGCATAAGGTGGTCCCGTAGGAGTAACATCCAGGTAGTCTGTGATCGAGTACAAAGTTCCACTCAGTGCATTTCACTTGTGTAGCTTAAGCCTTTGGTACATTCCCAACAGTGCCACACCCATGATTCTCTCTCTGGGTGCTAGAGGTAGGCACTTCCTCTACCTCATCTTCTTGGTCCTCTTCATTGTCTTTGGAAACACTGTGCTTTTTTTGTTGTGTGGGTCCTCCAGCTGGTGGTGGCTCTTGGGGAGGAGGGATGGCAATAGCTGATGCCATATTTAAGAAGAATAGTAGTTTTGCTACTATTCTTTCAAGTATGTGCTTTGTACTAGATTGTTAATGGCGGTCTGATTTATGAAGACTGTTGTACAATGTGTTGGAATGTGCCACACACAGTTACACAGAAGAAACGTGTTCACTTTTGTTGCAGTTCAAAGCCATTTGTAGTATTGCTGCTTACGTATGCCAAGTTGAGTGTTTTTCATGCAAGCAACAATGTTTGAAAAAAATTAGACAATCGATCTATTCCTTATTTTGGTACTGCATTTATAGATCAGTCTCCCCCACCCTCCCCCATCTAGGTTGGTGATTTTGGGTTTAAAGGTCCTTACGAGGATTCCATGTGATCACTGTGCTGCCCGTAATTCCGTAGACGAAAATGTTGACGACCATTACAGTGCGGCGCCGTGATCAGATAGTTCAGTGTGGCCCACATGCCCCTACCCTGCTCCCCCCTAGCCACTTACCTTAACCAAAGGACACAAGGATGTGCCGCAGACTTCCCTCGATCCTGCAGTGTCAGTTCCCACCCACTTACATGCACAGGGTCCTTTTTTATTTCCCTAAATCTTTGTCCCCCGGTCTCCATTTAAAGGAAGAGGTGACAACCCTCCAACCCCTTCCACCGATGACCCCCATCACCATGACTAAGAGGAGCAGGGGACACCCCTGCTTCGATTAGTCACAGTAATGGGGTCCGGGGGGGGGGGTAATTGGCATATTTTTATTACTGTGCAAAGGTGCAGTTTAGTCCCTGGTGAATTTTTGGAGTCGCAGTAAATGTATAGTCCCTTACGAGGCGATCATGGTCAGGAGAAAAGAGCTGTAATTAGTTTAGGATTCCAAGTGGGAGTGAAGCGCCACCTATAAGCCGAAATTATTGCATTGGAATACAGCTAAGGGGAGATGGCATAGGAAAAGTGGCACAAAGCATGTAGGCGTTTGGCAATTTACCCACCCATTGACTGCCCATGGCCATGCTAAATCGCTATGGACATTCCCATGCACTTTCGGCCCCTCTCTGCCCAAAACAAACCCTCCAGGGCTCTCTTTGAGATACGTTTATCAAGCGTTGCCATTAAACTTTGTGCATGCCAATGTTTTTTCAAAGCAGTCTTCTGAGAGTGAATGACTTCATTGGAGCTGTACACACGCTACTGGTGTAATAAAACATGTCAAGAAGGTCTGACTCCAGCCACTCAAATCATAAGTACTGTGCATGACCTTCAGTTAATTACTGTAAAAATAAAACCAAGCATTAGCAATGCCAACAAACCAGTTTTGGTTTGCGTTTAGGCATTTGCCAGGCACTGCTATTATATGCACAGATACTGGCACCATTTTGCAACTGCGATCATTAATGGCCTACTGGTTCCCACCCTTTCGGGAAAGGCCTGCATGCACCCGTTAGAACCACCGACGCCGATTCCAGTTTGGTCCCAGCCACTTACCTCACCCACTCTTCCTACCATTACGAGCCTTCTTTTCACCATATGCTTTTTCTTCATGTCCCATGAGAAGTTGCTGAACGAAAAGTGTGTATGTTCTCCCAGCCCATTGTATGTGACCGCTAAGAGCGGTGGCCACCAAGGACTTCAGCTGGTCGCAGGGCCAGCCACAAAGTCTCAAATCAATGGTCAGACCAAAGATTTGAAGGTACGCATGCATATGTAACGTTGTGCTCACACTTGGAGTTTGTACTAATCACCATATGCGTTAAATGAATGTACTTTTTGCTAAAAGAAGAGGCCTTCTCTTTTATACGGCGGCGTTTAAGACCTGCTGACCCGGCAAGAACTTGTTTTTAACAGAAGAATTGTGTTTGGTCACTGTATGTCGAAGCATGCTGAGCCTGCTAAAAACTATCTACAGAATACGGGTGGGGGGAAGGAATGAGTAAGCATGGCCTCGAGCACAGAGATACGGGCACAAAGGGGCACGAAAGAATGTGAAGACCGGGATAACAGGAAACCACGATAGACCACGATAGCAAATGTGCAATGGTTGTTCGTTAAACTCCAACTGGATACTTCAGATAAACTCCAACTGGAGATCCGCCCTGGGGTGGACGTGTGCTATGTGCAAGGCAATGTAAACAGAAAAGTATAAAAAAGAGCACGATGTGTAGAGGAAGGGGCGGCACTTCGACGACTTGCTTTGCAAGACGTTTGAACTTGCGGCCCATTCGCGAATGCTTGTCCATTAATAAAGTAATGTTTACTTGGCTCTTTTCTGTCTGAGTTATTGCAGGGTCCCTCATTGTACTGGTTATGGTGACGGCGAGAAATCGCACCCACAATTTTGGTGTCAGAAGTGGGATGCGAAGGAGCGACAGTCCGTCACTGGGTGAGGAACGCCGCGGCGGAACCGGAGAAGGAATTGATCACGGGGCCCCAACAACTGAATCCGCACCTTTGATTGCAACCAACGCGTCATCCTTGTTTTTCCGGCTCTGTCAGCGGTGAAACAGCAGGCTGTCGCCCTTCGGGTCCGGAACACTCTGGCGGGACCCTTAAGGTAAGTGGTATGGATGGATGCATGATGGAATAAGGAAATAACGATTTAGGGTTTATGAAGAGGACGGTGGTATGTCCGTCTATGTAATAATAATGATGAAACGGTGATGTATTGATATGGCGATATATGTCAGGAGGATGTACTGTTAATGTTAGCCTATTAATGCACATTTGGGAAAGGTGAGTGTTTTTAGGCAATTGCGGTATACCAACAAAATGGGTCAAGCGGCTTCCAGCAAGAGTCGTATAGGCAAGAGACACTATGCCCCTCTTGAAGGAACCCCTGCATTTGATATGTTGATTAAACATGGATTGAATTCAACATTGTTCTTAAGGGAGTGGTCTGAATATACAAAAGATTCGATTGAGCATAAATGGCCAGACACCAGGTCCTTTGATGTTGCCCGCATATCCAAAGTAGAAATAGAATTAGTAAAAAGACGGGTCAGACCCGCACAGTTTGAGGCTATACGACTATGGAGGGTAGAAGCAATGCACAGGCGCAATGCTCAGAACAAACAAAAGGAAAAAGGGGCAGAAGAGAACAGTAAATCAAAAATTACGTGACCTAGAGATAAAAGAGAAGGATGAGAAACTAGACCAGTTGGATAGACGTATGATGATTAAGAATAGCGGGGGTATGTATCCTGCCTTGCCGGCGCCTCGGTATGAAGATGTGATAGGACTAGAAGCAGAATAAACAACAACTGAATTGTTATTTCCAGGGGCTACGGCTCCTCCGAGAGAAGGTGAGGGTGAGAGGGCGGAATTCCCAATGAAGTATGGAGACCCAGATAGGTTGATAGACCATAGGAGAACGACTACTGTAGAAAAGGATAGAGATGGAGACTTGCAAATCCTTATGACCGGGCTGTATGGCATACCCCTCAATGACAGCCTACGGGACCAATTGGGGCGTTTGACACCTTTGGAATTTAGGACAGTGGCCACTAAACTATATACCTTTCATGAGGGTAACTGTAAATTGAGAGGACAGAGTACTGCGGATCTGCCCTCAGCATATCAGGACGCTGTCGCGTTACTACCAGTGACTGCGTCCAGTGTTCAGTTATGGGGATGTATGTCCGACATAATAGCGGAAGTCATAAGGGGCGGTGTTGAATGGGAGAAGGAAAAGAGGGCATGGGAAAGAGAGGTGAGGGAAAGAGAGGCTAAACTCAAAGATGCAGACCAGGCGGGCCAAAACGTAGCTAATCGTATGATAGCATCCATACACTCGCAGTCCATGTCCACCCTGGTGAGTCTGATGGAGGGCCTTGGCTGGCCTATACAAGTAAACGTAATTAAATATCTTCTTATTAGGGTGGATGATATAGAAGAGGAAAAGGAGCCTAGATATGTGTCCCAGTGGAATAGGATTAAGACGGAATTGGATAAGAAACTGCTACCTAATATAAGAGTGGATGATTCTGGGGCGGAAGAATGGAGAATGGCTAAGGTGGAGAAACTGTTAAAAGATTATAAAAAAATAAAAGAGAAAAACCTTAGTCACCAGTCCTCTGCTTCATCACCAGTGCAGGCCCTTGTAAGTGAACAAACAAACACGGAAAAGTTACTATCAATGCCAATGAGAGAGTGTCAACCCACCATAGATGCAGTTACTGGTAACATGATGCGCACCTATGTGTATGTCCCCTTATCTCGAATAGAATTGATGCATATCACCAAGTCCATCCCCGACCCCCGTATAGACCCGGCAGGATTCTACAAAGAAGTAGGAATGCTATTCAGACCCGGGTTTTTTACTGTAGAGGATGTAGATAACATATTGTTAGCTATTGTCCCAGAGGAAATATGGACCCCCTTTCGTGCCAAAGACAATGATACAATAAAATGGAAAGATGTAATGGAGGCAAGTAAAAATAGGAAACTGCATGAGGAATATCCCGAACCCCTAAGGGGGCATGGCATGGCAGTCCTGAGGGCTCTAGAAAAGGTATTACCCCCATTTCATGTGAATGTGGAGAAACTGTCTGCTGTGATACAGGGCGCAAGTGAGGAAGTAGCACAGTACTTCCTGCGTTACGAAGCAGCATTTAAAGCACACAGTGGGCTAGAGATAGGGTCTGAGACGGGCCAACGGTACTTTGCCACAAACTTTATAGAAGGGCTCCACGGGCCAATCCAGGAGAACATTAGGAAGGCAGAAAGTACGTGGATGACTAGAAGCCCCCGGGATCTCCTTGAAATGGCCAGGTATTATGAAAGAGGGGAAAGAGTAAAGGGACAACAAAAGGCATGACAAGAGAAGGATCTAAAAACCAAAGTGTTGATGCAACAGTTGCATCAAGGGCCCCAAGGCAGGTATAACTACAATAGTAATGGCCCGTCACAGGGCTATAGTAGCAACATGATAGGGGGCCAAGGGACAGGAAGAGGTACAGTGCAAGGAGGTGCGCTATATGGGAGGAGGGATGGGCTACCCCAAGATGTATGTGCCTTCTGCAAGAGATCCGGACACTGGAAATCCCAGTGTCCCCAGAATGGTGGGAGAGGAAGGGGCGTACGGCCCCCTTCACAGACAACATTTGCCTCAGGAAATAGGACTAGTGGGTACGGCAACCAAGACAATAGAATGTTTAAACCCCCTCAACCCAATGCCTTTGACGGACAAGCAAGAGGGGATGTTCCCTGGCCGGCCCCGCCTCCCCCCAATCTACTGTATCAGCCACGACAAACAACACAAGTACAAGGTGTATGCCAGGGCGAAGGATGTGGGGAAGGGGTATACTATAATGACGACTTCCAGGATAACACAAGTGATATGTCCTGAGGAGGCCGAAATGAGACAGCGGGAGTGGTACAAGTACCTATAGATCAGAGGGGGCCTTATGCCTCCATTAGGATCGGCCCCCACCGAAACTTGAGATGTCTGGTAGACACGGGAGCTGGAAACAGTTCCGTGAATATCAGAGCCGTCCCCGCTGTCCCATTATCGGATAAAAGCAAGGTATCAGTTGGATTTGGGGGAAATCCAATAAAGACTCCTGTAAGTGAAATAGTAGAAGCGGAACTTCATGGGGTAAAATGGGAGAATGGGTGGCTATTGACCAATCACTGCCCAGAAAACTTGTTAGGTATTGATGCATTAAAGACACTAGGGGCCACAATATATTGCTCCCCTCAGGGGGTGAGAATGACTATAAGCAAACCTATGGGTATGATAGGAGTAACGCAAACCCTGCCCCCGGAACTCCAAGACATCCCGAATGAACTATGGGCCACTCATGGGAATGATGTAGGGGTGTTGGATGTTTCCCCAGTAGTAATCAAACTAAAGCCCGGTGCCAGGTTGCCCAGGATAAAACAATATCGCATATCACACGAGGGAGAGCAGGCACTATATCAAATAGTACAGGCTATGATACGGTTAGGGGTGGTAGAGCCAACAAATGATAGCCCTTGTAACTCTCCGATCCTTCCAGTAGACAAGAAAGGTGATGAAGCCGTACCCTATCGTTTTATTATTGATTTGAGGGAGATAAACAAAATAGTAGAACCCAGATATCCAGTTGTCCCTAATATTGCAAGTGTACTCACTTTAATTCCCAAAACAGCGAAATGGTTTACGGTAATTGATTTGAAAAATGCCTTCTTCAGCATTCCTATTGCCGAAGAAAGCAGGTACCTGTTTAGTTTCACTCTTCGAGATAGACAGTACCAATTTACTAGAGCCCCGCAGGGATATACAGAAAGTCCCGCTATATTCAGCCAAGCACTAAAAACACAGATGGATAACCTAGCCCTACCCGCTAACACTGCTCTGATACAATATGTTGATGATTTGCTATTATGTGCCGCCACCGAAGAGGAATGCCATTATGTGACCAGATTGGTGCTAATGCACTTAGCAGAGAATAAGCACAAGGTAGCCCTAGCCAAAATGCAGTATGTAAAACAAAAGGTCCATTATTTAGGCTTTGAGTTGTCCGAAGAGGGGCGAACTCTTGTCTACTGATTGCATTGCTTTGATACAGTCCATAAAAGGCCCCGACACGGCAAAAGGTCTCCGAAGGATAATTGGTGTTTTATCCTATTGTAGGCACTGGATTCCTGAATTCTCTGTATTGATCCAGCCCATGCTAAAAGCCTTAAAAGAAGTACAAGAAAACGGGCCATTAGAATGGACACCTGAGATGGAAAAAGCCCTGACAGCTATGAAAGATGTTCTATGCCACGCACCGGCCTTAGGCACACCTGATTATACCAAGAGATTTTGCCTTTTCGTTGATGAACAGGAAGGTTGCGCTGTGTCAGTCTTAACGCAGGAACAAGGGGGTAAAAAGAGACCATGTGCATATTTCTCCAGTGCTCTGGACTCAGTAGCTCGAGGCCTACCCCCATGCATGAGAGCAGTGGCCGCAGCAGCGGCATCCCTAAAACAAAGTGCAGGTATCATCCTAGGGAGCGAAGTGACAGTAAAAGTCCCACATGCGGTGGACGTTCTCCTGAATAGAGTGCATACACAGCATTTGACCACAGCTAGACTCACACAGTATGAGATGATTCTGTTTGCCAGTAATGTAAAAATCGAACGATGTAACACTTTGAATCCAGCGACACTGCTTCCTTTGCCTGTCTCACCTAATGACATTAGGCATGATTGTGTGATCCAAATGGAAGAACACACTAAGGGTAGAGCAGACCTGCGAGACACCCCGCTGGTTGATAATGAGGGTATATTATTCTGTGATGGTTCCTGTTTCAAACTGCCAAATGGGGAGATAACAGCAGGGTATGCTGTAACCACAGAGGAGCGGTTGATTGAGAGTGGGAAAGTGTGTGAAAAATCGGCCCAGGCAGCAGAATTGATTGCGCTAACGAGAGCATTAGTGTTAAGCAGCGGTATGAAAGTGACAATTTATACTGATTCAGCCTACGCCCATGGGGTGGTTTCCAGTTTTGGTAAACTCTGGGGAGAGCGTGGGTTTCTAACCTCCCAAGGTGATACTATTAAACATGCCCAATTGATTGCTGAATTATTACAAGCCCTTACATTGCCCAAGATGGTGGCCATAGTGAAATGCCCAGCGCATAAAAGGACTCTAGATTATGTCACGCAAGGAAACTCCTTAGCCGACCAGATGGCTAAACTAGCTGCCACAAGGGATACACGGTGGGAGGCCCGACAACTCATAGTGGGGAGGGATGTGACTATGGAAGGGACGAAGGAGCGCGTAAAGGAAATCCAAGCAAATGCAACCATTGAAGAAAGACTATCTTGGCACAAGGATGATCAATACGAGGAGACGGTAGATGGGCTATGGGCACATACCAATACGAATACTTGGGTACTACCTGATGCATACTTACCTGTGATAGTGAGTGTGGCTCATGGTCCAACTCACGTTAACGCAAGGACTATGGAAGAAGTTTTGAGTGCTGTGTGGTACAACAAAAGATTGGGAATGTATTGTCGTCAATGGGCAAAACAATGTGAAATATGTGTTCTATACAATGTGGGGAAAGGTGTACCAGCCCCGGCGGGCCACAGTAAGTTACCCACCTGCCCTTTTGAGGTGGTGTATATGGACTTTATACAGCTGGAGCCTGTAAATAAACATTCCTACTGTTTGGTGATGAGATGTGGGTTCTCAGGATGGGTGGAAGCATATCCCCTGCGGGACAATAGTGCCACCTCCACAGCACAATGCATATTGAAACACTGGGTGCCCTTGTATACGGTCCCCAGATATCTATGGTCTGACAATGGGACTCATTTTACTGGTGAAGTAGTACGCAAAGTTTGCAAGGCCCTTGGTATTGATCAACGCTTCCATGCAGTTTTTCATCCTCAATCAGCTGGGATTATAGAGGGCACAAATAAGGTACTGAAGAACAAACTGGCAAAGGCTTGTGCTGAAACGGGACTGAAATGGCCGGATGCATTGCCTATTGCATTATTGAGTATGCGTACTATGCCTAAGCGTACACATGGTTTATCTCCTTTCGAAATTGTTATGGGGCGTCCACCAAGTATTGGGATCCCCATATCACCTAAGAGATTGTCTGAGCAAGCATGGCCTGCATTACAACAGTACTGTATTGGGTTAACTAATAGACTGATTTCTATTAATGCACAGGTGAACGCAGTAGCTCCATCTCCTCTGATAGGAGAAGGTCACGACGTGCAGCCCGGTGACTGGGTGGTCATAAAAGCCTTCGATCGCACCAGCGGACTGCAACCCAGATGGAAGGGCCCGTTTCAAGTGCTCCTCGCGACACAAACGGCGGTAAAAGTTGATGGCAAACCGCACTGGTACCACGTGAATCACGTCAAGAAGACGCTTCCACTACTGATTCCTCCAGAAAAGGGAACCAACCAACCCCAGGTTGCAACAGTACTGCCAGACGCCATTAGTAGGTGTGCCCATCGTCTCCGATCCCGTGACGTGTATGTGCCAAGCAACGTGTAAGGACACTGTTTTGAACTTTGATCATTAGGGAGATGAACATTTGGACTCTCTTGTTGGTTTTAGCAGGATTGTGCCTTACTGAAGACAACGGGCTTGTAGCCTGAAGGGCCTCCGGCGTTCCCCTCATGGGACAGGCACTACGAGGCGTGGGACAGATCGGATGAAGGTTTTCAGTGAGACCTACCACTATTAGAGTAATAAGGACACTGGTGCTTTAAATAGGGAATACAGCTATATCGCTAGGTTGCATCTGATACGCATACGTACCTATAATTGAGCCACATACTGAATTATGTCTGCACCCGTATATGCTGGTTTAATCCCTGAGCAGATAAATGTATGCTCCCCAAACACAGAAGGTAAGAGAAAAACACCACTTTGCACCACAAGGAACAAAATCTTATTTTTTGTATGCTCGATAGTAGTATTAATAGCGTTCGCCATATTATTCTGGTATTTGGAACATCCATCTAGATATGAATTAAAGAACTTGTTACCCGTGTCAAACGGAACAGGGAGAATAGATCGGGTCAAGAGCAGGAATCGAGATGCCTATGACCAACACGACCCGGAAGACTATGCTAAAAATGAATACGTGAAGATAATAAACACAACATATGGGGTAGTGAATAAAACTGATTGCTGGATCTGCACCCACATGCCCCGACATAGCAGTGAAGGCATCCCAGTGTACGCGTCGCCAGTTACTGAGGATGCCGGGTGTACATTAATTTACATGAGAATAGTGTCAGCACAGCAATACATGATACCGAATACTGCTTGTTATGTTAGAGGAGAGAACAAAACCCTTCTAATGGAAAAGATACGCTACAAAATCAAAACTGAGGGAATCAGGCTTGCACCTGCTATGGTACAGATAGTAAGAGAACCTCCTCCCCCTATCACCATCACACAAGAGTTTAGGCCAAAGAATATATGTTTTAAGAGAAGCGCAAGAGGTAATCAAAGAATGATCTCGGGGTGCAGTCAAATGGTGAATCTAAATAACTACACGAAGGGATTGTTACAGATAGAAGGACATGCCTACGTCTGTAACAAGAGGGCTTATTTGTGGTTAGCCAAAGATTTTGTTGGAGTATGTTACATAGCCAGAATAATGCCGGCTGTGATGGTATATGCCCCGTCTACTCTGCATAAAGAAATACACAGCAGAAATAAACGAGCAGTAAACCCAAAAATTCCTACGTATCAACCTACAGGATGGGAAACGTTTATAGATCTGATGTGGGCCCTGGTTCCTCCAGCGGGCATCTTTATGAACAGTCAAGAAATCCAAAAGCTAAGCAGGGCCCTTGAGTTTGTAATCGAAGAATCCGCAGACCTAATGGAAAACATCACTTATGAAATGAAAGCAATTCGGCTAGTGGCTCTCCAGAATAGGTATGTCTTAGACATACTCACTGCACAAAGGGGCGGGGTCTGTTTCATGGTGGGGTCCCAATGTTGTGTTTACATACCAGAAGAAAGTACAGGAATCTTAGATGGAATAAACAAACTACATAAAATAGCGGATAGTATCCACCAGGAGGAAGGGTCAGGAGATAGCTGGTGGATGAAGCTCCTAAAAGAAATCGGGTGGCAGCTCCTTACGCCCATACTGGTTCTAGCGGCAATAGTTGTAGGAATTTGTCTCTGCATCCAATGCTTCCCGGTATGTGTGTCGTGCTGTGTTTCCATCGCGCCTAAATCCAATGGATGAAAGCCATGTACAACAGGAATTTTTTGACATGGGAGGCCTGGAGAAGATTATGGTACATACATTATGTAATGATGTTGCTTTCCTGCCATCTGCTTATGCTAGGACTGCTTAGATTGATGCTCAAGTGTGAGCAAAGGGTGGATTGAAGGTACGCATGCATATGTAACGTTGTGCTCACACTTGGAGTTTGTACTAATCACCATATGCGTTAAATGAATGTACTTTTTGCTAAAAGAAGAGGCCTTCTCTTTTATACGGCGGCGTTTAAGACCTGCTGACCCGGCAAGAACTTGTTTTTAACAGAAGAATTGTGTTTGGTCACTGTATGTCGAAGCATGCTGAGCCTGCTAAAAACTATCTACAGAATACGGGTGGGGGGAAGGAATGAGTAAGCATGGCCTCGAGCACAGAGATACGGGCACAAAGGGGCACGAAAGAATGTGAAGACCGGGATAACAGGAAACCACGATAGACCACGATAGCAAATGTGCAATGGTTGTTCGTTAAACTCCAACTGGATACTTCAGATAAACTCCAACTGGAGATCCGCCCTGGGGTGGACGTGTGCTATGTGCAAGGCAATGTAAACAGAAAAGTATAAAAGAGCACGATGTGTAGAGGAAGGGGCGGCACTTCGACGACTTGCTTTGCAAGACGTTTGAACTTGCGGCCCATTCGCGAATGCTTGTGCATTAATAAAGTAATGTTTACTTGGCTCTTTTCTGTCTGAGTTATTGCAGGGTCCCTCATTGGACTGGTTATGGTGACGGCGAGAAATCGCACCCACAGATTCAACACAAAAACAGAAAAAAACAACAACAAAAATCTTCACGTCTATGGTGACGTGCAAGCCCTACACTGGCTGCCTATAAACCATAGGAGACGGGATGGGCTTCTGTCTAATAAACAGTTTGTCCTTATGCTATGACGATACAGAAAGCAACGTATTTTTGTATTTTCCATATGAGCAAGTAACGTCATTTTTGTCGATTCACCATCTTGGCTGAAAGACAGGCGTTTCTGAAATACTAGGCGTTGGAGGGAGTGATGGTGATGGCAGAGCACTGTAATATCCTGCTCAACAAAATGTTTTCGGGACATGCAGCCATTGTGTCCCAAAGCGCCAGGCTGTTAGTCTAAGCTTGAATCCTTAAAGGCTGCTCTCACAATTAACTTTATCAGCGAACCATCAGCGCCCTTGCGTACAGTGCCCCCTGATCCACAAAATATACATAATTTACATAATGGGTCGTATGGAAGCATCTCAAAACGATTTTCAAACTGAGAAAACGTATGTGATATTTTTCAGAATCCTCAACTGGCGACTACCATATTAAAGGCTTATTTTATTATTATTATTTTTTTTAAAACACCCTGGAATAAGTGCGTGTTGCCATCTTGTGAGGTCAGTGTTGGGGACGGCATTGAATACACAACCTTCATGGGGATTCTGGTACTCTCCTAGTCTTTGGAAAGCAGTTGTGAGAAACATTTTGATGCATCTTTTTTACTCAATTCAAAGAGCCAGTGTCCCACTGAAATAGGAATGTAGTTCTGGCAGCTATGCATAAGCTTTGCAAACCCATAGTGTTTGAAAGGCTTATGCGCGATGGGTCTTCTAACTTCTTTTAACGTGAGGACTGCCTTTGTTTTTTTTGTTTTTTTTGGGGGGGTTTTTTCCTGTTTTATTTTCAATTTTACTTAGAACAACAAAACATGAAATAAAGAAATTCGTAGCAAAAACTATATACATAATTATATACTATGTCCAAGAGGACTGCCTTCTTGGTTGCTAGTACCTCGACTAAATGGGTAGGCGAGCTTCAGGACCCATATAGATCACTTCCACAGGGATGAGGTTGTCCTCGGGTCTGTTCGGTCCTTCATCCAAAAGTACTTTCTGAACCTTTGGTGATCTTTCGCTTGAGAACAAAGCCACCAAGGCTACAATCACTAGATGGATAGTTTCTAGCATTTCTAGAGCTTAAGAGCAATGAACGAAGGAGCCAGGAAGGTAGTTAAGACATACAACTGCAGAAGAGTATTTAAAAAAAAAAAAAAAGAAAAAGAAGGGTGGGAGGAATATTCAAGGAAAAGAGGTCAAGATGAGAAAATAACTAGCGGAGGAGCTAAATAAGCAAGCACAGCAACAGGTCAAGAACAGGAGGATGGATGAAGGGACTAGAGTGGAGGTGGAAGAGCAGAACCGAGCAGGGTGAAGATAAGAGTTGGAGACAGCCAAAGCGAAGATTTTAGGGGGTAAAGAAGGCTGCAATTAATGTGGCAGAGGGTTGGAGAAGCAGGGTAAGGAGTCGAAAGAGCGAGGATGGATAATACCACAGGAAGTCTATGGTACAAGACAGGTATTAGGCACAGAGGTTGAGAAGGTATTAAAGTAAGGAGGGGAGAAACACTTGGTGAACATTCCGGAGAAAGGAGAGATAGGCTCATACTTTCCTTAGGATAGTGACCTTTTGAGAGTGGGTGAGAAGGCCCCTAAAGGGGAGGTGCTGGGAAAAGAAAAAAAAAGCTCCTTGGGTAAAATTCAGGTGTCTTATTGACCCCAACAAGGTGTAGTTGTGTAGTCGGTAAAGTCCCTTGGATCCTTGTTGCTAGTCTGAGCAAAAACAGAAAAAAAGCTCACTGTCATGGCCACCTTCACTTTCCATTGAATTTTAGTTGGACCTATTGGTTTGCAATACCACAGCCTCAGATGTTTGAAGGGTCTCAGTACTGTGGATTTTTCTTCCCCTTCAGGAAGGCTTCCTCATTCTTTAAAAACACATCCCCCAGCTCCTGATGTACTATGCACTTCTGTTCGGGCTGTGCCTCGGAGTGGTCAGTGAAGCTCCAAACTTGTTGATTCCTCCTACATTGGGGATTACTTTATTTTTATTTTATTTATATGTTCATGTTGCGCTGCAGCCCGCAGGCATCAGAGCACATTACATTAAGACAGACTAAAATATAGGAAACAGGACATGGCGAGGGCCACATAAAACAAAACATATAGAAGGAGATGTAGGGCTAACTGAAGTGTCGATGGTAGGCTCGTATTTGAAGAGAAGTGTTTTTAGTTGTTTTCTGAAGAGTAGATGGTTGGTTTCCAATCTCAGTGCGGGAGGGAGTTTGTTCCATTTAAGGACCGCTTTGGTCGTGAAAGCCCTACCTAATCCTTTTGCTTTTTTTGCTGGAATAACTTGGATAAGTCCAGTCTTATTTGATCTCAGGTTGCAGTATTATTCATACCACGTGAATAGTTTTTTTTAGGTAGATTGGCGGTTTTTCCATATACATCGGTGTACTAGGGTAAGGGCTTTAAATGTGATGCATTCCTCGATCGCCAGCCAGTGTAAATCCTTTGTCCTTTGCGACATGTTCTCTCATAGGTTTACCGGTGATTGTTCGAATAGCGTTATTTTGGACCACTTGGCATTGTTTTAGACATTTTCTGCTGGCACCCATTAATAAAGAGTTTCCATAATCCAACCGGGAGAGAATTGTGGTTCTTACTATTGTGCTGTTTTGTAGGCTCAGCAAGGGTCTGACTTGGCAGTTCCTTTTGAGGTAGGCAGTGTGGGATTCTGCTCCCAAGGATGCCTGTAGGTAAATTCCTAGTGTTTTCACTTTGTCTGCTATAAAGATTTGTGTCTCTTTGATCTTGAATGCGGTGTATTGCGGACTTAATTTTTTCTGGCATAAGGTGATCCGAAAATCATGAGCTCTGTTTTCGTGGGATTTAAGCACATCCAATTGTCCTTCATCCAACTTTCGATGATGTTATAAATTCGAGAGTTTTTCGCTGTCCTGTTCGTAGTTACCACTAAGTTCGAACACCTGCTGGGTGTCATCAGCGAAGTTGGTGAAAAATATACCGAGTTGGGTCAGCAGTGAGCATAGGCAGCGCATGTATAAATTTAACAGTAGGGGGGAGAAGCTTGCGCCCTGAGGGACTCCACAGTGAACTGGTTTTGAGGAGCGTTTCCCCCAGACAATCTTAGATTGTCTGTCCTGTAAGAAGGATGACACCCAGTCTATGGCCTCTCTAGAGCAGTTTCCTGATTGATCTAGGGCCTCCCGGAGCCTCGGATGATCCAGCAGATCAAAGGCTGCCCAGAGGTCCAATTGGATCAGCAAACCAGTTTTACCTTGGTCGAGGATGCTGAGCATTTCTGTTTGCAGATCCAATAGCGCGGATTCCGTGCTGTGGGCTGTCCTAAAGCCCGATTGTTGTTGGCCACTGCCTTGCTTCCTTCATATCGCCCTACTGCAAGGGGAAATTCTATGCCGTCCAGCATAAGCTCGAGGGGCAGAAGGATTTCTGCTACCGTTCTTCTAACGGTCTTGTGTGCAGAGGATCAGAGAAGCTCTTAAACATTATATAAAACGTGGTTTTGAAAATTCTACACAGCGCTCCTTCCCAAATACAAAACTCTTGCCATCAGCATCCTGCCTACTACCACCTTTAAACTGGGCCTCAAAAAGTGCATTCCCAATAGCCTTTGGCAACTGATAATTTGCTCTTGGAGAGTAAGAGAGGGGTCCTATGTAAGCTTGCAAATTGACATGTTTTACCCTGTTAAAGTAAGGATTTTAGTAACTGATCATACACTGCTTGTACTCCACATGGCTATACACAAGTTGTGGAATCAGAATGCCATAAGTCTACTATTGCTAATTGTGTGGAATCCTGTGGATCCCCCACCAAAACCCTGCCTAGTCTCTCCTTCAGGGGGACAGGAGAGGGCAGACGCTTCCTGATCCCAATCCTGGGGGTGGTGTACCGCGGGAGGATCACCTGGGTTAAGACAAGGCCCGGGGTCGTGGTGAGATTTCGAAGGGCGAGACTTGGTATTTCTCCTCAGAGAGATACTCTTGCCACTGGGTTAAAGGAGTAACTGGCTTATTGTCACTTTGATATATCTCGACCTCCGAGCAAGGATGAAAGGTTAACATATTCTCCAAGGGTGTAACCCAACAAACTGTTGTATGCAGAGAACAAGTCTTTTGTACCCCTAAAATTAAATATCCTCCCCAATGCCAAAGGTATACCAAAAGGAATGACGGAAATGCAGTCTTTTCTATACCATATGTCTCTAATAAGGTTAAACCGTACAATCGCTCTTCTAAAAACATCAAGGGAATTAAAACCACTATTAAAAGTAGAAAGGAAAGCCAATTTCCTTAAAATGGACTACATGCCCCAGAATCCCTCAGGTACTGGGACGAAGAAGAGGGCCGAGTAGGCATGCAGAAGCAAAGGACAGGCAAGCAGGCCTAGCAGCCTTTGCCAGGGCCATGCAATTAATACTAAAAGCCTGCACCTAATGCCAACTGCCCCAACTGAGAGTCATAAAAGGCTGCAGCAGGCAGGAGCAGTAGAAAGGAAAAAAGCTGGAGCAGGAAGGTTGGCAGTAGTAGCAGAAGAAGCAATAGCATGAGGCTGGCAGTTCACAAGGAAGGGTGACCACTTAAGGGGGGGGCGGAAATGAGAGGAACAGATTTCACCTGCAGGTTCCGAGTTGGTCTTGTGCTCACAAACCCTGTTTGGCTGTGACTGTATTGGAAGAGACTGGAAGTAGTTAGCAGTCTTTACAGATGCGCCCAATTGCTGTGAATGTAGAGCCGAGGTTGTGCAGCTACCCAAGGCCCGTGTGAGAAGCAAGCCGAGGGAAGTAGGAGAGAAGTAAGTAAACTCTCTGCGGTCGAGGCAGGACCAGAGACACCCACACTGGAGAGGGATGTGGGTCCCAAGAGTGCTTAAAGCAGTAATAAAAGAAAGAAGGTGGGAAGTGGAAGCCACCCGCAACCGCTGCGATTTTGAAGCCGGTGAGTGAAGCTCCGGACTCCTATTCACAAGACACTCCTTGCCGGTAACTGTAAACTGCTAAATTAACACTTGCATATTAGTGATAGCGAGTAAAAGTTGTTTGTTGCCCAGGGAAATCATCACAACAAAGGAAATGTATCCAGCGCGTGTTTAGCACAAGTTAAAGTGCTTCATTTTCCATTGTTGTATTAAAACCCTTACTGGAGTGGTTACGTGTCCATTACGAGGAAGAGTGCTGCTGGTAATCACTCAAGAAGTAGCAGCTGACTTGCCCGACATGCCCGAATTGTTACAAGAACACTTCCATCAAAGAAAGGCCGCACGCAAGTGATTCCCAATTCACATTAAAGCAGAACTCTGTAAGAAGAAAAGGGAACGAAAGTCTAAGTTGAAAGTCTTCCTCAGAGCGGTCGCGTATACCTAATTTAGTTTCATTAATGAAACCAGATTCTTGTTACATTCAGAATAAAATTGTTGTAGTTGTAGAAGTTGCTGAAGTAACCAGGCGAACAAGCATTGCCCAAGCCAGTAGAGAGAGATGCTATCTAATGTAAAACCAGCCCGATTAAGACCCAACCACCAATGTTTTGACGTTGTTGACACCATTATAAATCCAGCGTCCTCTGATAGAAGGGTGATGAGGTAATCCAAGGCTGGAAGAGTGGCAATACCGCTTTGGGTAACTACTAGAAACAGTTAGAACTGATTAACAATCCATAACGCTGAGGCTGTTAAAGCTGAGACAAAGAAGCAGTCTAGAACCAAGACAGATTCTAGTGGTAGCTGTAACGCAGACAGAAGAACAATCAGGCTGCCCTTTCTTATCAAATAGGTAAGAAGTGTGTCTTGCCTACCTGTGGAGGTCGAAGAGTCTTGTTTAAGTTGCCAGATACATTCTTAAAGTATCAAGTTGCAGCAGAAACAATAGAACTGTGGTCGTCTATAATATGGTCAGAGCACTTTATATTGAATGTAGTTGAAGCAGTAGTAGACTGAAGCTAAGGAACCTGCTTTCACAATACCATTGGCAGAAGGGAGTTGTCAAGGAGAAAGCAACCCTCTTAGAATTAACATCCTGACAAGTTCTACAAAAGACGCAGCAGAAGTTATAAAAAGAAGGACAGTTGTTGAAGCAGAAGTGGTACTTGTGTTTCTATCTGGAAGATAGGTTATCTAGGATTACCTTTAGTTGTGTTTTCTTTGTGGAGATTGGGAAGGGAACCTTCAACAAACAGAGAAGGAACTGTTACCAGTGGATTTTTGTTTTGTGTGAACCTTTGTTTCTTTGGAAAGTTTCAATAGTTGATTTAAGACTTTTCTTTGGGAGAAATTGACTTTGGACATTCCTTGGAATTAGATCTACCCAGGTCAAGGGGAAGTTATCCAAGTCACTGGTTATTTGGTAATCTTTTATTTATGTTGTTTATGCCTTGTTTTAAATGTGGTTTTGTTTAGTGTGAGGGCCACTTGTGTACGCTAGGATATTTTCCCTTAGATCCTAGACTAGGTAGAGAATGCCCTGGTAGAGTAGGATTATTTAGGTTTTCTTTGCATTTTCTGTTTAAAGTAAAATGCCAAATACTGAGAAAACTCCAACTAGTTGTCCGCCTCGGATTACGGACTCCTCACATAAATACTCTGTCTAGTGGTACGCCACGGTTTCATGTCCTATTTTAGATGCATTCACTTATACACTTGTAAAGAAAAGTTGTGGTCTTGTTTTTTCTGATGTATTTATTCAAAAACTTGTCACTCCAAAATATTCTACATAAAACTAGCAGTAGAAAGGGGACTTTAAAACTTGACACTTTTTGTAGAGAAAATATATTGTACATTAGACATTTATTTACTCTTTGACCGAGCCAACTTTGCATATTAAGGTATAGCTACCATACCGTCACTCTATGACCTACTCATTACTCATCTGCATCAGAGCAACACATGGAACCAACATTAACAGTCTGCTGCAGTTAACCATTTCCAAAACCATACTTTTCTCATTAACTGTACTTTCAGACAACAGGAAAGCCATGCTGCAATTTGTAAGATGTTGTCCAGCTGTAGCAGATTATGGACGGGAGGTGCTCATTTATTTTACGCAATGCCAGTTTTGACATTTAAAATGGAAAGACCTTCTCTTTTCTAACACACTGTCTCTAACGCCTCAAGACACCTTCAGCTTCGACACTTGCATAACGTAGGTCATAGGTTTGTAATAGCCCCGCAGGCAAGTGCTAAAGCAATTACTGCATTGGGTCATTGCTGGCTTCTACCTTGTGTTGTGGCGAACCAGAAGAAGGGCTCAGCCTAATATGTGCCATGTTAAGGATGTTTTATTTAAATAAAAAGAAAACGCCTATCTAGCCCTACTGCTATGAGGGAAGTTCCCTTCCTAACAAACTAAAAGTAAGGGTGTTCATCAAAGTGCAAACGAAACAGTCCGTAGTCCAAATCCTATTCTCCAACTAGTCCAATTTAAGAAAAAAAGAAACAAAAAAAAAAAAGAAACAAAAAAAAAGGGAGGCCAATAAGAATTCTGCCTGGGCCAACTTGGATATCTTTCTCCAGTTCACTCTATAAAAGTTGATCAATCATTTGCATTGCAGTTCAATGCAGTTTTCAACCTCTCTGCAGGTTTTGTATGCATTAATTCCACATGGTTGCCTCTTTCCAGGAAGAAAATGTTTACTTAATACGATACCACCGTTTGCTACTTGGTATTTAAACATTTTCTGGGTTGGGCTTAATGATGAAACCCTCCAGGTTCTCCCGCTCTCCAGTTCAACTGGTTATCTTTCATTTTTCCCTGGCTAGCAAAAGTCTTCTGGCCCTCACAGGCTTACTTCAGCAGGGCCTCGGGGCATCTGACCATTTAGTTTTTCTTGGCTCCCATAACCCTTGTGGCTTTCCCAGCCTTGATTATCACTGTTCGCCCCTCTCAGAGTTACCTCTTCAGGAGCATTTTCCTACCTTCCGCTGCTCAGCAGCTAATACACTTCTTGTGCAGAGATCAGGGTCGGATCTCTCCACTGCAGTCTGGCCTCGCCATCAGTTAACGGGCCCTAGGCCCACCACAGCCTTCATGTGGTTGAGCCACCAGATGATATGGTCGCTTTACCGTTCCAGTCTCCTTAATGTCCCAGGTTTCTTTGCTGGTCAGGACATCAGTCTCCAGCCTCTTGCGAACGTCTCGCTCACTCTCCATTCTACTCTACTGTTGGCTCTGCGGTCTAGGGTGGCTCTGCCCCTCCAGGATGTCTTCCCATCAGTGGCTCGCCTCTGCGTAGACTTCCATCTCTACTTTCACATTCCTAGTGGTTTTCTGTACGTCATAACAAAAGGGGGAGGGGGTCGTTCTTGGACTGTGGAGTTAAGCGAGATCCAGCATTATCTGAAGCCAAAGAGATTGAAGAAATATCACTATTTAGTGAATCAAAAACAGGGTCAACAGTCTTCTCAATTCCCATGTAGGTGGATAGTGTGTTCTGGCAAAAACAAAAGGTGATGGCTGGCAGGTTTAGAATTTATCTTAAACCTCTAGCAATTGCTCTGGTCAACCCTCCTTTGCATTTGGGTTTTCCCCTTTTGTAATGGCTTGGCAGGTAAAGAACGATGGTCTGAAGGGTTGCCCAGAGCAGTACAAGTGGGTAAGATTAATTCTAAACCTTCCAGCCATCACCTCTTGTTTTGGATAGTGTGGTATGAACAAGGAGTTCCGTACCGGAATGGGAGTCTGTGTCCCAGAGAGGGCAGTCGTGTCCCAGAGAGGGCAGTCACTCCAAGTGAGGTCCCACTTGCCCAGACCCCTATGGAGGGTCTTGCTGAGCGGGCTCACGTCCCACCCTCAAAACGGTGGCTCTTCTTTGGGGAGAATGGACAAATAGTCCAGATTCGTCACAATGTACAGCCACTATCTGTACGGCAGGTCTCCTACAATAACAAAGTTACTCACCATAGTGACTACCTTACTCCTAGTCCATAGTCTCCTTTCCTCCATACTTGTGGGGCATTCCGTCCTTCGGGACAGGACCGGAGCACTTCCGCACGTGGCTGTGACCCCGCCCTCCTGAGCTCCGCACCACACATCGCCCTTCAGTTCTTTTCTATCGCCAGGTCTGAGAACATTTAATCAATAATACAGGATACTTATTAGAGGGAACGGCGGGCGTATGGAGGAAAGGGGACTATGGACTAGGAGTAAGGTAGTCACTACGGTCAGTAACTTTGGTATACTCCTACGTCCCGTCCCCTTTCCTCCATACTTGTGGGTGATTCCGAAGCACACCTCACAGGTGCAGGTGGACGGAAACTCTTTTACTGAAATAGGTTCTAGAGAACAGCCTGGCTGAATTGGGCATCGGCCCTGGAGCTCAGGTCCAAGCAATAATGCTTACAAAAAGCTGACGAGGAAACCCACGTAGCCGCCTTGGCAATGGTTTCCATGGGAACATACTTCTGGAAGGCAACAGCAGATGCTCTGCCACGTACAAGATGGGCATGAATGCCCTTCGGAGGTTGAAGGCACTGAATAGTATATTCTTCAGAGATGCAGGAGGCAATCCATCGGGAGATAGTAGCCTTTGAAGCAGGTTTCCCTTTCGGGTCTCCGAATGTGGCAAAGAGATATGAGAAGCCCCCGAGTTCACTCGTTCTGTCGAGGTAAAGCTTCAGGTCTCTCCTGACATCGAAGTTGTGGAAGACTCTCTTGGCTTCTGAGGCCGGATTTGGAGAAAAAAAAAAAGAAAAAGACAGGTAGTGGCATGTATTGATTCAAATGAAAATCTGTAACCACTTTAGGCAGGAAAGAAGGATGAGTGCGGACCACAACCTTATCCTTAATGGAAGGTGAGGAACGGATGTTCCACAGACAGAGCTTGGTGCTTGCTTACTAGCCTTGCCGATGTCACTGCAATCAAAAATGCGACCTTAAAAGAAAGGTATTTGAGATCAGTAGTGGCTATGGGTTCAAATGGTTTACGGCATAAGGCGTTGAAGACCACATTCAAATCCCATTTGGGATGAGGATTGCATACCGGAGGAAAAAGATGTAATAGACCGGCAAAATGCCTTTTAATTACTGGATTCGTCAAAGAAAAGTAACAGCTAAAAGTGGACAGGTAGACAGCAATAGCCGACAAGTAAGTCCTGCAAGACAAGACATGGATGCCCGAAGATGCAAGAGGAGATATGAACGAAAGAACACAGTGTCAATCGTGGCGTGCCTGGGGTCCAGCTGCTTAGCTAAGCACCAGTGGCAAAAATCACTTGCTCCTATATGGAGACCTCATAGAAGGTTTCCTGGCCGCTTGGATAATGCGCATACTGTCCTCTGACAAATTAAACTGCGCTAATGATCTGAATTCATTGCAGGTGGATGGTGAACTCTCTACTTACTTTCTTTTCCCATGGTAGACAGGATCTTGGACTTTGTAGAACATCGGACTGTAAACTCCAAACTTAAAGCCAATTTCTTGCACATAGCCTGTGTTCTAGTTCCACCCTGTCACTGCAAGTAACAATATTTTAATTTGTCTGTAGCTTTTATTCAACACATAGCTTAGTGATGCCCATCATTTAATAATGCCTAAACCTTTCATTGATTTGGTCCATACGGTATTACTTATGCTATATGCAGTAATACTTCAATCGAAAGCAACTGCTGCCAACGCACAACCAAATTAAATATGTATTGAATACTACATCATAATTCCCGGGTCGGGCAAAGGAAGCCAGCACGTTCAATGTGCACCCTTGCTATGAAAGGCCACACACACATGCACATACAGCTCAAAATAACAGGTTGTGTACTTAAACCAAAATGCAGATGGAAACCAATACCCTCCACAGGTTTCAAAGACTGGACAATTAAAAAATGGTACAAACACTTATGAGTTTCCCTAGGGCCGTCTTCCTATTATAATTGTTCGAAGATATGTAATGATTATCAGGTTACAAAACGAAAAAAAGAAGAACAAAAAATAAATTAAAAAGTACCATCATGGAAGAAAGACAACGAAAAGAAAAAAAGGAATATTAGATCTACATTTGCGACAAACTAAGAAATTGTCCATTATTTCAAGAACTGCTTCTCTCACATCAGTTCATAAATGTTCTTATATGCCATTGCTAACTTCTTTCATTGTGCTTGATGTTACAATTTAAAAGCAGAGGAGTTCTCTATTATATAAAGCATTTCCTCTTAGTGGTGAACCCTTTAAACTCCGGCTATTTATACTTTTCTTTTAGTTTTTGAATACTATCTGTTTAACATAGTTCTTTATCATAGGGAGCCTTTATCTTAAGTTTGGTGAAGTCCATTCAAAGCAAACACATTTTTCATAGTTCATCTTATATCCAATGAATAATGAACAGACCAGTAATGCATAGGGCTATTTGAAAGTGGATGGCTTCGTTTCTGACCAGTGTTTGTTACCACCCTTACCTACAGAGTGCAACCAATAGATTCTGCCATCTCGTTCCAGGAAGGAAGATCGCTCTTCTGGGTCCCAGACAGCAGGAGGACACAACTGGAGAGCAAGAAATGCCCGCCTGCACCGCGGAGGGAGGGTTTCACGCTCACAGGAGGAGCCTGGATGAGTATCCACGCAGACGGCATTGGGGGTCGTACACCAAGGAAGCCTGGAGAATGCTGCTGCTTTAATGAAGGGGGGAACCAGAGGGGCTCGGAGCCACTGAGTAAGCAGTAGGCTAAACCATGCCAGAAGTGGTGAACCAACGCCAATATCCCATCCGTCCAGTGGGTTGGAGGGCGATGAGAGATCCAACTGCACACACCAGAACAAAGTCAAATAGTCTGGGTCCGCACTGGTCAGAGAGACTGCCTCCCCCAGCAAACACTACCGCTGGAAAACAGGTATGGGGCATCGGACAAGGAGCTGGTGGAGGACAGTCAGGCCACAACAGAGCCCACAGCCAACCGAGAATCCGCAAACACCACAAGGGGGTGATGGGCCTTACAGTCACAGCCCGGTGACAAAGGCTATCGCCGACATTGCGGTGAGCATCCGAATACCCCATCAGAGGTTGAGACAACCCATAGACCACAGAGGGCTTAGAACACAAATACCCCACAAGGGAGTGAGAAAACCAAGAACTGAAGACGGGCAGAGGGGGTCTGGAGGAGGGCTTGGGAGAGCCATTCAAAAAAGAAAAGAAAACAAAAAAGGAAGAGGCTGAAGAGCCCAGACCGGGCCAAGACCCAAAATATTCCACAAAAAGGTAGGAAGTTCCACAGCCGAAGCCAGGGTGAAGCTGGGAATTACCCAAATCACTACAAGCCATAAGTTGCCCCGAGCTGGGGAAAGGTTAGTTTTCTGTTTTGTGAACAGCGACCAAGCCTGAACAGCCGTGAACCGCTGTCTCGAACTAGGATAGCACATCCTGTGAGACGGGATAGATATGGAACTGTGTGAACGGCCTAAGAAGATCCTTTTTGCTGAGAGAAACTCTAAGGCATTGTAAACTATTATTAGGCCTAGAGCCAGAGAGATCATGAACTGTTCTTAGTGGGACGGCAGGTAGTGGGGAGAATCAGAAAACCAGCCACCACTACCCAACCTGGGAAGAAGTGTGCCTATCCTGAGATAAAGTTTGGTATTCTTTATTTTAGTGTTAAGGTAGCATAGGTGTGGACAGTTTCTTTGTAAGACGTACTGAAAGAGCACCATTATTTTCTAAAATAGGGAACATAAGGCCTTATTTTTCTTTAATAAGAGCATTCTGGTACGAAACATGTCTTGTTTGTCTTCTGTATCTGGCTTTCCACACCTTATAAACCGCTTCTCTGTAGTAATCCAATCTCCATTCTGCATTAGATACCAGCTTGCCGTAACATTGGAGCAGGAGAGGGAGAAATTTAGTTTAAGGAGTTAATGCAGCTAAGTGATATGACATTTTGGAAACCATTTCTCAGTGGAGACAATATAGCAAGAGCAAACGACTTAAAATTATATATATTAGTTATGGTGGGTTTAAAAAGAAGATTAGGAAAAAACCCTTTCACCCGATATGTGAAAATAGAAAAGTGCATTTGAGCCAATGCACACATTCCACAACGCCACGTAGTAGCCATCGCTTGAAGGTCACCTGCAGTTCTGAGCAACAACAGCAAGGCATTGTGGGTATGTAAATTAGCTCAAATGCAAACCTTTTTCTCCAGGACATTGGGCCTCATTACGAGTCCGGCGTTAACCGAGGCGGTAAAACCGCCTGGTTAACGCCGGACTCGTATTACCATTCCGCCTCCGTGACTCCCGGAATTACCGGGGCATCACAACCCCGGTTTTCCGGGAATCACGGAGGCGGAATGGTGTAAATCCTCATTCCCATTGAGTCCTATGGGACTCAATGGGAATCGGGATCATGGAAACACCGGCAGCATCTTGTAATGCTGCCGGTGTTTCCTCGTCCGCCTGCAGGCGGGCGGTGTTAAACCCGCCAGGTCAGACCTGGCGGGAACATCACCTCCCGCCTGCAGGGGTCGGGATCAGGCGGTCCGGAAACAACGGTGGCGGCGGGTTTACCGCCACCGTTATTTCCGGACCGCCACGATCGTAATGAGGCCCATTGTCTTTCTCTAAGTGGGCGTGAAAGTGGAAATAGAAGGAATCCAGGGGAAGAAGTGGAATCAGTGAAGACAGAATAACAGAAGAGTGTAACTGAGAAACAGTTTCTAAAGAATTAGAAATTCTAACAATAGCGACAGAGGATTAGGTGTAGGAGTAGACGGGAGAACTTTAAAAAAAAAAATAATAACAGTGAGGGTGAGCAGAAGAATTAATAAGGTCAGAAGAATATTGCATTTTGGCACAATATAAAAGAGTCATAAGTAGAATGAATAGTGGAAAGAGTGTCCAGATTAACAGAGGAACGCAAATTCCTTCCTGCAACTTTCAGCACGTCAAAGGGAGGTATGCAAGAGAAGTAATGCTAAGAGACTGGGCGTCATGATTTCATTACTCCAAATCAAAATGAGAAGGAACTAAAAATGGTAGCACCCGTTTGCATATGTGTTTCATGGATACAAATACACTCAACCACATTTCCGTGTGGTGGTTGAACGTTTACAAAACATAAACAAGGGTATACACGTCCAATAGACTGTAAAATACAAGAGCGGAGACACTGTCATTTGTAAGCTTTCTTCTTGGGCATGCAGTGATCTACGGCCTGAAGTAATTTCTCATGTGGCTATCCAAAAGGGTAGCAACTTAACAGCCTCTGCTGTGGCAATACAAACTAATAGGCACGGGTTATTAGGGGCATAATTGGCACCCTGCAGTGGCAGCACAATCGGGCAGCTGGAAATAAACAAGGGCACTATCTGCTGGTGTGCATTCGGCATACCAAACCAGCTGCTGCTTGCCGCAGCTACACTTGCCATTTCCTCACCTATCTACGTGGAGTCATTAATGTAGCATCTCCTTGTAGTTCCTGGTTCCCCTGTAGTAGCTTCTGCCTACATGGTGATTTCCACAACTCGGAAGCTGGTTTTAACTTTTCTCATCAAATCTTAATTTCGAACATGCAATGTCCCCTCTGCACCAACTCCTACTCGCCCACTGCCGGACAAACTCTCCCACACTGCCCCTGAATTATTTGACTGCGGCTAGCTCCTCCCCCCTGTGTTCATTGAGTTTGGGCTTCTTTCTACCCTGTAAACTGCACACTCCCACCTTACTTTCTCAACGACACATACCCGGACCTTAAAATGTTCAGCTCTCCTTTTTCCCCCGCCACACACCCTCACAATTAGCAGGTGCTACTTTTAATAACCCTGACTTTACTTTTTGGAAATGGCCCACCACCCAGCAGAATTGCCCATCGCTTCTGCCATCATCTCAGGGGTGCAGACCGTTACTGCATGGTAAATTCCTTGCCCAACGCTAATATTGCAACCATATCTACTTTAGATGAGTGTTACCTCTTTACGAGGCTATTTAGTAAATGATTTCACAATACATCACGAAACAGGGACATTCTGGATCAATTAACTTTGCCTCTTCAAGCATGGGACACGAGAAGTGGATTTTGTTGTACCACAGGACCCCATTAAGATTATAAAGTGTTTAAAACAGGTGTTTATATCATTGGACCATATTTGGAAGCCACGTGAAGTGGAAAGAAAATGATGTTTCAATAAACTTTAGTGACGTACAGGAGTCCCACATGTGTGGTTCTCCAACCTAAAAACAGGCGAGTGGCTGGAAAAAATAAAAAAATAAAAGATTGCTGGACTAGCTTGAGCACAGTAAGAAGCGAGACATGGTTGGTTTCCGTTCTCAGTGAAAAGATCTTTTTACTAAACCGTCGGTTTAGGCAGGTCGTTCTGTGCGGTCACGAAGCAGTCCTTTTAAAGCGAACTGTCATGCCCCAGCCGCACACGAGTGAACGCAGGGGGAGACAGGCTCTGCAGGACCAGGACGTGGTAGGGGGGAGAGAAAGATGTGCGTTTTGGTTTAGGGGTTGGGATTGAAATCCCGGGGGAGAGGTAGGGGGCGAGGTGTGAAACCCCTGGAATACATATTTTTTTTGTAAAGGGAAACCGCATTTTAAAGGTTTCCAGAGAAAAAAAAAGACATTTACAATGCCGGTTTTCAGATAAAAGAAATAAATAAAATCGGCCTTTTTCTCTGGAGACCTTTCAAAAAGGTCACAGAACCCTGTTTCTTATAACATTAGAAATGTAGTACAGAAGGAAATACAAGGTGTCCCGTTTAATGGCCTTTAAAATAGAACGGACCACCACCACATGAACGTCTAATGCACACATGTTCATAGTTATCACAATACCGGCCCAAACGAGTCCCTGACTTCGCATCCATTTCCTGTGACCCATGACACATCTTAAATTCCTATACAGTTTCTTACATTGCTATACCGTTTCTTGCCACCACCCTTTCCTCAGAATCCATATGCCCCTGCATATAGAGCTTCCTCATAAGAAATGATAACGAAAGTGCTTTTTTGCCATCTAATCAACCCCACACCCTATGGAGGTTGTGTGCGGGATGGGAAACCAAACTTCACAATGCGGGCCTGGCAAAAATGGTGGCAAACTAGTAAGTCGATCAGAAGCTCCATTTGGCTCCACAGGCTAACTGGTGCTATGCAAAAATGTCTAGGTGACATTACATCTGTATGTTTGGGAACGTGTGTGTGTGCATAAATGAGCATTGGGAAACATCCAGAAGGAATTTAAAGCATAATGGTTGTATATCATTTGTACAGTTATAGTTTGAATCTTATGTGGGAGTTACACATCTATATAAATTTGTGAAAGTTTGTTTGTACGCTCCCGTTTGTGTGCTGACATTTTGGCCCATGGTCGGCATACTAGTCTGGGGTGTACTGGTGATAGTGAAATTTGACCAACCCCACCCATTCTCCCTCCACAGCGCATGGTACAGCCCTGTGCTATCAGTATAGGTGATACCAGGAGATTGCCGATTTTGCAAAAATAGGAAGTTAGGACACAATATAAACATACACAAGGCAATAGTAGATCCTCACGTACAGGTCAGCTACAGACCCAGGCAACGCGGGGAGGGGTGGGGGAGGGGAGTATGGCTAGTATATTAACAGCTATTGGTTCATCAGAGATAGCTCCTACTTACAGAGTGATGTTGAATACCCAGGAGCTGCTTTCAGCTCCAGGCGGTCAAATCCTTATTTCGAAATACATCTATAGCATGCACTTATACATAATATGTGAGTGGCATATCCAAATCTTGGTGCATCTTTCACAACTGTGGGTCATTCGCTAACACCACTACTACTCATAGATGGATAGCTGAACTATTTGATCTTTTCAAATCTAGAAACCCGAAATTGAGATACCTACTAGGGAAGGGACGGTAGGTCATAAACCCTATCTAGAAGCTTGACATGTTCCTACCTGTCTCTACTTGGTACCAAGGTAGCAGGTCCTTCTCCCATACTAGGGGTAGGGATAATCCCTCCTTGCTCCAGGCACAGATGTTACACCTAGTAACAGTGAAAGGGGTGTGAAAGCTTGCCACACATTCCAAGAAAGAACAGAAGTGGTGACATCTTTATTAGAAGAGATAGTATAGACCACCGCCCCCTTGCTAATACCTTTTTTTGTAACATTTCTGAAGACATAGGACTACTTTTGCCGAACTTCGAAAGCCTCAAATGTATACGAATATTCTCCATGGCTCTAAAAGACCAGAATGTACAGTTAACAAAGAGTGGCATCATAACAATTCCCCTCTAACACAGGATCTCAAAAGGCAGCTGTGGGTACCACTAGTGAAGCAGGAGCTTGCCATGTATCACCCAGTTCCAGCGTGAAACTGGCGCTTTGGGGTCCTGCCTGAAATCAGATCCGGACCATGACTATGGAACCTAAGAGAAGAGGATTCTCTGGTCACTTCACTTCCCTGTGTGTAGGTCCACAAAAACGTTTTTTTTTAAACCACACCAAGTTCATGTGCAAATGCACCCGCCTGCCCTCCACGCCCACACACACATTTATTGTAAGAAGCCATTCTAAAGAATTCACAGCGAGTAGATGTCAGCCTACAGGACAACTCCTCTCTGTGCAGCAACTGAAGAGCAGCAACATAGCCTGCCACTGTAAAACTTTTTAGACTCTGCTCAAAACAGCAGTGAGACGTGTAAACATTGGCATTAGGAAATTGGCACCTTTTTTTATCTGAAATTGTTTGGGAAACAAAATTGAAAACTAAAAGGAATAAACAATTTTTTGTATAAAAAAAACAAAATAAATATGAATGTTGTGGTTTCTTTGTCAATACTTTTAAATAAAATAAACATTTCAAATCTACTTTTAAAACTATGCAAAGAAATACCAATAGTCTTGGTACGAATGTAAATATATGTAACCTAAAACAGCCGGCAAGAAAGTATTTGCTATATTTTGGCGATTCCTACGAGTTCCTTTGCTTGAAAGCAAGGAGTAAGGACAATACAACAAACGGGTTCATAAAGATAATCCGACACCTTACTACACCCAAAAATAAATAAGTCACCCTCCTAAATTGTCAGTCAAGCAGCAGCTAGGCAAGTTAAGGCTGGAATCATGGTGCGACTCCATAACGTTCACTGGGATTTTTAAGCATAATCCTGTTGTAAGCAAGTAGCAACAGTCACGCTTGAGTAGTCACAAATCCTTCAGTGCTTGGCTACCGGGCAACCAGACAAATACACAATGTGGTCCATGGTGGAGCATGTTAGAATTGTTGGGGCAGGCATGACCACAGTGGTAAGTTAAGCAGAATACCACCCCCAGAATGCAACTACACGTGGTGGTGAACTCACTCTCTTTGGCAAAGTTTGCAAATTACACCATGCAAGAAATGTATCGAGGCCTGCAGTTCCAAGAACATTTTTGGATACCCTACGTGCCACATTAAAGTGCACACCAAGTGAGCCAAGTCTGTTTGGTTTCACAAAGCAGATAGCCCATTAATTGCACAGATCAACTGCGTATTTATCTAAACCTCGGCATACCACATTTGCAAAAAATGGAGTATTGTGCTAAAGTTGATGTGGGGAGAGTTGTTTGTGCGCACATTACTCTCTCAAAGATGTTTTGCTTCAGAGACTTTAAATTCAAAGAGTTCCATCGCTACACGTTTATTGTGTCTAGCGTATTTTGAAATCCGGCTGTAAAAGGCTTTATTTAGCTTTTGATATCTGGTTCCGCAAAAGGCAGCCAGCTAAAAGGCTGCATCAAATCCCAAGGATTCGACCTAAAATTAAAGCACAATAATCAAAAAAGCTAAATGTGTAACAAACAAAATGCACAACGTCACGAAAGCAAGTTAGTTTCTGATAACAAAAATAGGTTATTCGTTTCTCTATAGCAATGCAAAAAGGGAATTATTAACTAAATTCATCAAGTACTGTACCATGGAAAATGTAAGCGTGAGTAAACAGACGAAAAGGTTTAATACATTTTTTGATGTTAAAAAAAAAAACAACAAATATCCCAAATACCAAATAACCGACCCAAAGCCAATCTTGATGCCCATTTTATTCATGCCGTAAATCAGATTCCACAAAGCATACGGGAAAATGACACAATCTCTTGTGATAAAACAGCACTAAGGAAGGGCCAAAAGCAATAACGAGTTCAAATGAATAAACAGTCAAAATGATCACATCAACCCAACCGTAGGACAGATCCACCTCCTCCATTTTGCAGGATTATAATCCACCTAACAGGAAGGGCGTGTAACCATGCAATTACAAAACTACCCCACCCCAGCTGCATTCCTCCCTCCTTCCCTATGGCTGCAGCATTTATTTCCTGTTTCCCCATCGATCATTTCCCCCCAGCAAACTAAAGGTCTGGCTAACGCTGGCAGGCAGGGTTGGTTTGGCCCCTCAGCCTTTCAGCCCATGGCCGTGCCGAAATCGTCCCAGGGCTGGTTTGGAAGGGAAAAAAAGCCTTTCATCCTTCCTAGGTTGATAAATGAGTACCAACACAGGTTGGGTGATACTGTATGCATATTTGTTCTATAAAAAAGAGCTTAAGCGTAAGTGCTATACAATTACATATTATCATTTGGCCTTGGACCTCTGCTTGGATTCACAGTAATTTAGTGTACTTAGGGACAGTGCTATTTGATGCCACTTCCTGCTTTGTCAAGGGGTGAAAGGTGGTGTTTCATCGCTTCCCGGGATGTCACTTTGGGGTGGGGTCAAATGACATCACTTCCGGTGAGATCATCAGAGGCCAAGGGGCGAGGGGTGGGCCACTTTGTTTTGGGTGACCGGGCCCATTTCTTGCCTCAGTCCGACCCTGCTGGCAGGGGCCTTTACACCACTCTATGGACAAACCCTAAGCGCACTGACACTACTACAGTATAAAAGCGTATTGCAAGAACTTTACATTGCATTCTTGTCCTTCAAGCGTCGTTATTTGAAGGTAAAATGTGAGGTAATATGCAGCTGCAACAAGTCTCCATTAAGGAAGATCCATAACTTGTTTGCTGTGCTGCTGTTTTCCCTGAAACGGTTTTCTCCCTGGTGACACCAAACCCATTTAATAAACAGACATGAAAAAAATTCGTACTGTAGATTTACTTAGCAATCATAAAAGGTTGTGCAGTTTGTACTGTGGGAATGTAGATACCACACCTGCATACCACACAGTAAACATCGCCCGCCCTGCGAGAGCAGTATTGTTGAGCGACGTGATCCTTTTAACTCCTAATTATCCTAATGGCTCCTGTCTCAAGAACCGGCACTGATGCTGCGAGCAGCTGTCAGATCCTTGGAATGAGGCGGCTAATACTGAGAGAGAATTAGGTTATTTTTCCAAGAGAATGGGAGGGGGAACGATGTTCTGAAATCGTGGACAGTGGCCAAAGCCTGAAGCTTACCACAGCATAAGCAGTTACTTACAGGCTCTGCCAGCCTAGAAACAATTACACATTGGCAGCACAATGCACAATGTATTTCAACTACATTGTTTAAATAAATACGAGGTATTACACAGCTTCTGCCTTATGAAAGAAGCACCTCACCAAAAGATGGCGGAAATGTAGGCATTTATAGCAGATCAGGACTGTGGGCCAATACCAAATTCCCATTTTCCAATACAACGCAACATTCCGTTTTCTCACTGGTACACCACAGGGTATCCAAGTCATACCATGCAGAGCTTGACAACCATCCGAGCGCCTAGATGTTTACCACCTCATGTGCTGCCCCTCCCTCTGCTACAGATCCCCCCACGCTAGTGGGCTGTCACAAACTTTACAGTCACTAGGGCTAGGCATCAACAGGACACGGGCTTGCTGGACTGTCACAGCTTCTCTGAGCGTTTGCCAGAGCTCACGTGGAGCATTCTGATACCAGTAGCAGTGTGCGTCTTTGGAAAACTACCACTGGCCTAGTGTCATCTAAAATGAAGTTACTGCTGTACTAATCCGCAAACTTCCACCGCCAGCTCTTTAACGAAATACTCATGTTTGCTTCACATGCATTTTTCACCCCTCATCTTCACAGAGAAATGGCACCAGCCTTGCTCAGGAGGACTGGCCTGTGTCTTTCATATCCATGACCCGGAAATAAATCCTCAGAGCAAGGATTGCAACAAGATGTGTAGCATGTAGGAGGGGTTACATACCATGCAGGGCCCGTCCAGTGGTGTAACTAAGAGCTTTGATGGTCAAGTCAAGCTCTGTGGGCATCACACATAGGATCATAGAGGCAGAGGGCCAGTGAAAGAAAACTGGTCGGCAATGTTGCATTCTATTAGAAAATGGGAATTCTGTAAGGGCTTCCTGCTTAATCTGTTAATCTCCACATTCCCATTAACGAGGGATTTGGGGTGGGGGGGGGCTCTAAAAACTACTGTAAAGATAGACATGGTTAACATTTCTCAGTTATTAAAAAAATTGTGAACCCCATTCCTAGTGTGTTAGAAAGGCATAAGTCTCAGCTTGGTGGGGTCAGTGATAAGCTGTTATTTTTTGACCCAGTACTGGCTTTCTTCCTTACTGCCACTTAAAGTTTAGTCGCGTTCAACATTATAAAAATGCAATACTGCAAATACCAGAGTGCAGAGAAAAATCTAGACTCGTCTTGGTACTATGGACCAGATACAAGCGATCGGGCCGAAAAGGGTCGCCCTCTAAATGTAATTGCAATGGTTTGAATTGTTCACCTTCTAACATCGCCTAATTCGTAGCTCCCCGTAACAAAAGCGCATCACACATAAAGCCCTGCCCTTGCCGGATATCTGTGGGCAATGTGCCTTATGGGGCTAGGTGTGGCTTCCAGAGACACACAATAAGATGCGGTGCATTCCACATGCTCAGTGCACTCGGAGAATCAGTTGACGCCCCGCACAGCTGGAACATGCTCAAAAGCATTGCAAGGAGGGGATGCTGCATGCTTAGCGTGCGCAGGGCAGGTCCCGGGCACCCGCTGAGGAGGGCGGCTTTATTCCTCTCCCACCAGCTGCTAAGCAGCCCAAGAGTCCGCTGCAAACAACGGACAGGACAGACGTGAGGCCAAGCAGGCGTCAGTGAAAAGACCAGCATGAAGAAATGAGGGAGCCCCCACCCCGCAATCCCTCTCAGAAGGGGTGGGGCGTGTAATCCATCACAGTGCAAATACTGGTCCAGCGCGAGCTATTCAGGAGTGGGCTAAACCGCGTCTACACTGTAGAGTGTCAGAGCAGGAAATGCGTCCTTTTTAATCGTATATTGAAGGGACCTTCCCATACAAATGTGGGTCACTTGCACTATGACATGCATGGGGGTTTCTTCCAATGTTGCCAAGAAAGCGTCTCCAAAGTGAAAGCTACCCTTTAAAAAGATCTGTCTGGGATAGTTCTGCAGCTTTAGCAGGACACTCGTGCAGGTGCATTCAGTGGTTTCTAATTCTGTTAACTGTTTCCCCTTTGAGTACATCTAACGGTATCACGTGCACCACACCGTCAAGTCTCTGGGTTTCTCGTTTTTAAACAGAGGGTGAACAGATTGGAGCAGACGTGCGCTGGGGTGTGGACAGATAGCTCCCCAGACAAGGGGGCGGGGGGCCAACACAGCCACAGCGTGGCCAGTTGTGGTATCTCTCCATCCTCAAAAGAGAGCCGCTCAAGCCCGGGGGTCTTCAGACACAGCCGGACACGAGCAGGTGAACACCACAGGGTCAGAGAGCGCGCTGTACCTCACCTTCTGGGAATCCATAGTGGCGGTGATCGGGCTCCAGGCGCTGCTTGGGCGGCTCCGGAGAAGTGACTTGAGTTGGGTGAGGGAGCGGCGGCCGAGCGCCTGTCACCCCCGCCCCGCCCCTGTCGCTGTCACACAGGCCCGCATCTCCGAGAGGTTGGAGTCAGTAACAGAGAGGATGGACTCGAAAGAAGCACTTCGTGAGTATGACACGGTCAGATGCTGCCGCCATCTCAGAAGGGATCCAGGATGTGTGGCGTTGTACGGCAGAGAAACCAAGGAGAAAACAAAACCCGCTCTAAGCAAAGACCTCGCACGAACCGATATTGCTTTTATACGATCCGGGGCTTCATAATGTTGTTTCGACATACTAAATACCCTTTTAGTGTTTTTTCTTTTAGAAGGAATTTCATGTTTTAGTTTGCAATATTAATAGGTAAACTTAATGTGTAGTCATCTATGCTTTTTACCTTATTTTTTGGACTCAGTTGCTGTTGCATTGCAGACCTGTTAGTGGTAAACTGCCCGCCACCTTCACGTGCTTCCAACCGTTTCTCAAGTTAAGCAGAACTCTTTTCGTTACCCTTTTTTATTTCACATAATAGGGGAAAGGAAAATGTTTCTAAACCTTTGCTAGCACAGACGAGGAACAGGTCCTGCACTGGAGACGTACGAATGTGCAGCGGCCATCTTTAACTAGAAGTAGACTTCGGTGAATCGCTACGATTTCAAACTTTAAGTTAATTGATTTTTTTTGAAAGTTAAGAATTAAGTAGAAATTAGAGCAATTTGTATGAAAAGTGAAATACATTATAGTACATATGATAATTGATGATGCTGTAATTAACTACATACAATATTAAATATAATACACCTTAAAAAAATATGAAGTAAAATCATAGCATGGTTTGGGCCAAACAGGGGAGGATGGACAGACACAGTAAGGGACGAGTAGGGAGAGGAAAGAGCAATAAATGCAATAAAAGGAGCATTTTATGTAATCATTAAAGACAATCCATTTGTTATGAAACTTAGAGTTTTTGTTGATAAGGCATACATTGTTTCAATTCTGTGAAAAGAGCAAACAGAGTTCCACCATAAATCATAAGTTAAGTTTTGAGCATTTTTCCAATTAGTCACAGTGAGATGGAAGGCAACATATACCCAAAAATTAAATAAATCAGACGAAGTAATATGTGGCATATAGGGATTTGATACAGCTCCAATCATGACATTACATAATGTGAGAATTATTCCGCTGAGATTTAACATTCTGATAAAGTACTTTGTGATTAACAAACGTGTCTTTTCAGATTGTTCTATGCACCAAAGGCTCTCACAAAACTTTGCTGCAAATGAAAACATAAAGGATAATGATCTGTGATATAGTTATGGCATGCAATTACCCATAGAACCATAGGGTAGAACCTTATTACATTAGCCATTTGAAAGCATGCAGAGTGCAGTAGCCAAAAGTGGACAGATGGTAGTCCAGACCCAGCCCTGCTGTGAGCCACTTGATTATAAAGTAAAGGGAAGCTTTAATATGCATATATCCTGTGGTGGCCTGGACAGAAGACAGGTCACCATTGGGATTTATCTATGCGTTTATTGAAACGCCTGAAGCACTGAAACAGTGGGGGCATTAAGTCCATCCAGGGCAGGGGTGGTGTGAGTACTCGCAGTTGAATTCTATCCTGCCAGCTATGCAGTTGGCTTCACTGCATGGCATGGGTCAAGGGTGTTGAAATCCCTCAACAGCTAGAGCTCCCACGAGGCTGCCCTCAGCCTTGGAATTACACTCTGCTGGTAAGGGCCTGGGTATTGCAGACTATGATATGGCCGAGTCGCGCAGCAGGAGGAGCGCCGGGGCTGGTGTGTCTTCTCCAGCCTCATCTCCCGTATTCTCTCTCTTGTTGCACTCTTCCGCGTGCTTCTCGCTCCCGAAATCACAGGGACGGGATCTCACGAGAGGGAGTCCCAACACACCTGCTTTTGGGTGGTCATGTGGGGTGTCTCAAATGAGGTGGGATCCATTTCCATTAGAGTTGCTTCGCACAATGTGGTTCTCTGGACTGGGGCGTGGGGCTCATGTAGGCTTGCTCCCTTTGGTTCCTTTCTTCTGAGACGTCCGTCTCAGGTGGTTGAGGGTCGCTTGCCAATCCCCCTTGTTCGTGGTCATCACCTGCTTTCATGGAGGGGTAGGTGGTGGACGCTCTTTTCCAGTACATGGCCACTCTTTCCAGGTTCCACCGTCTTCCGTCGCTGGTGTGGACATTTATTTATTTATTTTCATTTATTTCATTTGTATAGCGCACAACAGCCCTTGGGCATTGAGGCGCTGTTACTTGAGGGGAGCTTAGTTACAGGGAGAGGGCACATGGGGAGAAGCAGTTATACAATGAGCAAATCTCAAGAATACATTCGGATACATAAAAATATACATATAGGCATTGGTGAGTCGCATTTATGTGGACTCACATTTATGTGATAAACAGGTAGATTATGGCTGTAGATTGTGGCGTGTTTCAGGTGAAGAGCACTGTTTTCATGGCTTTGCGAAAGGTCATGAGGGAGGCCTCACCTCGTATAGTGGGAGGTAGGGCATTCCAATGTGCTGGTGCTAAGTAGGGGAAGCTGGAGCCACCTGCTCTAACTCTTCTTACCAAAGGCACACAGAGCATGTTGGCGTAGGGTGTTCTAATTGGCCTTGTGGAAGAGGAGGAGTGAATCCTTTGCGAGTGGTATTCAGGTGCAGAGTGGTGGATGCACATGTGGGTCAGTGACAGAGTTTTGAATAAGATTCTCTCTTTTATTGGAAGCCAGTGGGCTGCTTTCCTGGCGGCAGTAATGTGCTCTCTTTTTGCAAAGTCTTGAGCTGCACGGAGTGCGTTGTTCTGGATGACTTGTAGTCTGTCCAGGTTTTTGGTGGAGGTTACAAGGAAGAGAACGTTGCAGTAGTCTAACCTTGAGCCTGTGATAGCTCTGGCTATGTTAGTGCAGTTCTCTTTGAAAAGGAATGGTCTGACTGTGTTAATTAATTTGGCATGGTAGGCTGCAGAGGAGGCGATAGCACTAACTTGTTTGCTCATGGATAGGTTGGAGTCCAAATAGACTGCAAGGGTTTTAACTGAGTCTGATACAGGAATTTTGATGGAGTCAATAGTGAAGTGGCTAAATTGTGAGTTGAGGTTTTTTAGTGTGTCGGGGAAGCCTACCAGGAGGAGTTCTGTCTTGTCAGAGTTGAGGCACAGTCCGTTTATTGCCATCCAGGCCTGGATGGTGTTGTAAATGTCGTTAAGCATAGCAGAGTCTGTATCATAGTTGCCCGTGAGGGTGAGGAGGATCTGTGTATCGTCCGCCTAGTTTGTATAGGAGATGCCCATAGCATCGAGGATGAGAAATAGTGGGCGAGTAAAGATGTTGTAGAGGGTGGGCGAGAGGCAGGAGCCTTGTGGAACTCCACAGAGTGATAGTGGGCGAGGCAGACGCTAAGTCAGAGAATACTTGCATGCTTCTGTCTTGTAGGAAGGAGGTGATCCAGGTAGTGGCGTCAGGGGAGAATCTGGCTGTGGTGGAAAGGTGGTGACATAGGACATCGTGGTCTACTAGGTCGAATGCTGCGGAGAGGTCGAGGAGTAGGAGCAGGGCTAGTTTGCCTAGGTCTCTGGCATCGTCCATCTGATTCTTTAGGTCAAATAAGGCGGTTTCTGTCCCATGTCTGGGGTGAAAGCCAGATTGGCGTAGCCCTAAGAGCTTGTTTTCTACAATGAAGTTCTGCACCTGCAGATAGGCTGCTTTGTCCAGTATCTTGAGCAAGAAGGGGGCAGTGGTGATGGGCCTGTAGTTATTGGGGGAAGTAGGGTCGAGAGAGGGTTTTTTCAAGAGGGGGCGGACCCAGGCTTCCTTGAGGCAGGAGGGGACTTTCCCAGTGGCAAATGATGCATTGATGAAAGCAGTCAGGAATGGTGCGAGGGTCTTAGCACAGTCTTTAATAATAGAGGCAGAGCAGGAGTCACCCTTACAGTTGGACGGTTTTAGTGTCCTCATGAGGTTGATCACATCTTGTTCCTGTATGGCTTTGAATGAGTAGACAGGGGTAGAGTCAAGGGATGCGGGAGAGAAGGGGGTAGTGGTTGTGGGGAGCAGGTGCTTAGTGGACTGGATTTTGGTTTGGAGTGTACTGAGTTTGTTGTGCATGGCTGTTTGGATTTCATCACACCATTTCTTATCTTTGGTGAGGTTAAGGGGGGCAGGCGTGGGGGTCTCTAATTCTCTGAAGATGGAGATTTCTTTGGTGTTGGAGTTGGCATCGGCGATTCTTGATTTGAAGGATTTAGCTTTGGCAAGAATGATTGCCTTCTTGTACTCTTTAGAGCGTGCTTTGAAGGCGAGTTTGTCTTTACCTGAGTGGGAAGTTTGCCATAGTGTGAGGGCTGTCAGTTTTTCCATGCAGAGTATGAGGAGGTCTGGGGTGAACCAAGAATTAGAGTGACTCGTGGCTTTTTGTTTGCGGGGTTTGAGCGGGGCTATGGCGTTGACTGCTGATTTGATGGCGGCTTCGTATGAGAGTGCGAGGCTTACTGGATCCATGGAGAAGGGTGGTCTGAAGGCTGTGCCTTGAAGGAAGGGTAGTAGTCTCTCTTTAGTTAGCTGGCGAGAGCTTCTTGCGAGGGCAGGTAGTAAGGGTTGAGGAGATGGTGTAGAGGGGTTTGTTGTGGATATGCTGAAAGAGATGATTTAGTGGTCAGACCATGGGATGGGGGTATTGCTTGTGATGGTGATAGGGCAGTTATGTTGGGCGATCCAATCCAGGGTTCTTCCTAGAGAGTGGGTGGGTTCGGAAATAGTGTTCCTGAATCCTAGAGTCTCAAGGGCTGAGTTAAGGGATTTAGCAGCTGGATCCTGCGTGTCATGGAGACCTAGATTGACATCACCGAGAAGGATAACTTTGGAAGTTTTCTTTAGATTGTCTGAGAGGGGGTGACTGAGTGCATGTTGGAAGTTGCTTAGGGGACCTGGGGGGCGGTAGACCAAGTGTATGGCGATGGTGCAGTGTGGAGAGAGACTGAGTTTGAGTTGGAGGTAATCATTGTTATTGTTCATGTATTTCTCAGTTTTTCTAATGGCTAGGCAGTCTTTGGCTATAAGCGCTACACCTCCCCCTTTGAATGGGCGATCTTGTCTGATGATGGTGTAGCCTGGAGGGAGAGCAAGAGAGAGAGCAGGGCCCGATGCTTCATATAGCCCGGTTTCTGTGACCATGAGGAGGTCAAGGTTGTGGGTGGAGATGAGGTCATGTATGTCTCGATCATGAGCATTGATCATGGCACATTTGAGATGTGGTTCAGGGGTGGCTGGGAGAGGGGGAGTGGGTGTGAGGGATTTGGGGGTGAGGGTGGTGAGTACGTGGGTGGTTATAGCCTTGTGGGTGCATATATTCTTAGTAGCTGATGGAGTGGTAGGCACTGGTGAGGTGGCATTCGACATACTGCAATCAACATTAGTGGTGGACAAATGTGGTATCACAGTAATTACATCAGGGATCCCATTTTCTGGAGTGGTGGGCACCAGGGGCGTGGCATTCAACATATTGCAATCAACATTAGTGGTGGACAAATGTGGTATCACAGTAATTACATCGGGGTCCCATTTTCTGGAGTGATGGGCACCAGGGGGGTGGCATTCAACATATTGCAATCAACATTAGTGGTGGACAAATGTGGTATCACAGTATTTACATCAGGGGTGATACGCAGCAATAAATTGGTTAATATGAGTGAGTTAATGTTACATGTGATACAGGTGGTTGTTGCTGTTTGGGGCAGGATTGGTGGCTTGGGGAAAGGCAGTCTTGCAGTAGGGGCAGGGGTCAGGAGCCTGGATTGTAGGCAGGTGTTTCGATGAGACATGGATGGTGGTAGTGAGTCAAGTGTGACTTGATTTGTGCGTGCGCATAGCCTCATTAGTCTAGCAGCCAAGCAAACATGAGTACGGAGTGGATTTGTAACACGCTCCTTACCTTGAGTGGTTTTGGCTGGTCTACGGCAGACGGTTGCATCCATATTGGATGTGCCAGGCTCCGATATTGTGGTCAGGGAGCGAATATAATTATCTTATCTGATGGGGTGATAGGGCTTTGTGGGTGGCAGAGTTCTGTGCCCTGGTCTCTGGCAGTCCTGGACAGGCACAGACAGGACATGGTTGGTGCCTTTCCAAGTGACTTCTATGGCCTTGCTGTATTTGTAGCCCGTGCTGGCTTCTTTGTGGGTTAGGCATATTTTTACCAAGTCCCCTTCACTGACCTCTGTGCGATGGGCTGCTCTGCGTTTGTCGCTTTGAGATTTCATGATCTCCTTGTTCCTTCGCATTCGTAACACAATGTCACTCATGTTGATGTCCTCATCCTCCCTGACTTGGTGTAGCCACGGTGGAACCAGCGTGGATGCAGCCCTTCTCCCTCTCAACAATTGAAACAGAGATACTCCTGTGATGGCATTTGGTGTAAGGCGATGAGCTGCAACAGCCTCCTTGATGGTCTTGTGTGGATTCATGCCTGATCAGCATTCCAGTTGTAAGGCACCTTTGATGAAACGGTCTACCAGTCTATTGGCTTGTGGGTGGTACACGTTTGCTCTGAACTGACGGATATTGTGCTTCTTTAGGAAACCTTCCATTTCCCTGGAAACTAGCTGCACACCATTGTCCGTTACAATCTCTTTGGGGTGGCCTTCCTTTGAAAAATAGCACAGAGTACTTCTATAACTGTTCTCATGGTGATGTCTGGTACAAATTCAATCTCAACCCACTTGGAGAAGTTGTCCACCATGACTACTCCATACCTGTGGTCGGCCGACATGCCATCCAGCAGGCCAATTAACTCCAGTCCTATTTTGTGCCAGACGCCGTGTGGGATTTCTGTGGGTATCATGGGTGCTTGTCTCACTTTCATTCGTTTGTCACTGTTGGTGCATTCATGGCATCTTTCAATCATTGCCCTCACGTCTTGGTCCATGTCGGGCCACCAGTATGCGTCGTGTACTTTGCGTCGTGTCATGTTGCTGCCCAGATGACCTGCATGCGCTCTGCACAATATTACTTTGCGGATACCTCTTGGGGGAATCACGCAGTATGCCTCTCATTATCAGGCCATCCATTACCGTGACTTCATCACTGACTTTCCAATATGGTTGCAGACCTTCCGGCACTGCTCTCTTGTTGGGTGACCCTTCGCGGGCCCATTCTGCTACTCGGCACAGGGCATCATCCTGTTGCTTTTCTTCCTGCCAATGTAGCTCACTCATCTCCATAAAGTCTCTGTTCCTGAGATCTCCTATGGATGCCACTACACATTCGTCTTTGAGGAATGTTATGCCTGGGGTACTTTGGTCTAGTAGCCTGGACATGCAGTCAGCTTGTGCGTTCTTCCAACCTGCGATGTGAGCAATTTCATATGTATACTCCTGAAGTTTTGCAGCGATTCTTGCTAGCCGTGGTGTCACTGTTTTGGTGCCTCCAGGACTCGGCATGTGTACCAGGGGTTTGTGGTTGGTGACTAAGCGGAATTTGGTTCCCCAAACATATGACTTGAAGTATTCCACAGCACACACCAGCATATCTTTTTCGACTGTGGAGTAGTTCTTTTCTGAAGTGGACAGTGCTTTGGACGCAAAGGCAACTATTTTCCGTGTCCCCCTTCTTTTGGGTAAGAGTGGCGCCCAAGCCGTATGCGTTGGCGTCTGTCGTAATGCACGTTTCCCATTCGGGATTAAACGGTTTGAGACAGGGTGCGTGCAGGATCCTTTTTTTGATCTCGGTGAACGCCTCGGCTTGTTGGGATTCCCATATGTATGCTGCGCCTTTCTTCAGGAGATCTCTCAAGGGCGAAGTGGTTTTGGAGAACCTGGGAACTAATTTTGCATAATAATCCACGAGACCCAGGAACAACCGCAGTTTGTCCTTCAACGTCGGGGCTGGGGCATCAACTATGGCTTGTAGCAGGTTTTTCTTGGGGCTCACCGCTTCACTCAAAATGCGATAACCCAGGTACTCTACCTCACCAGCACCGAATATGCACTTCTCATGGCACAGGTGTACTCTAGTGCTCTCTAGTTTGCTCAGAACTTCGCTCAGTACTTTGTCGTGGGCTCCTGTGTCCTTGGCGTATACCAAGATGTTGTCTTGGAAATACGACACATTTTCAATGCCGTGCAGCAAGGAGCTCATCATTCTCTGGAACGCTGATGCCGCGGAGGATAGGCCGAATGGCATCCGTGTGTATTGCTAGGTGCCAAAACGGGTGATGAATGCTGTGAGCGGGCGTGAGGCCATGTGCAGATTTATTTGATCGTAGGCATCGCGCATATCAAGTCTTGAAAATGTGGTTGCTTCCTTCATCATAAGCATTATTTTTTTTATGCTGGGAAGCGGAAAGCTGTCTGTGACTACCTCTAAATTTAGGCTGCGTAGGTTTATGCACATTCTTAGCTCGTTAGAGGATTTCTTCTTTATGAGTACCAATGGGCTCAGCCATTCGGAGGACTCAACTGTCTTTATGGTTCCTTCTTTAACCATTTTCTGGAGCTGAGATTCGAGTGCTGTTTTCGCTGTCGCTGTAACCAGTCTAACCTTGTGCTTTACCGGTGCTGCACCAGGTTGGAGACAGATTTTATGTAGGTAGTTTTTTATTTTCCTGGATGTTTCGGGGAACAACTTTGGGAATGTTTCTTTTAGGTTCGGCACTGCTCCTGAGGAGACCAGCAGCAATTGTTCCGGGGTGCTGGAGTCTAGTCGTATGCTCAGCTTATGTTGGTCATCCCAACCCAATACGGCTGGTCCCTGAGCGAAAAATAGACTTTCGTGGTGGTGCACCTGTCCTTGAATTCAATTATTGCTTTGATATGGCCCAGTAGATCCACGGTGGCTCCCCCGAAGACTGTTGGCTTTTTCTTGGTGCTTCTGATTTCGACCTGGTTGCATCCCATCATGTTCTTGTATGTCTGGATGAGGAGAATGGTGTGGTCAGACCCAGAGTCAGCCATGACACGCGTTCCATTCCATCCGCACTTACCAAGCAATGGGGTTTCTCCCTCCTTGCTCGGGGTGAGTTGAATATGATCACCATGGGCTTGTAAAACTGATCATCGTCATCACTCAACTCTCTATCGCCGTCGACGCGGGTGACATTCTTTTCCCAACACGTGCATCCTATGGCCACATGGCCGAAACGCGTACACTTGAAGCATTCCTTGTTCCTCACGGGACATTCTCGATCATTCGCCATGTGCTTGATGATGGCGCATCTGTAACACTTGGGTGGTTCTATGGATTTGGGCCCCTTTCCCTGACGGTGTCTGAGGGCTGTCTCTTACTGCGCCCTTTCCACTGCACGGCAGCCAATTCGGGTGCAGGTGACGGCCCTCTGACTTCTCTGCACCTGCTCGAGGTTTCCTCTTCGGCTCTTGCAATTTGTATAGCTTTATCCAGATCCCGTTCTTTCTCCTGTATGAATTTGTCTTAGACCTTTTGGGGAATTTGTGTGTACTACTAGCATGTTGCAGATTATTTTGTTTACGTTGTCCCTGAACTTGCACAATGCCGCCAGTTCCCTCATCCTGGTGATGTAATCATCTACAGGTTCATTGCTCTCCTGCTTTCTTGTGTAAAACTTGAGTCTGTGGAGGACCACATTTTCTTTGTTGGTGAATCTTTTGATGATACGGCGAACCGCCTCCATGTAGACATCGTCGTCATCATTCGTGATGGGCATGGCCTTTTATCCTGCAAAGATACGCTGCCCTTCAACTCCCATAGCGTTGACCAGCATGGCCTTTCTCCTAGCTGGCGAATAGTCCGTGCCACCTAGTGCCTCCAGGTACGTGGAAAACAATGGCTCCCATTGCTACCATGGGATAGCCAGCGTGCCGGGGACGAAACGAAAGCGGGGGGCGGTGTGATGCCTTGCATGGTTGCTGCGTGGGTGTTTTTAAGTCCTCGTCGCCAATCATGTGGTGGCCTGGACAGAAGACAGGACACTATTGGGCTTTATCTAGGTGTTTATTGCGACACCTGAAGTACTGAAACAGTGGGGGCAATAGGTCCAGGGCAGGGGTGGTGTGAGTACTCACAGTTCTGTCCTGCCAGCTATGCAGTTGGCTTCACTGCATGGCATGGGTCAAGGGTGTTGAAATCCCTAAACAGCTAGAGCTCCCAGGAGGCTGCCTTCAGCCTTGGAATTACGCTTTGCTGGGAAGGGCCTGGGTATTGCAGGCTGTGATATGGCTGAGTCTCTCAGCAGGAGGAGCGCCTGGGCTGGTGCGTCTTCTCCAGCCTTAGCTCTGTGATCTCTCTCGTAGCGTGCTTCTCGCTCTCGAAATCTTGCGAGATCACGAGGACGGGATCTAGCGAGAGTGAGTGCCCACATATCCCTTACATTATGACTACCTCTGAACTCAAACACTTTAGTCGGGTGCCATCCGCCATGGAACTAGTTCACTCAGATGCCCAGCCCATTATCCACCCATAGAGTTCAATGACTCTCACCCGCCAAACCAAAACCTCAGTGTTCACCTGCCCTGCTGACACAAAAGGTTGAGAGGTATGCTCTGGGTTCCTGTTACTCGTATGCTATATACAGGAGAGTATACCTCTCAACCTTTAGTCCTCTGGAAGGGTGAAGACAGACCATTTCATTTTGGGAGCGTGAGAGCCCATTAATGTGAATGGACTTGTAAGGAGCTTGGCGGGTGGGTGAACCATACATTCCAACCCTCCCGATTTAGGTGGGAGACTCCGGATTTTACACTTAAAAATACGTTATTTTTCACTTTCTCCCACCTAAAATAATTCTAGCTACAGTGCAATCCTATGGGCAAAATTCATTTCTCTTGCTTTCTGTGATGAAATCTCGCTCACCGGTGCTTGCAAATGTTGGCATATATGGAGAACTGGGAACCAGGGAGTGACACCTTCCAAAAGCGTGTGAGTTGAGAGGTATGGGAGAGACCACCCAGCACTGGTTACCATATTTCAATCAGTTGATTCTGTGATGACTGCAGTCTTTGGGTCAATGACTGACAGAGCAAGCAAAATAAAGTTTGTGGGGAAGGGAGGAGGCGAGGAGAGGATAACCATTGCTGGTTATCCCGCACGCAGACTTACAGAATGATGTTACTTCTAAGTACGTTTTTATCCGGAGTACTGTTTTAGTGAGTGCATTTTCCTCAAGTTGTTATGCAGTAAATTTATTAAAGAATTTCCACCCAAAAATCCTTCACCTTTGGGATCTCTTTTTTCCCCTCACCCCCATCCATTCGGTACAAGAGTTGCATTTTTGTGATATCCTATTGTCCCATAGCTTGTTCCCATAACTGTTTGCTGCAAGCTCCCCACGACTACCCTTCACCACTCTTCACCTTACCCACTACTCCTAACCACTTACACATAGCCCTTTCTCCATAGCCCATTCGTCCCTAGAGCTTTACACTGATGTGTTAACCATACCCTAACCCATTACCTTCAGACCCCAACGCAGTCTTCTATCTGTGTACTATATTTAAAAAGCACCGTATGAAAATCTTGCTAGTGCTAAATTGTTACTCAACGAAAAGCAGTCCACCAGTAAGCTACCGGAGGAAAACACACTGAAATAATTGTGGTGCACTTAACTTGCATAGCTAGAACCAGCATCATAACATATACAGAATAAACCTGCATGCTCCTAAGTGTTCTATCTTAAATTTAGGGTAGTAACACAGCGTCATACCAGTGCTTTTTGCTCTTTATTAGCAGAGGAGTTCCCCTGGACCCTCCTAGTCCCTTCCAGTCTATGCCCTTACTCCCACCTCACCTGCAAAGCTTAAAAATGGAATGCCACAACAGTATTTATCTGCGTCCTTCCATTGCTGGCGATATGGCCGAACGCAGCTCATTTGCATATCATTTTTGTAAATGAGGCAATATCATCCACCAAAGTCTACCTAAGAGTAGACCTATATTTGTTTTAATTGTACTCACTTGACACCCTTCCTGTATTATGCTTATCTTTCTACTACAAGCACTAATATCAAGGCGTAGCCATTTCTCTCCTACAGTCATTGATGCATAGAAATAGTCCCCACTGTCTCCTATCAACCAAGACTTCCTTCCTGCTTAGCACTCCTACCACATCTCCTGAAATATTAAATGCTCTACCATTAGGATAGTCGCCACCACCTTTATGTACCACACTTCTGCCTCCTTACTAGCTGCGAGGCTCATCTCCCCAAGGGTCTTTTCCCTTTCGCTCTACTCAGAGTTTTCAGCGGTCACTGGGCTGGCTGCCTTTTAAAGCCTACTCGCTCCTCCACTTAGGTGGTGCTTGAGAACGTGACTTGCTCCTGTGGGATATGGATTGGGCTGTCTCCAGCTTGGTCCATATATTCAGGGCCATGTGGTTTGTAGTGAGGGACGTAGGAGACAGTAATATTCTGGTGGGGGCAAAGCATAGCCTGGGGACATTATGTTATAAGTGCCGAGTGCCATATTATGTTATAAATGTAGGGGGAAAGAGACGGTTGGTGGGGGAAGATGAGGAATTGAATCATGTGATAGATAACATGATTATCCGGTTCACTGAGCCATCAAAGAGGATGGCGAAGTGAACCAGAATGTGAAGCGGTGTATGCTATGGGGAAAGATGATTTGGCGTTGTGTGAGTGGGGACTAACTAGGCCAGTTCTTCCTTGGGCAGTGAAACACAGAATTGTGCCAAATGCCCACCAGAGACACTTGGGTCGTACTTTGACAAAGAAGAGATTGAGGAGGCATATTGGCTGCTATTGGATGTTAAGGTAGAAATGGTAGTGCAGAATTGTCACACATGTGGAGGCAGTTATTCAACCAAGAAAGTGGGCTTTGTGCCATTGCTAACTGTGGGTGTAGGATGAAGGCCAATGTTGTGAAGTGCTTGTGAATGGATGCTTGCAAATATGTAATATTTGAGGTCAGAGTGAATGATGGAATGTGGCATGTGTATGGATGAATGAGAGAATGTTTTGTGGCTGACGTTCCACTACAGGCAGCTGGAGGATATAGCCTGCATTGTGGGAGCCAGTGGGTTCCTCGCTGAAGATCTTATGGATGTGAAATCTAACTGAATAAAGGAACTGTATAGCAACTTACCTGAAGCATCCAGAAGTGTCTTTACAACACTGGCAATGAGTTAGTCTTCCCTGTATCCACAGAAACTGACTCAAGTGTTCTGCATGGAACCTAAATGTAAATGGGAATAAGAAAAGGAAAATTAGGGCATGCAGCCAGCGAGGACCTTCTGCGCCCAAGAAAGCCTGCATGAACAAGGTAGGCTGCATGAAAAACTGGTATGGAAAGAATCAATGGGCTGAATCCAGGTCTACTTACAAAGGGAAAAGCATAATAATGGAAAGCCATGGTGGCCTGCAGGTGTGCGGTTGCTATGATACTTCTAAGCACTATCATTCAAACAAAGTAGAGCATCTGAGACAGAGTTTCAAAATTGCAAGGTAAGATTTATATTGCGCATATCAGACACTCGAGCAGACTTTAGGTTCATCCACGACCAGTATTTTATGTAGAGTGGAGAAGTGAAATGCCTGAATGGTTCACTGTGTCACTACCTATTTGTTATTCATTCATATGTTTAAGCTGCATATACAATAACATACCTAAACCCAAGAGGGCAGGACAAATTACAGAGTTTATTTGCTATGTAGAGAATCTCTGCTTTGCTTATAGCTTAACCAACTACTGTATCTCCCAGTTGACGGACGGTGACTTATGTTTGAGGTCTTAAGACACAGTATCCACCCGCCCTTCATTCCAACAATGGTCACCCTATTTGCACAACCTTTAAAAGATACCTTTTGTGCTTTTTAAAAAAGCGGAAGGGCTGAACACTATGATTGAGTAACTGTAACTAACCTCTGTTTAATGTTGTCAGTCTTTACATAGCATTTAGTTAAGAGAATGGAACCATATTGGAACAGCTTTTCTTACTTTGCTGAATGGGAGGACCTGTCCTTAAGTTTATCAGTGAAGGCCAGGCGGTTAAAACATGCCCTCTACACGGACCCAGTCTTTTCTTGTAATGACTGACAGAAAAACCCACAAACAAATTTCCATTTTGTTTTACTTAATGGCTGACAATTGCGACCCTTTTTCGAACATTACTAAGAGAACAGAATTTTGATCGCAAAAAGGTATTAGCTTAGGGCTAAGAAATATGCATATTATTATAGTAAAACATTTGTTTAAGGAATGTTTATGTCTATGCCCAGCAATTATGACTACGTTAGGTAGATTTGTGCATAGCTACAATTCTATAAAACTGGATTCCTTTTGGACTTATTGTCTAAATACTGAGAATGAAAGGGTTCAGTTAGCCCTTTATAGATTATGGGGGACCATTAAGAAATGACTACCTAAGGACTAAAGTATGGCTGATTGTTTGTGTATTAAGAAATATTTGATGTTTGGTAGCTTTCAGTTGGCAACAGTTTTATCTTATTTGATCTTAATGTACAAGCCAAAGGTGACTTGTATTTTTACTTTTTTTTTTTTTTTTTAACAATTTTCTTTTTTTTAAAACAACACACCAAACTTAACCAACATGTAGTACATTTCCGTGTACTAGCTTCTTGGTATTACATTAACATGTTGCACATTACAGTCCTCCCCCCCTCCTTCCCCGTTAACACGAGCACCTACTTCAATGCCGCAAAATTCGTTTCTTAGTGTTTATCTCCTTCTCTGTTCCCAGACGTATCACCTTCACTACGTTCGACATGGGAGGGTCCCGACATCGTGGCCACCATTTGTCTCCATGCTATCAGGGGTCCCGCTTCCTCCTCCCCTCCCCTGCTAACTGCTTCGTACCATGCCACCGTCTCTGCCCATTTCAAGAGGCCATTACACCACACCTCTAATCTAGGTGTCTGGGTTGCTTTCCAGCTCATAGCAATTCTTCGTTTGGCCAAGATGTAGGGCAGGTCTTTCAGTTTACTGATACGCTTTAGGTTACGTGGTCTGGTGAATCCCCCCAACATGCATGCCCATACTGAATCCACCCTTAACTTGATCCCTTTTTGGGATGGGCGTTGTTTAACTTCCTCCCTGAATCTTCCCAATTCCGGGCACGCCCAGAACATGTGAACCATCCCGGCATCCACCTCCCCACACTTGGGCATTTCTGTGTCACTGTACTTCCAAACCTAGCAATTTTACTGGGGGCCATGTATGCCCTATGGGTAACATCTAACTGGATCTGTTGCAACCTCGCATTCCGGGACACCTTCTTATGGTACCTCTGGGCTCTTTCCCATTGCCCATCCTGCATAGGTTCTCCCACCTCCTCCTCCCAATCTCGTCTCAGTTGGAGCAACTCCTTGCCCAGTCTGGGCATCAATAGTTTGTAAATTCGGGATATTCCGTGCCCGCCCTCCGAGATATCGTACATCGTTTCAATGACCGTGTCAGGTTGTTCTGCTAGTTCCATCTCGTGCCACTTTTCTCCCACTCGTTTGATGATTCTGGTATATGTAATGTGTTGTCCTTTGTATACTCTGATGTCCTCCATAATCATTTGGAAGTTTAGTACCTCCCCCTCTTGCCATATGTCTCCCAGGGTTGCATTGCCCACCGGTTCACAGAATTTACGGATCCCCCTTCATCATTTGCTCGTCCTCTCTGCATAGCGCCACGAGTGGTACCTGCGGGGAGCATGGGGTTGGGTTTCCCACTACTTGGCACGCTCTGCGCCAAGTTTTCCAACCTAGTTCCAGCAATCTCGCTCGTCCTTGCATCTCTAGTTTAGGTAGCCATATCAGTTATTTTAGAAAGAATGGAACACAGTCCCTACTTAGCAATCTGGCTTCTGCCATTTCTTCTTCTGACAACCATCTGGCCACGTACTGAAGCTGACCCACCAGGTGGTATATCTCGAAATTCGGCAGGTTTATGCCCCCTCTATCATATGGGTTTTGCAATTTCCATAAGGCCACCCTGTTTCTGGTATTATGCCATATGAAGCCCCTACATAAGCTTTGGAGTTTCGTGAAAAAGTGTTTGGGGAGCATATATGGGATATTTGTGAAGAAGTGTAGCAGCCTGGGCAGGACCACCATCTTGAGCAAGGCCGCCCTACCCACCATGGCCAGGGGGAGTTTCGCCCAGAACCCCATGTTATTCTTGATGCCTTCCACTGCCCTCTCCGTGTTGTATTTATATTTGTCTGCAATCGTATGATATACATTAATCCCCAAGTATCTGAATGTTCTAGTCAGCCAAGGCATCTGCACGATAGGTAGGTTCCCCTGTGGGACCCCCCTATATCTCCCCAGGGGGAACATGCATGACTTGTTGGGGTTTACTGCTATGCCGGAAAGGGTCGCATAATGCTCCATCACTTCCAGAACATACCGTAAATTTTCCTCTGGGAAGCGCAGGTATAGCAACATATCATCAGCGTACAATGATATTAAGTGCGGTCCCCCCTTCGTGTGGACCCCTATCTCTCAGTACTGCTGTCTGAGACAGATCGCTAATGGTTCTAATGCAAGGATATATAGCATGGGGGACCAGGGGCAGCCCTGTCTTGTGCCCCTGCTAAATTGACATTTATCTGAAATTATCGCGCCCGTTTTGACCCAAGCTATTGGGGTGCTATATACCATCTTCACCCATCTCAGATACCCTGGTCACATCCCGTATTCTTTCAAGGCTGCCATCATCCAAGGCCATCTCACAGAGTCAAAGGCTTTTATTGCATCCAGCGAGACTATTGCCATTTCACTAGGGTCTCTCTCTGTCTGCTCTATGATATGGTGGAGTCTCCTGTGGTTGTCAGATATATTCCTGCCCGGGACATAGCCAGTTTGATCAGGGTGTATGAGTTTGTTAATTACCCTTTTAAGTCTGTTTGCCAACACTGCCGTAAGAATTTTGCTATCTCGATTTAACATAGATAGGGGTCTGTACGACCCGCATTCTGTGCTTGGCTTACTGGGCTTGAGGAGCGGAATAATCACTGTCTCCCTTAGGGATTCCGGCAATCTCCCCCTCTGAAACGCCTCGCTTAGCATAGCCAGCAGCGGAGGGGAGCACTTCTTGTCTATACGTTTTGTAGAATTCACTGGGGAGCCCATCTGACCCCTAGTATCATTCGGATGTTGCTGTCTCCATATGTCCTCTAGCCTGAAGTCTCTCAGCAGGGCCTGTAATGCTTTTGTGGCGGGGGTGGGTTTGTCTAGTTTCGCATCTGACCTGTCCATTTTAGGATGTAGCGTGCAGTGGAAGTCTCCTCCCCATATAATCGCGCCCGCCCTGGGGGGGCTGATTTTGCTATATAGTGTCCTGAAGTAGGCCGCCGTTTCATGGTTGGGGGCGTACGTATTTATGATACTCAATTCTCTGTTCTCCAACAGCCCTCGCATCATTATCATCCTCCCATCTGGCTGCGCCGTGGCCTGAAGAATCTGGAATGGCTCATGAGGTGCCACCCAGGTAACCACCCCCCTAGCATAAGCTGAATATGTCGCTCCCATGGTCATCTCTCCACTTTTTCTTGACCACCTCTAGTTTTTCTTTGTTGAGGTGGGTTTCTTGCAGTAATGCTATGTCCACTTTTTTGCCTTCTCAGATACATAAATACTTTGTTCCTCTTCAGGTAACTGTTAAGGCCTCCCAATTCTAAATTCTAAAACCTCCCATTGTCATCCGTATTTTATCCCTCCTCCCTCCCTTTTTGTTCCTCTCTCCGACCTTGTTTGGCATGAGTGTGGGCTCGTTCCCCTTCCCTTTACAACAATAACTCCCCAACTAACCCCCCCACCCCGTCTTCCCCAACTATATTCACTACACACATTCCCTCCCCTCCCTCCTCCCTACCCGTCCCCAACTGATGTCCAGCTCCATCCCTGGGTCTCAGGCTCCCCCGCATTTGGTCCTATGTCGGTGTGCGAAATCAGGAACCCTGCAGGCTGTTACCGGTCTATCGGTAACCTAACTGATCTATACTTGGGGGGGGGGGGGAGGTGAGAGCAAGTTCCATCAGAGTCCTACCATTTTGCGCTATATCAGCGTACTTGAGCATTCGTATTTATGCAGCCCATGTTGCGTATCTCCCAACTGTCTTTGCCCTGTTTTATATTCTAGTCCCAGTGTCTGAGTCCGCAGCACCATAGGTACTGCAGCCTCTATTCTACTTAACTGCGTTGTCTTCTTTCTGGATACCGGTTTACGATGGCCAGTTCTGTGTGTCCAGCCACTCTGACGCATTCTCTGGGGTGTCGAAGAACAGTGCTCTATTTTCGTGGTATACCTTCAGTTTAGCTGGGTATATTAGCATGTACTTGTAGCCTGCTTTCCACAATCTTCTTTTCACTGCTCCATAGTTCATACAACGTCTTTGTACCAGCAGTGTGTAGTCCGGGTATGCCGTGATGTTCGCTGATGCCCTTTGTATCGTGCCTCCTTTCCGGAAGTGTTCCAGGATTTTTTCCCTGTCTTGATAGTTCAGGATTTTGGCAATTATTGGTCTCGGGGGTGGGTGGGCACCTGGCGGGGGCCTCCTTGTCAGGGTCCTATGCGCTCGTTCCACCGCAAATCCTTGAGTTAGCAACCCACCTGTTATTTCTTGCAGCAACATCATTTCAATATAATCCGTGGGGTTTGATCCCTCAGCTCTTTCCGGTAATCCCACGGTGCATAGGTTGTTTCTCTGGGTGCGTCCCTCTGCTTCTTCTGCCCTGTTTTACAAATTGCTCATGCGTTGTTCCAGGATGTGGATCTCCGATGTGTGCGACGCACATGCAGCTGTGTTCAGGGCCACTTCCTTTTCCAGTTCCCCTGTACGTTCTGCTAGTGTTCTGACATCTTGCCTGAGGAGATTCAACTCTTCCTGTACTGCGCCAACTTTAAGTTCCAGTGCCGCCTTCAGTCGACCATAGCCGATTGCAATTTGGTTTCCCACACTAGTTTTAGGTCCGCAATCGCTTCCAGGATCTGCTGGTCTTTGCTCACTGTGACGGTGTCTGGGGTGGGAGTCTTCTCCTTGCTCCTAGCCCCTTCTGCCATTTGCGGTGTTCTTGTATATTCTTCCAGAGTGGGTTGTTTGCCCTTTGCCTTGGTCTGTTTGTTCGCCATCTCGGTGTTGCTGTGGGCCTCCCTTCGGGCACTCGGGAGTGTGGTCCTCCGGGCTAGTCCGTTCCCAACTATGATGCTTGAGGGGAGCTATGGTGGAAGTCCTCGTATTCTGTTAGTGTTATGTCACAAATGGGTTATGTCCTCCCACGTCCCTGGTCGCTGCTATTTCTTATTGTTTTTGTGTCCCGGCTCTTGTTGGGTCGTATCGCTATCTGCACGTCCAAGGGCCTGTGGGCCTGTTTTGGTGCTATTGTGGATCTGCCAGTGCTATATCCAATTAATGCCTACACAGGATTTTCAGATCCGTCACCCGGTGCAATTGATCCAGTGCGTCTACAGGGAACTTTGTCCTTGCTCTGCTCTGTTGCGGCGGAACCCTGGTGAATACTTCGTCTCATACGGTGGCAGTGCCCTATCATGTCTTCATATTCCGCCTCAGCGCGGCCTCACCAGCTTTCATGCAGTCGCACTGACCCAAGCCTTGTCAGTACATGAAGCGTCCCTGTGGCCGTGCTGCTATCACAGAGAATCGACAGACCTTGTAGCCCAGTGCAGCCTACGGGCTTCTATTTCCACTGCCTTCTGTTGTGTTCACTCAGGCATGTCAGCCCAAAGCATTGAGGGCTCTGTTGCAGAGTCTCACTGCTCCAGCCCTCCAGTATCTGTCCTTCGCCACCTGCTCCAATCTTGCAGACTGCTCTCACGTCTCTGCAGGGGTACCGGCCTGCGTCTATGCTGTGTGTCTTGTCAGCCGGGCTTTTGTTCGTACACGGCCTCGCTCCGGGGAGCTCAGCCTATGCTCCTATTTGCTGTGCCCGACTGCCTTCTGCAAAGTAACTCTGGGGAGCAATTCGTTTACCACGGTGTCAGTGTCCTCTCCTCCTTTCATGTTCGGCCCGAGCGCGGCCTCCTATGTTTGCCAGCAGTCCCAATTGTCATCAACCTTGCATGTATACATAATGTTCCGGCGGCCGTGTTGTTGCCGCAATGTATCCACGGACTATGTAGCCCAGCGCCGCCTTTGGGCTTTTAATCACCTTGTCTTCTGTTGTTTCCTTTCTAACATGTCGGCTCAAGGCAAGTGTAGCTTCGGCGCAGAGTGCCACTGATCCAGCCCTCCAGTGACTGTCTCACGCTGCCTGCTCTGATCTTCCAGTTCGCATTCACGTCCCTTCAGGGGTATTGGCATGCGACGATACTACGTATAACACCAGCCAGCTTTTTGCCCGCACTTGACCTCACTTTTCTCGCCGGCAGAGTTCTGTACCATTCCTTTTCGTGACTCGGCACCAGGCTTCTTTCTGATTATTATGCCGGTCTGTTAAGGGAATCCATTGTTCCAGTCACGGCGCCATCTTGTTATAAACAAGATGCTTCGCCACTTCACCAGCTCATATCTCACGGGCAGCGCTGCAAGTTATAGCGATTTTGTGCTCCTTCTGTTCCATCTTCCATTGCATGCCTGTATCTTCAGTTTCTTTCGTGGGTGCTTCTTATGATTGCAGCTTTTGTTGATCATGGAAGATCCGCAGGAGCACACGGAATCGAGTCCTACACCGTGGCTCTTAAGCCACGCCCCAGCTGTATTTCTACTATTTATGAATATTTTTGATATCTTTTTTGGTTAGGAGTGTCTTCTGAGGGAACCTTTTTACAGATCCACACAGGATCGGCTGTAAAATCACTATACTTGTGCTAAAGTATGATGCGTATTAAATGCCATGTGACAAGTGGAATAGGAATGTTGTTTTGAGAAATGAAGATGGATAATTGTCCTCATGTTATTAAGATGGTGTAATAGATTAATTGTTGAAGTTATTTACTGCTGTGTTGTTTTATGAAATGTATAAATGTGATTAATATGATGTGTATTTAAAATGTGTAAAAGTTTAAGTAATAAATACAAATAAACTTATTTGAATTGAATATTATTATTATGTTCTAACAGCCAGGCAAGGTACATATCTGGGAAAAGAAAGACAGGGCCCTGGAAGAGTGTGGGCCCTGTTTCTTGGACAATGTAAGGGATGCATGCCTGGATGGAGTACCTAATGTGGGCTGCAGATTAGATATTGATACCACAAAGGAAGCTAAAGAACATAGGGCGGATGGAGAAACTGTGGGGTACCTGGGTGCTCTGGCAAGAGAAGGAATGTCCGGATGATGCGGGAGAGCAAATTGAAGAAGCCGTTGTTTGCATCCTTGGCTCGCGCTGGTCTCTCTGTTGTTAGAAAGGATTTCTAAACTCTGACCTGGTGGACAGATGTTGAGGACGACACCCTTGTTAGATGAACAGGGGACCGTTCTGGGAAGATAGCCAGACCAATTTATGTTAGCTTGGAGGGCAGTCCAGGCTAAATCTCAGGAGGAGTGAGGGTGATCAGGAGTCTCCAATGAGCACACATAGTGAAACACCAAGAATTACAATTAGACAATAGTATACAAAAATACACTATTTATTATCGGCCCAATAATAACAGACTGAATAATGAAATGCACTAGTAAAACACTATACAAGCAACCCACTATGTAATATATATACAATCAGTGATGTCAGTGCGAGAAAGTTAAGAACTCCACCAATACCTGCAAAGGAAAAGGGTGAAAAACTTTTATAGCACCAACAGCCTTCAGAGATCACAACCCTAACTTTATAAGTCCAGCCCTAAGATGAATGAAGCCTGATGCTCAATGTTGAATGTGTGCGTAAAAGCGCCCGGTCATGCGTAAAGTTCACAAATACTTCTTAGAGAGCAGGAAAAGTTTAGGGGAAGAATTCTGAAGGGGTGAAACAGGTTCCAAGAGTCAGGTAAGGATCCGCTACAATGAACACAGCTGTTCCTGACTTTCAGAGGGCCTTAGGAAGTGTACACTACCCAAGCCAACAGAAGGGCAAAATATAACCTTCAATGTACTAATGCGTTTGGATGAACCAAGGGCCACCAGTAAGTGACTTTACTATGCACCGCCCTTACTGCTGTTTTGATCCAGACTTGGCAGGTCTAGGGGTGGTCACTAGAGGTATGATTTCCTGCTATCCGTATGGCTTCCAGTTGCAAAGGCGCTGCGGGTGCTGACACAGGTCCAGTATGGGACAGGAGCTGTTACTCTTGTTTCTGATGAAGAGCGAAGAAAACATCAATGCAGCAGGACTCGGAGCACTGGAAAGAACAGATCTATGTGATTAAGGTGCTGAGTTTACTGCGCCGGCCGAAAATTAAGATTTATTTTGTTTTCAACCCCATTTTGCACATCATTTATATGAAGGGGGAGACCCCTCCGCAGTTCCCCATATTCCCCCAAAATTAATTTTTTACTGTATCCCATCCCCCACATATATATGCTGAGAAACGGGGAGGTTGAACATAAAATAAAAAGTCAACATTTTCGGCCGGAGCAGTAAACTTGGCACAATTATTGTATGATCCTGAAAGAACGTCTTGAGCAACCACAACTATAGCATAGCGACACAGGGGGACCCAACTCTGACAATATGCAGCCTCCTATCTCAGGACCCAAAGGTGGTGGGACAATGACATTCGGCAGAAGGGTGCTTTATTGGATGAGCTGGGATTCCCCAAAGTCTCGAACCACCGTCTCAAAACGAAACGGTGGCAAGATCTGCTCCAAACATGCACACCAGCAGTGTTCCAATCATTCTCCGGCTCTTCTTGTAATCACAACCCACAACCCGGCCGCTTTGGAGTTTTGACAAGTGCACTAGTGCAGGGTTATGGGACCGCAGAAAGCCTGCCCCTAGAGGCAATTAAAGTGGGATAAGGAACCCTCCACTGGAGAGGAGGAGGTGGAATTACCTCTCTGGGAATTTCAAAGAACTTTAAGAGAAAAGGGTTCAGCCAACAAAGCCAGGGAAAAAAAGAGATGGTGTGACCCGGTAGAAGCTCGGTGAACTGGAACTTTGAGGCCAGGACTGAGGGCAGGGCCTGGCATCCATAGACAGACATATACCTTAAGAATACTATCATTATATTTTCGTTGTGTTTAGGAAGTTCTCAATTGCCTTTTAGTTAGCCCAATGTACATAATACCGTGGGAACCAGTTAACAAACTAGATGGTGACACTTTTGGAATGGTGACACATATGCTGCACAGATGTTATGTGATGATCACTGCACACATCACCGCTCACTCCAGAAACATTATTTACTGCAAAGACCACGATGCTGGTGGTGGTATTGCTTGGTGTGCAAATCTGCAGTTTTTCGGTCTGGTGCATGCAGTTCTAGTGCTGGCCCGTGCAATGCTGGTATTGACGCTGGGGGATGCTGAGCTGGCGTTGCTCTCCTCTGCTTCCAGGTGATATGCCTCCTCCTTCTATTTACAAAAGTGACCCCATCGTGATTGTCACCAGCCAAACAGCAATGGCCTTCTTGTCTACCCCACTCCACTAGGCTAATGATAGGAGCTCAAGTTGGCCGATGCCTTCTTTCAAGTCTTGTGATTCCTTTATGCAGTTTACATCGTTGAAGAGTCTGGCGGTAACCCTTAAATGCGGCGGTAGCGCTATTACCGCCACATTTAAGGGTCCGCCAGATCATGGCTTTGGCGGATTTCCCCCCAGCTGTGAACTGGGGGGTAATCTGCGGCAAAATTGCCAATTTTCAGCGTGATTACCGCCGGCGGGAAATCCGCCGGCAGTAATAGCGCAAATTTTCCCCATTGGGCCCAATGGGGAATGAGGAATTCCCGAATGGGCCCAATGGGGAATGGGCAATAACCCTTCCGCCAAACCCGTAATAGCGCCGGGGGGGTTGGCGGTAGGGCTATTAGCGCGGGCGCTAATAGCGCTGGCGTTACCGCCCAACTCGTGATGAGGCCCACAGTCTGTGGTGTCTGAAACAGACTACCGCTGAATGCAATCTGCAGTCAGTAAAAGTCCCAGCATCAAGTCTGCAGTGGCTGAGAGTGTGCGGTGTGGCGTCTCCTGCATGTACTGCTCCTCACCCCTAGACGGTGCGTTGCTAACAAGCTTTGCTGCAGACAGGTATCCGCCTGGCTGCACAGGCACTGTTGACCTAGGTAACAAGTGGAGGGAAATAAGGTTAACACGGTTCACGGGCACGTAAAGGTGGTAGAGAGGGATTCAAAAGCTGGGATGAGGCTACACAGAGAAAAGAAAAGTAAACGGTTTAAAGAAAAGGGAGGGCAGAGAGTTCACGGGAAGAGGGGGAAGTGACTACAAGGGGGCAAGTGTGGGGACTTCCTGTCGCGGGATCGCGGGAAGGCGATCTCGCGAGAGCCCCAACGAGAAGCGCGAGGGAACACACAGCGGAGCCAGAAGCGGGCGGGAGAGCGCAGTGAGAGAGGACTGCCCCCGCGCTCCTCCTGAAAACTGAGCCAGCAGGCTCCCAGGCCTGTACATCCAGCACACACACACCAGAGTGTAACGCCACGGCCCGAGGACAGCCTCCTGGGGGCTCTGGTGTGAATTGTGTGTCTCACTGAGTGGCACGTGCAAGCAGCAGAGTAGCAAGTACTGGAATAAGACTACCTGACTGAGTACAGTTATGCCCCTGCCCCTGGACACTATATTCCCAAGTTGATCACTTTACCTCCAGTGTCCAATAAATACCACAGTTACCGCATACGGTGTCCTGTCTTCATTAAGGCCACCACAGCAAGGTAGGATAAGAAAAGAATGGGCGAGTAGAAAAGAGTGGGCAGCAGAGAAAGAAAGGAGAAAGAGGGTAAAGGTAAGAGAAGGGGGTTCTCCCCGCTGGCACTGCTCACCTGAGTGTTACTGCTGCTTGCTGCTGCTCCAAATAAGCTGCTGGCTTCTCTCTTATGTACAGGTGCTATATAAATAAACTATTTTTAATACGGCTCAAAATGGTTTACAAAATCGAAAACCTTTAGCCATTAAATTAAATCATGTATAGAAATAAACTATCATATCTTATCATATCTTGTACACTGGCAACTGGAACTGGAGTTGTGCCGGGATATAGGCAACAGCCAGAGTCCTCCAGAACTCTTTGCACAGAACTCTTGCACTGCACTTTACCGTGATATTTCCAGGTTTTTTCAGGCAGACAGGAGAAGTGATTCCACACTACCCAATTATTGTAATATATTGTTATAGCACAAACCTAGCACGGGAGTAATAGGGCGCGGTATAGGCCATAAACCAAAGCGACCTGGAGAAACATTTGCACAGAAAAATAGCTCTCCTAGTGAAAATACAGTGTTCTCGCCATGTTATCCACATGGACAACTCGAGGCTCAGACACTGGGAAAATGCACGACGTGGCATCATTTACGCCAGTTCCGGCAAAATGACATGAACGAAAATGATGTGATTAAATCGACACCTACCAACAAAGCTTTAGTTTCTTTTGTAACTATTATGACTACTTGCACTTTATTAACATTTAATTGCACAAAACAACACAAAAGGCATAGACATCCTGAACCTGAATTAATTTGATAACAAATCTCCTGGTTTGAAGGCAAACAGAGATTTGTGGCTATAAAAGCCACCATAGATAGGCGTATTAATGGGGGGGATTACTTCGCAGTAAGCCTCTGTGACACACGTTTTCTGTTCTGTCACACTCTTGAGCCTTACTGACACGCACCTGGTCAAGTTCCTCTGTCCTCCTCCGTCTCCTCACCTGTACTGCTGGAATCGGATCTGTATATGTCCCGTCTAGTTCTGTACCTGCATCTCTCGTCTTCCTTCCGCTGAGGTGATCTGCCTCGATGGGAAGCCACAGTGGCCACTGGAGTACAGTGGCCCTGCAGCCCCGTCACCGAGACAGACTGCAATGGGGAAAAAGCCAAAGGCTGAAAAAAAACCAGGAAGAGTAGCCTTCTTGATTGTAGACAAGTTGTTCCGAAGTTGCAGAGTCTGAAGTCGAGTAGCGGAGAAATGTTCCGTATCCCCACTTTTTCGCCTAAGTTCCTGTTTTCTTGCCCCCCCCTGTCCTTTAGCCACACGACAAAAAGGGGACAACCGGGTTGAACGAAAAGGCAAGTTAGGATCTCACACCATGGTGCCAAAAGTACCCAGATATCACTCTGCACAACAACAAAAGAAGGGAAGGAAGTGCGGCATCGCAGGACAGGGGGGGTAATACATGCATATGCAAAACTTTCGGCGCCAGTCCACAGACAAAGGCGTAAAGGCCACCACCAAAGGAATAGCCTAATGCCACAAAAAGCAGATAAAAGTAGCCCTGCCAGCAAGGGTTTCGAATTCGCACATCACTCCAAATGGAGCGCAAGTGAGCCGCTTTCCGACCACAGAAGACTTCTACTTTTCCACCAAACCCCTCCACCCGGAAAAATAAGAATAAAAAAACGAAAGACGTACACAAAAATGAATGACAGAACAACAAACGTTGTCACAGAGTTGTGGGAAAAGAAGGCGGCATGGACCAGGAAGACAGACACCCACTGGCCCTCGTCTTGGAAAGGACCTTTTCATGTTTTTTCACTGTCCCTCAACTTATGCAGTAAGCGCAATAGGCCTACACACAACATTCAATGGACTCATACATATGTTCATTGCAGGAACAAAGTCTTCAAGAAAGATACTGCAGACACCAGTACTACAGTGTCCATTTCCACAATAGTACCTGTGCATAAGATACCTTCAGCGTCTCCATCCACCGTGCCCACTTTCGAGCACACCATCATAAGTGCCAGCTGCCATTGATAAGGGTAAGGCGAGTGCCATAGACCAATGCATGTGTTATTGCACACAAATATGTAACAATACGCTCATATGTTTAAACGTATAGTGCACTTACAGAAGTGTCTGAAAACTGTTTACTTGCAACTATTTGTAATATTTGTATTTTTATTTTCATCTAGTACTTTCTTTTTCCTAATGACTCAATTTCATAATACTGCATATTACAAACACTTTATTCTCCCACTACATTACAGACAATTACTTTACACATATAGCTATTATGGTCATTCTGGCCTTACTCCTACTACATTACCTATAATTACAATACACATACTACTACTGTTGTCCTTCTGCCCAGTGCATATATTCCCGGGGGCACGGCCTGTGGCCATGCCCCCCAGAATATAGCCACTAACCACAACGCAATGAACTGCATAACAACTACGTATTATACAAAGTGAACTAATGACTCACCCCTAGCCCCCTGCAATCGAAATGATGTGCGCAAGATGTTTGTCAGCATAACATGGCTGCCCCGGGCTGTTCGTGGACATCCGGGAAGAAGCATGCCCGTTTCTTCGCGATATCCCATCTCATCCTCATCACCCCTCACCTCCCCAGAGATTGTTTAATTAGTTTCACAAGTGCAATGTTGCGTTTTTTAATATGTTCCACCACGATGTTTGTGGACACAAATGGATGTCTGCCAATCCAACATGGCCGGCGTTTCCTAAAGTCAGACGCACCTCTCTCTGTTCACCATCCAATCAACCAGCGCGTCTGCTGTCCTCGGACCTGGTGCCGCCATCTAGACCAATCGGAGGTCCGTCCGCAGATGGGACAGGGAAGTGATTTCAGTGGTCCAGACCCAGATATCAAATTTATTTGGGCCTATGTTTTGGTCATTTAAAAATAAAATTACGGATTTACACCAAATTTACAAAAGCACACTTTCGGGACAAAGCCACCGCTCCTGCCGCAAATTTGGTGAAAATCCGTCCAGCAGTTTGGGCGGAAGGCATGAGCAAAACTATTTTTCCATTGCGTCTATGGTAAAAACCACACATTTTGGGACCCCCCCTATAACTTTGACCACCGTTGACGAAACCCCACCCAACTTCGCAGGATCAATCTGACGGGGCCATATACTGTATCTGCATAGTTATGTGAGGATTCGTTCATGGGGGGCAAAGTTATAAGCCACCCAAAAAGTGCTCTTCCTATGGGTTGAGCAACTTAACCATAACTACACAGCTGCTACCGCAGGCTGTGTAATATATATCTCTACATATATATCTATATATTCAGTGGAAAGGATAGAGTGTCAGTCCCTGCCCTATAGTTAAGGTGAGTTATGAGTTCCATAGGAAATGGAAACAATTAATTGCTAATAACTTTTGAACCATGCAACGGATTAAAATGAAACTTTGCAGACAGTTGTGTACACCCGGGCCCCCCCAGATTGGAACTTTCGGAAAAGATTTGTTAAAAAATAAGAAAGTTATTAAGAAAACAAAAAGCATTTTCGGCCTACTCCCCATTAATTTTCCCATCGAAAAAAAAAAAGGTACATTTTTGCTCCAGCGCACAGCGAAAAACGCTGGATGAATTTTGACCGGGTAGGAAACAACTTGGGCACGGACATTGACTCACGATCCCTTTGTGGTTTGGTCTTATTCTGGCCGAAAGTTTTCTTAAATATTCGACAGAGAAAGGGGTGCACCCTTGTCTCAAAAACAGTGATATCCCCATGATGCATTGTGGCTGAGAGGCATTTCAGAAATGGAAAAGCAGCCATTTCCTGCCAACATTTTATTGCTAATAACCTTTAAATTGCTGGATGGATATGAATGAAATTTTCAGAATGTAAAGTTTGTCAAGGGCTACCCCAAACCTTAAATTTGGGAACAAAATGTTGTAAAGAAACCAAAACACCACAGTTTCACAGTTTTCATCCCATTCATTTTTCCACAGAGATTTTAACAGCTGTAGTGCGGAAACCGCTGGGATGATTTGGACCTAATAAGAAACAACCTGGGCAAAAAGTATTGACTGGTGTTTGGTAAATCCATCCAATAGTTTTAAAAATATTCCACAGAGAAGGGGATGCCCCTCCTCCTTAAAACCTTCATATCAGCATTGGTGGTTTTTACAGCATGGAGGCTAATAACCTTTAACTTGCTGGATGGATTTGGATGACATTTTCCAAAGAAAACGTTTGTCCAGTGTCCCACTAAACTGGAAGTTTTCAGCCTACTCGCATTAATTTTCCCATAGAGAAAAAGGGAATTTTGGGAACAGCCGTAGCGTGAAAACTGCTTGGCACATTTGGCACAAATAAGGAACAATTTGGGCACAATGCTTTGGGCCTCATTACACGGTAGGCGGTAAGGGTTTACCGGTACCGGTAAGGGCACCGGTACCGGTAAACCCTTACCGCCTTACTACGAGGTCCCTTTGCGGGACCCGACCTTAACGGCTGGTTTTACCAGCTGTTAAGGAACGGGCCCGCTAAGGGACCTTGGTGCTAATTACGGTACCGCAATTTGCGGTACCGTAATTAGCGCCTTCCCACCTCCCATTGATCCCTATGGGGGCAGAAATGGGAATGGGGAAGTGCCTTGGTGAATGGGGAATTACCGCCCCCGCTCACCTTGGAGTAGGGCGGTAATTCCGCCATCCACCAAGGTGGACACGGTAAAATACCGGCGGCAACCATGGCGCTAAAAGCGCCTACTGTGTAATGAGGCCCTTTGACTTTATTTCCTTGACTGGTTTGAGGTAAATCCATCTAGTAGTTTTTAAAATATTCAACAGTGAATGGGGTGCCCTTCTGTTCCTCCAAACCTTTATATATTTTAGCCTTGGTGCGTTGCAGCAGAGAGGCTGATAGGTTTTTCAGAAATGAATAACCGCCTTTTGTTTTTGCTCGATGCAAGTGATTCCCCCAATATTACTGGGAGAAACCGCAAATGAAAGAACTGAAAACGCTATTACACTATTTGGAGGAGGATAAAAGGATGGCATCAAACTTTGGAATGAACCCCCACGACCTTACAGCGTCTAATAACGTTCTCGACTTCAGAAAGAGACTCAAACTCTTCTGTTTATTTACTCCCTCCTATGAGAGCACTGATTGTTTTGAACCACAGCGCATTGATGGCCTTGTTCTATGTGCTATATAAGTAGTAAAAGCAATAGCAATCACATCAGGAGGTTGGGAGTGGGAAAGTAGACACCATCTGAAGTTAGGGATTTGGGGGTGGGTTGGGGAGGCAGTTACGGGTAGAGCATTTTTGGTTTTACAAGGAAAGACCATGGGAATCTCACGAGAAAACATCGGCAACGCTGCAAGATGCTCTTAGAATTGTTTTGCATTACACAAAGCAATTAGTGATAGGGGCTAAGGGGAGATGACTAGGGAGAGAAAACAACATTGAGTGGACTGAGGGGACCTGCAGAAAATGAAGGGGGACACATGTTGAGTGCCTGTGGTAAAGTGGATGACTTTTTAATTCTGAGCAATTTTTCCTGTTATTGCGGTAATCGGCAAAACGCTACTGTACCGCAGGAATTTCTGTTCTTGAAAATGATTACTGTGAAGTTATTGCGGGAATAAGGAGTTAGAAAAAAAAGGTTTCACATCTGCAGTGCCTACATATACTGGGCAGGGGACGGTGGGTGTCTGGTAACAAAGTAATGGTTTAACATTCCCAGTGGCCATGACTAGTAGTGGACCCAAAAGAAAGATATGAGTGCAACATGCAGAGAGGTCACGGGCGAAGGCCATAGCTAGTGAGACCTCAAGGAACTATGCAACATGTTCTACCGTGGCCACTGGTCATGGCTGAAGGCAATTTCGAGGAACTCCACCTTAACTATCTGCCCCTCTTTGCGCATTGTTTGACCGCAATGATGACGTTACTGGTGACCTTAATGATGACAACACTGGTGACATCACACATGATATCACAGATGAGATCAATAATTACATCAAATGTGACATTACTGATTAAATAAGTTTGAATATTTTTGGTGACCTCTTTTAATACATATTTTATTATTGTATTGTATTACACTTAAAATAATAACATGACATGGAGCAATACACTAATATAGAAGTATGATATGATTACATGTGGAGCATTATTTGTAGTACTTAACTTATAAAGTTTAAAATAAAAATATGTAACGTTACACAAATGGTTTGAATTTCATGTACTAGTAAACAATTACAATACTTCATTGCAGGGAGAGTACCTGATTCTGGTCAATCTATTTCAGTTATTTCAAACATAATATAATAAGCATATGTAGCAGTACAAAAAATAAGAATAGATAGGAGTAAAACACGTTTAATAGTAATTGTTCTCTTGTTCTGAAAATAGATAGGGCCTGATTCATGAAACGTTTTCCTATGGGATTGCGCCATTATAAAACACTTCCATGAATCAGGCTCTCAACGTTCACATTTAAATTTACATTTCTCCTTAATGTAATAACACTACATAAACACATTTGTTCCTAAATTACAAGTGTTATAAAAAATAATAACATATAAAAGACAGTACGTTCCATTGTTCATAATAAATATGCAAAAAAAATCTGTTAGAAAAGAAATGAAGATTAGAAAGTAATGTTTTATTTATAGACATAGCAATGGTATTACTAATGTATGGAAGGTTTAAATATAAGTTTTTGCATTTACAGTTTTGCGTGTATGGCATGGAGCATGTAGAATGAATTGGTATGGGTGTCCAAATCTGCCAGCGGCTTTCACGTTACAGCTGTTAAAAAACAGCACTTTTTGTCGATGGGAAAATTAATGCGACTAGGTCGAGAACAGCGTTTTTATGTTTTCTTCATTACTTTTTATTTTCTAATGCGATGTCTCTATTTTCTAGTGACTAAAAAATAAAACCTTTGAAATTCAGGGAAACAACTTTAGTTACAGGGATGTTAAGGTGAAAATTGAATGCCAAAACCCCCTTGAAATTCAGTAGACAAGTCAGGCAAAGCCACCTTAAATTGCCACCCCCTGTTGTGCCACATTTGACCACAATGATGACATCAGAGATTACACCACTGATGACATCACTGGTGACATCACTAATTACATCATATATGACATCATTGATGGCAACAGACATAAGAGGACTCACTAGGTATGCTAGAATATGTATAGGACCTGTCTATATATGTATACTTAATAAAATGGGAAGATTGAATAAAAAAATTATATGTCTACACATGCATGACATCAGTGTCTGTGAAGCTTTCATTTGTAGTATTTGGTAAAAAATGAACATTGAAGTGTACATATGTATCATTTTAGAAATATCTTTACTTTTATTAAATAGCAAGCAAATACAATTGTCCATTGTATTGAATGAACCTGATTATGGCAAATATATGTAAGAGATGTGTGAGATAATATAATATGCATATACAGTGGTAAGAAAATATTAATAGAATTAAATACAGATAGAAACATGTTGAAACATGTATGTTTCATATGTCTTAAATGTACAGATTTAAATGTTTGGTTGTGCTTATTATAAAAATAGTATGTACGGTATTGCTTTGTAAATGAGAAGAGAGTGTTATAAAAACAAAGAACGTGAATGTATTGGAACATATTATAGTCATTCTAAGCAGATGTATTCTTGAATATTATCATTGCAAAATTACATATGTATGTATACAAAACAAATGTAGTTTACAAATTCAATTTTCACTTGTAAACATGCAATTAAATTTGTAATATTTTCAGTTTTTGTTTTCTACATTAATAATAACTTAATATTAAAGTAAATCAGATAAACCGCAAAAGGAGAAGACTCTTTAAATACTGTCCTTTTTAAAAAATACATTCAGTTTTGTACTTTAATCTGTCGAGCATACACTTTATTTAAAGAAATGACAGCTGAATAAAATGTGCCTTATAATTACAGTAGAAAATAATGTACCTTGTGCGAGACAGGCATGGTGACAAGAGAGACACATACTCAGAAAGTAAGATTTCAAAACCTTAATTTAAAGTTTCAGGGTTGGTGTAATACCTAACTAGCCCTAGCTCTAAAGGAATGTTTCCCTGAAATGATTCTTCTAAGGGCCGTTGGTGTCCAAATAAAAACTCTGTCTGTGTCTAAACCTATGCTTGCCCTCACTCCTTACAAAACAAATGTGTTGGGGGTCTTTTGTCAAAAATAAAAAGTAGTGGTTCAACAGAATAAAATGGAAACCAGGCATGGTTTCCGGTGGCCTCCTTGCCAGGTGTGGTTTTGAGCTTATCAAAATGAGTTCAATCAAACAGGGCTGCTTGCAAGAACTTCACCACAAGGTCCTTGCACTTGAACTCCAATACCTTCAGTGTATTTAAGTTCCTTGGGGCTACCTTCCCCAAGCATCCGTCCTTTCAGTACTATAAAACAAACCAGTAAGCTTCCAATTTAGCTGGGACTCTTAGGGCTCAGTTCCCCATGCCCAGACCCCTTACAGCTTTCATACACAATGTCAGTTTTATCGGGATGTACTTTGATTTCTTAAGTAGGCCTCTCAGGGTTCCCGTCCCCAAGCAGAGGCCTCTTGCAGCTTCCAACACAAACAAAATACACTTTGATTTCTTAAGTAGGCCTCTCAGGGGTCCCTTCCCCAAGCACAGACCTCTTCCAACTTTAAACACAAAAAAATATATCACAGTTCCTCTTCAGGTTCCTCATGGTGCCCTTCCCCTAGTTTAGGCCCCTCTAATTCCAAACACAAAGTCAGCTGGTAAGGATTTGCCCTTTTCTTGTTTACACTTTTTCTTACATACAATATACTCATGGGATAGAATCAAAAGCTTTCGAAAACACCAGGCTCTTTGCTTTCCCTCTGCACGAACACTCTGGCTCTTTGCTTCTTACTTTCACTTTCCTTAGTAACATTTATCCTCAGGTAGTTATTACACACACTTACAATGTCTTTTATTGCTTTCACTTTAGGGTGTACACTTGTACTGTTCTTTTCCACTCTATACTCCTTCTGTGTCTCTTGCACCTTACTTCATTAGTGTGCTTCTTTTGCCCTTCTGTTTTATTCACTTCTGCTTTTGGCTGTGCCCACTTGCACTTCTTTCCCTTTGCCGTGCGTCTTTGCATCTTTAATACTGTCACTTTCCTTCTCTGTACTCACTGGCACCTTTTCCTTACTTTCCTTTCGGGCCGTCAGCCCTCTCTTGACTTCTCTGAACTTTCTTGTGCGCCCTCACTCTTTTCCTTTTCCTTTTCTTCAGTCCGCTTTTAACTTTGCATCTCGGCTGCTTGCCCTTTCTTTTAAATCTGTTTTCTTTCTGTCTTCTTATTTCTGCGCCACTCGCGCGCACCATTTACTTGCTTTATATATTTGTACTTTCTGCTTCTTGCTTTCCGCTTCGTGATGTTTTCTCAATCTTGCCTGTTTTTCCCTTTCCCGTTCCAGTCAACCGCACGCTTCAGAGTTTCTCTTTCTCTGTCATGCGAAACTCACCGGGTAGCGTAGCGCCGGCGAACTGCTTCTCTGGGATGTTTTGGGTCAAGGTCAGGGTCTCACCACCTGCCCCTCAGACAACTTTGGGCCCGACACGTACCCCAAGGGAACGAGCACTCGCACAGACTCTGCCAGCAGGGTCCCAGCTGCCTCGCTCTGGCTCTCAGGAGACACAGCTCCCCAGCCACGCTGCAGCCCTCCTCACACACCGGGCCAGCGTTGTGGCATGCCGCTCTCCTCCGGATCCTCCTTCATGCAGCTTCATGGCTTCTCTGGTCCAAAATGCTCCGCCAGCTCGCTCATCCATCTGCATGTGTGTATTACCTTTCATAGCGAAAAAACAGTCGAGCGGAGTCAGGTGTAAATGGTCACTATTAACTGCCTGACTCTGGCTGACTCTTGTAAGGAACTCATGGTGGCAACAGTAAAGACAGACACAAGTCATCATAGTTCTGGGGTGTTCATTAAACTGTATGCAGGTTGTAAAAACACCTAATCAAAACCTAAATCTAAGATGGTAGCAAGCTCCGACCATCAAATGAAAATAAGGCAGTCCTAGTGGCATTGTGTCAAATAAAAGGGCCTATACTAAAAAAGAATATTGACAAACCTTACAACTAGATGCAAAAAGGGTGTGGGATAATGTTCACAAATAAGAAAGAAGTGTTCACAAATAATAAGTCAGGATACAGTAACTGGGGGTCTTCCTCCCCACGTTGTGAGCACAGGACAAGCCAGGACTCCTGAGCACAGCACACTCTCTAGTTTTATCAGCACGAGACGACAGTTCCGTTCTCAGTTATCAGGACCTTCAGTGGTTAAGTCTCTTTACTTCTTACAAAAAGTCTCTTGCCTGGAAGGGCCTGATGGGTTCAACAATAACAAACAAAAGTTACTTTCGTATGGCAGTTGGGGTGATGGTTCCTCACCCCTGTGTCCCCCTCTTCCAGGTGCAGACCCTTCTCAAATCTCAGCCTCCCTGCGCCGTGTTCACTATGGCTTATTCTTATAACACTATCACTTGTTGCATTCAAAAGTCTTAATGTCTTTTTAAACAACACACTGTGGACCTCCCTCTGTCGGGTTCACTTTTGTCATTACAATGTTCTTTTTAGGGCACCATGCTTCTCCCCTTCCCGTATGTCACTTAGGGTGGTGATTCTTCTCCCCTTCTCCTCTGGGTCCCCCTCTTCCAGGTGCAGACCCCTTTCGAATCTCAGCCTCCCTCTGTCGGGTTCACTATGGCTTCTTTACACAACTTGTTCTGTTATGTTCACGTGTCTGTGGGTGTTAGCTTTTCACCCTCTGCATCACCCTCTTTCGGGCTCAGACCCTTCTTGAACATCAGCCTCCCTGGTCGGGTTCACTATGGCTTTCCTAACGATCACGAGTCTTGGAAACACACTGTTCATAGAGACTTCAGGCACCACCCCTTTCCATCGGCATCCCTGCGTTGGGTTCCTGTTACGCTCACCTGGCTCCCACAGGGGCGTCAATCGGACCCGGACAGCTGCGACCTCCTCCAACGTGAAGCGTAGTGCAGAGATGACAGACTGGACTGGACCGCCTAATCTCGTCTGCTTGACCCGTAGAAGTATTCTCCTTATGTTTGTAAATGATGAGCTCTCCATCCTGCGTGAATGCAGGGGCGCGTAGATACCAGTTACTTCACTGGTTTGAAGGTGTTGGAAGTGTTCCGGATGAATATTGACTCCGAGGTTCCAGGCGAGAACCCGTAAGTATAAAGTTCAAAGAGTTCAATATGTCCGATGTTCACTCTTGTACATTCCTTTCTTGTGTTGCAGCTGGGTCCAAGGGAAGATTATCTTGTGGCAGCTGATGGTGTTCAGTTAAGAGTCTGTATTACCCAACACTGTCCTGCAAAAGATGCGTGTGTTTAAATTGCTGGTTTCTCTCTCCTTACAGGTGCGGCGTAAGAAGTTGCGGTTTGTTACAGAATAATGCCTACGGTTGTTAATCAGGTAAGTTCTAGGTGGAGAGGTTGTATTTTTTGGCTCTCTCGGCTCACCTTATGTTTCTTTTGTCCCCTAGATGGTGGAATTTGGTGGAGAAAATGATGGAGGCTGCGCCGGATCGAAAAATGCTGTGAGGACTGGTGAGTATGGGCGCGGCGCTGCAGCTGGCGATGCGACGCGTGTAGAATAATGTCTTTTTCAGTTCGAAGACGTGATGATCTGGAATTCAGGTAAGGATTGAAATAATATCTGTTTTCTAACCTTTCCTTCTTCTTTCTTCTATTGCTAGGAGCTCTGGATTTGAGACGGGCGCGGCTGAAGACTGGATGCTGACTGCAGGCACGGTGAGCGTCACGCTGCTGGATGTAGAATACCGCAAAGCATGTGCTGCTGTTCGGGCGTGGTTTAAATAGCCTCCAAAGTAGTTCCAGGTAAGAAGTCCCTAGAACCACACCCGAGTAAAAAATAGTCCCTGAAGTAAAATAGTCCCATCCAGGCCTCACGTTGGCTTGGATTCATTTGCAGCATGGTCTGCATGAGGTGAGTAAAGTCTATGAGCCTGGCGCCTAAGGCACCAGGACTGAACCCAGACAGCCCCCAGCCGGGGCTGCTGGGGTTTTATTAAATATCTGGATGCCTGCTCCCGGGGCTGATGGGCTTGATCCGGATGCCCGTGGGTAGGCATCATGACAGTTCCCTCTTGCCAGCTTTTCTTAATCACACAGTTCTTTATCTATTCTCACCATGCAGGATTGAACCTCTTTTTTTTCCAATTGTTTGTCTGCCAAAGACTTTTGACTGTACAGAGGACTTTGTTAGACCTTTGTATGACCACTTTGACCTCTCTTTTTGGCTCGCCTTAGGTCTTCTGGTATCGGTAGTTTCAACAAATGCAGCATCAACCAGAGTCTCTCGAATGAGCACTCACGTGGTGATGGACCCTTCTGCAGCTGGTTTTCCCTTAATATATTTACACATTCTTTGAACTGCCCTTAAATTGCTACTTTGCAGCTTTTCGTTCAACACAGTTCGGTTTCTTATCGGCTCTCCCCTCAACTCACCAGCTGTGATGAACCGCATGGCCTTTCTTGTATCTGGAGACAAGGATGGTACCACGGTAGCAGCTGTCTCTCTCTATCCTTGTTATGTACTTGATGGTCGTGCAGAGTATAAATACCTCCGTCCCCAAGTACCACACAGACAACACCAGAAATACTGCCTGTGCGGTCTTTGAGGCCACAGGTGGAAGTCCGTCGAGCCGATTTGGGAACAGCCGGAAGAACCCCTTGAACGCTGTAAAGCAAAAGGTTAGGCAGTTATGCACAGAACAGGAAGGACAACTAAAGACACAGGTAAGTTGGTGCTGCTTACCTATCTGTACAAGAGGTGGCCCAGAGATGTGAGGAAAGGCTGAACCCCGGAGCAGGAGTTGCTGGAGGCTAGGAATATGGATGGATAGGTAAACACCTAGAGTGGAGGCCGGAGGCCAGGTTACCCAACAGACAGACGTGATCCGTAGAGTATCCAGAGACGAAGCCGAAGTCAAGTAAACAAGAGGACCAAAGTTCGAACAGGAGGGTGAGGCAGAAGCAGTCCGTGGAGCAAAGCGTAGGTCGGCAACTGAAGATCCAAAAGTTCGGTAGTAGAAGGGTAATGCGAGGCAATCCGTGAAACAAAGCGTGGTCGAGGCACAAAAACAATCCGTAAGTATCAAAAAGCGTAGAGTAGTGTCACGTGATCCAGGAGGAAAACAGCTGTGAAGCAACGCTCCTTGTTTCCGGAAGTCTCTTATATCATTTCAGGGGTCACGTGATACGTGACACGGGAGCGTTGCTGCGTGAAGGGCAATCACGTGATCCGTGACGCGCGGGTCTCCGTGAGCAACGCTTTGCGTTGTAGCGAGATGTCAATCTCCAGTTCAGCTGCCAAGAACGGGAGGGGCGATAAACGCCATGCAGTGATCTGACAGGATGGTTGAGGGTCAAGGGGTTACGTGGACCCAGGTAAGTGTGTGGGGTAGTGGGAGGCGTAACATAGTCCCCCCTCAAAGGCCCACGACCCCGTGGGCAGGCAGGGCAGTCCCCGTGAAAACGGGCAACAAGAAGCGGGGCATGGACATCATTGGAGGAAACCCAAGATCGGTCCTCGGGACCGTAACCCACCCAGTCGACGAGATATTGAAGACGACCCCTGTGAAAACGGGAACCCAAGATAGCACTGACCTCGAAAACATCCGGAGAGGACACCGAGACAGAGGGTGGTGGAGCAGTGACACGGGTAGGGGCCAGGCAAGGCTTGAGGAGAGAGGTATGAAAAACCGGGTGGACTCGCCAAGAAGGAGGGACAGCAAGGCGGAAGGCCACAGGGTTCAAGATCCCAGTGATTTTATAGGGACCCACGAAACGGGGCAACAGTTTGCGACACCCAGGTATACGCAAGTGTCGGGTTGACAACCACACCCGGTCCCCTACGCGATAAGCAGGGGCCACCGACCGTCTCCGGTCAGCCTTTGATTTCATCAATGTTTGGGCCTCACGGAGATGGACAAGGGTCCGAGCATGGACGTCCGCAAGGTCGCGAACACAGGCGTTGGCAGCAGGGGTGTCGGAGGAGAGATCCGGGAGAGGAAGGGTGCGCGGATGTTGACCATACATAGAATAGAAAGGAGAGAAACCAGTAGCCGAGTGTCGTGAGTTGTTATATGCGAACTCAGCGAGGTGGAGCAGATTGTACCAGGAGTCTTGGTATTGAAGGGTCAGGCACCGCAAATATTGTTCCATGGCTTGGTTTACCCTCTCAGTCTGCCCATCGCTTTCTGGGTGATAGGCAGAGGAGAAACGAGCATCAATTCCCAGTAGTTTGGTAAGGGCACGCCAGAAACAGGAAGTGAACTGCGACCCGCGGTCCGATATGATGACCTGTGGGAGACCAAAGAGACAAAAGACTGTCCTGAAGAACAGGCGGGCTAGCGTTGGGGCCGAAGGTATGCCGGTACAGGGAACGAAGCGTGCCATCTTAGTGTAGGAGTCCACGATAACCCAAATGGTATCATAACCTCGTCTGCGTGGCAGATCCGTGACAAGGTCCATGGAGATAGTATGCCACGGTCGGGGGGTATGGGCAATGGGTGGAGTAGGCCTAGGGGGCGTCCTCTACGTGACTTACATTGGGCACATATTGAACAGGTGTTCACGTAGTTCTCTACATCCCTTCTCATGGACGGCCACCAGCACCACCGGTGTAACAGATCCAGGGTGCGTTGCTGCCCTGGGTGACCGTTTATGGCAGCATCGTGAGACCAGGCCATCGCTTGGTTGCGCACATCGCATGTGGGAAGGAACAACTTGCCCTGAACAAACGGCAACCCCTCTCGTAGTACAATGTCCCATTCTGTGAGTGCATGCGGATGTTGGGAGACCCATTGTCTGATGGCGGTAAGCAGTGGCTGGGATGGTGTACACAAACAAACAACATGACCCTTCCCCAACAATGTGTCTGGAAATGAAGACAGTGGTTCCCCCCCAGGTGAACGGGATAGGGCATCAGCCTTACCATGAACAAGACCTGGCCTGTGCTTAACCACAAAATCAAAAGCAGCGAAGAACAAATGCCAACGCACTTGTCTGCTGTTCACGCATTTAAGAGAGGCCAGATCCTGTAGATTCTTGTGATCCGTGTATACTATGGTTTGGTGTTTCGCCCCCATGAGGTGGTGACGCCATGATTGGAGGGCGTCCTTGATGGCCAACAACTCTTTCTCGGTCACTGTATAGTGTGACTCGGCTACAGTGAACTTCCGTGAGTGATAGGCTACCAGATGCAAACTACCCGTGGTTGGACATGGTTGTGACAGTATGGCACCCAGAGCAAACGAGGAAGCGTCAGCCTCTATTACAAACGCAAGGTCCGGGTCAGGGTGCTGCAATACGGGGGCAGAAACAAATCTGGATTTAAGTGCTTCAAAAGCCTCCTGGTGTACGGAGGACCAGACGAAAGGGACGATAGGGCTAGTCAGCGCAGTCAGGGGAGACACAATGGAAGAAAAACCGGCAATGAAACGTCGATAAAAATTAGCAAAGCCGAGAAAAGACTGGAGCTGTTTGAGGTTGACAGGGACTGGCCATTCCATGACAGCACGGACTTTTGACTCATTCATAGACAACCCTCCAGGGGTGATGTGAAACCCCAGAAACTCCACCTCCCTTGTATGAAACAGACATTTCTCGGGTTTGGCGAACAGGGCGTTCTTCTTGAGACGGGAGAGTACCTCTCTAAAATGAGCGATATGTTCCTTCAAGGAGGATGAATAGATCAAAATGTCGTCCAGATAGACCACCACGTACGTATCCAAGATGTCCGAGAATACATCGTTGATGAAACGCTGGAACGTTGCAGGTGCATTACAGAGCCCGAAAGGCATCACTGTATATTCAAATAAACCCTGTCTGGAGCAAAATGCCGTTTTCCATTCGTCTCCACGCCGCATGCGGATTAGGTTGTATGCCCCTCTCAGGTCCAATTTGGTAAACAGGGACGCCTTTGTCAACCTGTCCAGTAGCGTGGAGATGAGCGGAATGGGGTACCTGTTCTTCACAGTGATAGCGTTTAACCGTCTATAGTCCATGCATGGGCGCAGATCACCTTCCTTTTTCGGGACAAAAAAAATAGGGCTGACAGCTGGAGAACAGGAAGGACGGATATGACCCAAACGCAAGGCTTGCTGAATGTATTCTTTCAAAGCCCGTTCTTCAGACTGTGATAACGAGTAGATCCTATCCCTTGGTATAGGAGCATCCGGGAGTAGATCAATAGGACAGTCATAAGGTCTGTGTGGAGGTAGACCTTCCGCTGTGACTTTGTCAAAGACCATATGATAATCATGGTAGTCCACAGGAATACCTGCCATAACGGCTCCCACAGTGTGTGTTGACGTGGTGTCAGTGGCTGTTTCCCTGATACTGGAGGAAGCCAAGGCGCCGAGGATTCTGGCGGGAGAGGAGAGTGATTCAGGTTCTGTTAGGCAGAAGTGCTGGCATTCTTCTGACTCGAATGTTACCTGTCCCGTTCCCCAATTGATCAAAGGGTTGTGGTGCCTTAACCAGGGGATACCCAAAATAACCCCGAACTGTGGTGTGGTGATGAGGTCAAATGACAGGCTCTCCTTATGAGTGCTCTGTATCACCACTTCCAAAGGTGCAGTTTGGTGCTTAATCGGACCAGAGGCCAAGGACGTGCCATCGACCGCTTGCACTGGTTCCGGGTGTTCCTTTTTGATCAAAGGCAGATTGAGACGATGGGCTAATGTGATATCTATAAAACAACCCGTGGCCCCGGAGTCGATCACGATCTGAACGGCATGGACGATCTCCTGGGTAGGTTTCAACAGGGCCTGGACCACAACCGGTCTGATAGGACCGAAGGCGGGTTCAGTGGGGGTCGTGGATAGGCTCGCCGGTGCCCCCTGTATCATGGGCGAGCCTTCTGAAAACCCGGCGCCTTGTTCTTTGGTCGTCGGGGGCATTCCCTTACGTAGTGTCCATTTAACCCGCAGTAAAAACAGGCGTTGTTGGTTCTCCGACGTTCCCGTTCAGACTGCGTTATTGGGCTTCGGATCCCACCTATTTGCATGGGTTCAGAACTGGCGGGGGAAGGAACAGGGGTTGACTGGCCAGCAAACGTGGTTTCTGCCTTCCGTTCGGACCTCCGGGCGTCCACCTGTAGCGCAAGGTCTACAAGATCCGTAAACACAGAAGGAAGAGCAGGAACCACTGATAGAGCGTCCTTCAAGGAGTTACATAACCCACGGTAGAACACGATCGCCTTTTTCTCCTCTGGCCAGGAGGTTTCAGCGGCGAGTTGGTTATAACGGGTGATGTACTCGATAAGTGTTTGCTTTCCCTGTGAGAGATCTAGTAATTCCAGGTCCCTTGACTGGGCCTTGTAGCGGGTGTCAAACACTCTAGCCATTTCCGTTATGAGGAGCTCAAAATCATATAAAGCTGGATGGTCATTTTCTAGCATTGGGTTTGCCCAGGTAGCCGCTACACCAGATAGGTGGGACAAAAGGAATGCAGCTTTTGTGATAGAATCAGGGAAGGCTTGGGGTCTGCACAAGAAGTGGAGCTTGCATTGGTTTATGAAGGTGCGGTACTTCCGCGGGTCACCCTGATAGCGTTCTGGAGCGGCAAGTGGGAAAGAGGTTGGGAGCAAAACAGGTGTGGGTACGGAGGCCGGGGCCGGGACAGGTTGTACTGGAGGGGCAGGGTCTCCGAACTCGGCGTCTATAGGCAAAGGATAACGTGTGCTTTGCAAGGCGTCTAAGCGATGGTGAATGGCGGTCGTAGCTGCCGCCATGTCGGTCCTAAGGGCCGCTACGGCCTGCATTAGAGCGGTCACTGGGTCCCCGGCGGAGGGATTCATACTCTGAACGGCCAAAGGCTTCACAGTCTGTTATGGACTTGATGGTCGTGCAGAGTATAAATACCTCCGTCCCCAAGTACCACACAGACAACACCAGAAATACTGCCTGTGCGGTCTTTGAGGCCACAGGTGGAAGTCCGTCGAGCCGATTTGGGAACAGCCGGAAGAACCCCTTGAACGCTGTAAAGCAAAAGGTTAGGCAGTTATGCACAGAACAGGAAGGACAACTAAAGACACAGGTAAGTTGGTGCTGCTTACCTATCTGTACAAGAGGTGGCCCAGAGATGTGAGGAAAGGCTGAACCCCGGAGCAGGAGTTGCTGGAGGCTAGGAATATGGATGGATAGGTAAACACCTAGAGTGGAGGCCGGAGGCCAGGTTACCAAACAGATAGACGTGATCCGTAGAGTATCCAGAGACGAAGCCGAAGTCAAGTAAACAAGAGGACCAAAGTTCGAACAGGAGGGTGAGGCAGAAGCAGTCCGTGGAGCAAAGCGTAGGTCGGCAACTGAAGATCCAAAAGTTCGGTAGTAGAAGGGTAATGCGAGGCAATCCGTGAAACAAAGCGTGGTCGAGGCACAAAAACAATCCGTAAGTATCAAAAAGCGTAGAGTAGCGTCATGTGATCCAGGAGGAAAACAGCTGTGAAGCAACGCTCCTTGTTTCCGGAAGTCTCTTATATCATTTCAGGGGTCACGTGATACGTGACACGGGAGCGTTGCTGCGTGAAGGGCAATCACGTGATCCGTGACGCGCGGGTCTCCGTGAGCAACGCTTTGCGTTGTAGCGAGATGTCAATCTCCAGTTCAGCTGCCAAGAACGGGAGGGGCGATAAACGCCGGGTCTGCCATGCAGTGATCTGACAGGATGGTTGAGGGTCAAGGGGTTACGTGGACCCAGGTAAGTGTGTGGGGTAGTGGGAGGCGTAACAATCCTGCTTACCAGCGTAGACATCTTCTGCATCACACGCTGTCTATTCTTAACGGTCTTACGATTCCTTCCAGGGAGGTTTTGCGGGTCTTGCTCAGAAAGGGCAAGATCGCTTCTCTCCTTGTTGCCCCTTGAGTTTCTCCTCCTCTTGAATTTCCGTGCTTCGATAGCTGTGTCTTTGTGCGGTCTGCCTTGCTCGTATTGTGATCTCGTGCTCCACCTTTTCTCCCTTTGGGGAAGGGAAAGGGCTGTCAGGTGTGTGTGATTCTGGTCAATTGCCTGATTTTGCCTGACCCGTATATTGGGACATGACGGGTAAACGGCTTTGGTGTTAGTCCATTGTCGTTCGTGGTGTGCGAAAGCATTCGTGTGGGAAAAGGAGGGGGCAGTGTTTTTGAATATCCTACGTGGTAGGATGGGGAAAAGGTGCCAGAAGTAGGGGGATACCGCATCTCACTCGTCAGTGTCCCACTTCCACTCCCAAAGGACCCCCTATCCAGGTAATACTTCCTCACTGGTCCACCCACAGGAACTGGATCCAATAGCGATGGCTGTGTCCTAGCCACCTGGATGACAGACCCCGGGGGACTAATCAGGGAGACACATTCAGGTTTCTCACACTCTATTAGTGGGACAACTCGAGTTCGTTCTAAGGTAGGTTGCCCTTACCTTGCCCATGTTATTCCTATGGGTAATCTGTACTGATCGTAGTTGCCTCTTCCTCGTCTCAGTATTTGTTAGAAATGGAGAGGGGGAGATGGGGTGAGATTGGAGATACCCTATGAAGGCTGAGGGAGAGTAAGTTGGGTGTTTTGGGGATTGGAGGAATGCCGTGACTCGCCCTTCGGCATCCTTCTCCCAATTTCTTATAACCCTGCACACAGGTGATCCTCCCTCGCTTGTCCACCCTCAGGGTTGGGATCCAAAAGCAATGGCCTTTCCTTGGCCACCTGAATGGAAGATCCCGAGGGAGTGGGTCAGAAAATATGTCCGGTTTCTCACACTTGATAATATTTATATGTATTTTATGTGCAATTCAATAGAATTCAATAAAATTTAATCAAAGCTTTCATTAGCTAAGTCATATATGATATTATGTCTGATACCACAGAGGATGCAATCAGTGATGACATACATGATGTAATTTGCGATGTCACCAGTGATGTCATCAGTGGTGCTATCAGTGCTGTAATCAGTGATGTCAGTGATGTCATATATGATGTAATTAGTGATGTCACCAGTGGTGTCATCAGTGATGTAATCTGTGATGTCATTGTTTTGGTCAAATGCTGCACAACAGGGAGCGGCAAGTTAAGGTGACTTTGCCTGAATTGTCTGCCGAATTTCAGGGATTTTGTTGCATTACAGTTTTTTCCCTGAATAATATATATTGTCAAGTAATACATTATTGAATATAGGAAGGGAATACTAGTTACCTCCTATTTAAAATGAAGCTATAAATATCTACAGAGTACATTTGGCACCTTCATAATTGTTCACAAGCAGGGGGTGTAGTCAGTGTACAGGTGGTGATCCAACATGTCTGGGGAATGGATGGATGCCTAAGCTCTCATGGACACCCTGAGACCAGTTAGAAGGGTAAGCAAGGCACAATTGTCAGAGGCAATGCTGGACATTATGAAGTATTGGGGAGGGGAATTAAGGAAAAAGAGGCCTCCGCACAGGGCAGCCTTGGATGGGGCCCCAACGGCATGGTGGCTTGAAATCCAGAGGCAGGGAGGGAACAGGGAAGAGACAAGGAGCGATTGGCGGGTAGAAGAAGCAGAGGGGACATGCCATGGAGAGCATCTAAGGGTCGAGGTCCACCTCGGGGAAAGGCCAGCAGCAGTAGTAGGGGTCACGGTCTAAGTAGTGAGTTGCATTCAGCGGCTAGTCAGGGGACAGATTTTGGTAGAGAGAGAGGTGAGGAATTGGAAAAAGGGTTGATAGAAGTGAAAAAGAAGTGGTAGATAGTGGGGCGAGATCGTGAGTGTGGAGGGGTAAAGGGTGGTGCACCCTTACACGTATGCATGGCTGAGGAGGTGGCTGGGATGGCTCCCCCTGGCAGAGGATGCAGGAGCATTGGGGTGGGAAGATGAGGATCAACCAGGACCAAGTGGTTTAGGAGAACAGGATTGGTATACAGCAAAGGAGAAGTGTTTGGGGTGAGGAGGAGTGGAAGGTTTGTGAAGAAGGGTCTCCAGGGGAATTGGAGAAGGGGGAGAGCATCTAAGAGGGTGAATTGGTGGACCAGGAAAAGGTGGAGAGGGAGTAAAGGAGCACAGCAACGGTAAAAGAGAGAATGAGGGAGTTTTGGGCAAGGGGTCAAGCTAAGAAGCAGAGTAGGTCTACTGATGCTTTTTACTTTTGCAGCAGGAGTCCTAAAGGAGAAAAGGTGGTGTGACCATGATGGCACAGATGGAAGGGGCGGCACAGCCACTAAGAGGGGAGCATGGGAGGGAATGGTTGTCAGCATGGGTGAGGTTGGGGGCAAGGTGGGGGGCTGAAGGGAATGGGAAAGGAACAGGTTTGGGGAGATGACAGTTGTGGGGGGAAGTACGGGCAGACTGGTATATGCCGGGGGTATTGCATGAAATATGGTCGAGGTACAAATGAACCTGATGGCCAAAGAAAAGGGGGGGGGGGCAGGTGAATTTTAGTGAAGAAAAGAATGAGGATGGTAAGGTTGCGGAGAAGGGGTAAAAGTTGCCTTACATGGTCACAACTAAGCCATTAGGGGCTCATCTAATGGTATCAACAAAGGAGAAATATGGGGTGGGAAGCTTGTTGATGTCTGCAAGCTCCTTAATAGAGAGGTAAGGGCAAAAGCGGGGTCGAAGGAGGAAGAGAAGGAGCTGGCATCAATGCCTAGGGTACCGGTGAGAATTGATAAATTGACATCAGCATTTATTATATATGACAGTGTATATCGCGAGAAGTATCGAAAGAGGAGGGTAGCACTGTTTAAGTACATGGACATCATTAGAAAGGCATTTGTGAGTTTTGGGGGGTTGCATGGATGAGATATGATGAGGAATTTAAGGCAAGGATGGGAGAGGATTAGAGTGCGCTGTGAGGGGAGATTGACAGGGATCTGTGGCTGCAATTGATGGCACCAATGCGCTCGGCTCCAACATTGCATACGGTGAGCAGCCTGCCCATATCTTATCAGCCCTTTCCTGGTCACCTCACCCCAGACAGGGTGGGCGCAAGAGCCAGAAGGTGTCGCGACCACTGGCGACTAGAGGGTTTGGCGAGGGTGGAAGTTCCATCGCCATTAGACTGTTCTGCCACGTTTTTGTTCCAACGAACGCGCAGCCTAGTGTTTTTTCCAACATGGCCGCCCGCCGAGTTTTTCACCATTCGAATCTCGGCGGGTCGGCGCCTTGCAACTTGCATTCCCGTTTGTTGCGTGCGCTCCGTTGTATTATTCTACTCTACGACTTCCCACTCCCGTACCTTCCAGCCCTCTCTCTCTTGCTCTCTCCCCCTTTCCTCGCTTCCTACTTCCACCCTGGATTCACCCCCGCTGGCCGCTTCTCCTGTTTGTTTCCCCGTGTGATTCCTACTCCGCAGCGTCCACTTACGCTGCTACTGGTTCTTCCTGTGACCTCCATCGTGTCATCTTGGAGTTATTTTCCTGGATCATGCTTCACTATACTCCACACTTCTACGGACCTGCTTCAGGAGCCATCCTCCATATTCATGGGGTTTTTTGTGCCTCAGAGGCTTTTTCCCCTGTTAACAACTGGCTGTCGCTGGAGGGGGTCGTCGTGAGTTTTCTCTGTAGAGATTCACAGTGGCTTCTTTTTGAGGCAGACCGTATCTGCTCTCCAAAAAGAAGTCTCAAGGGCTAAAACCGCGACGAAGGAGATCCCACTACTCTTCTACATCAGGTGAAGAGGAGGAAGGTACTTTGGGGGAACCCTTCATATCAAGTGAGGAGGAGGACATTGCAGACCCTGTGGTCAATACTGTAGGGCAGTCAGTAATCCCTGATAGAAGGCAGCCATCGACAGCATGCTGGGCCTTCAATAAGAAGGCTTGATCAGGGCAATTTACAAATTCCAACACCAGTGCAGCAGTTGTGCGAGACGGCACCCTGCTACTCAGTGTTTCACAGGAGAAGATAGGGGTAGGGGCTGCAGTACGTGGAGAGGGATTGTGGGAAAAGGCAATACGCCAGTTAAAAATGGAAAATTCAAAGAATGGCTGCAGTTATACCCAGATAGAACTGTTGCAAAGATTTTGGGGTATGGCTTTAGGGAGGATTTTAGGTTGGGTTATCAGGGGCCTAGGTTGTGAAGATGGGCAGAGAATTAAAGGCTGGCAAGGGAGTGACCGGAGACAGTGGAAAAGAAACTGGCAAAAGAAATTGCAGACGGGAGAATGGTGGGCCCATTTAAATATTTGGAAGGAATTTAGTGGTGTCACCTTTTGGGTTGGTGTCTAAGAAGACAGAATGGGAGTTTAAGGTGATATATAATTTGTCATGGCCGTAAGGGATGTCCGTGAATGACTTTATCGCTGAAGTAGATTATGCGGTGTTATGAGCAAGTGTAGACCAGGCAATTGAGCCTGTGCGGGAGAGGGGTCGGGGAACATTTATGGCCAAATGCAATATTAAATCTGCTTTCAGGTTGTTGCCTGTGCATCCAGAGGATTTCTTTGTTATTGGGCATGCAATTTAAGAACCACATATTTGTGGACAAGGTGCTGTCCATGGTGTATGCAATATCATGTTCTCTGTTTGAACAATTTAGCTCATTCTTGAAATGGTGTTTTTCGTATAGATCAGGTTATCAAGGGGTTTTACATTATTTGGATGATTTTTTTGTTTATTGGTATGGCGATAAAGGAGGAAGAGTGGAAAGCTATGCTGAGGGTTTTTCAGGGTTTTATGTAAGAGTTGGGAGTTCCCCTGACAGAGGGGCACACGAAAGGCCCGTCTCCGGCACAAACGTTTTTAGGGATAGAATTGGAAGGTGGTGTTGAAAGATATGCCGAAAATTGCTGCAACACTTGAACTTTGCATGCTGGATGAATGCTCCGGGGCCCACGTTTTGCAGGAACATGGCACATTCTATATCAGGGGTGAAGCAGCCGAACCACAGAATATGATTGCCGGGTGCCCTTAAGGAGGATTTTAAGGTTTGGTTACAGTTCTTGGAGATTTTCAAAAGTTTGTCCATGTCTCTGATGTGACCAAGTGTATTGGAGGTGCAAATATGTTCAGATTCATCAGGGGCAGGATGTTTTGGGGTGTACTGGCAAGCAGATGGTGTGCCACTGCGATGGAAGAAAGGGGACAGGAGCATTGCCTTTTTGGAGTTCCTTCCATTGGTGGTGGCCCTGGCACTGTGGGGAATGAACTGGAGAATAAAAAAGTGAATTTCAATGTGGACAATCCAGCGGTAATGGAGGTAATGAACAGGCAGTCTGCCAGGGATCAGAGGGTATCCACTGTTGGGAAGGTTCGTGCTACAGTGCCTATTACATAATATTTTTTTTAAAGCCGGGCATCCCCCGGGGATGGATAACGATGCCTTGTCTAGTTTCCAGTGCCAGAGGTTCACTTGGTTGGCACCAGCAGCAGACCAAGAAGGGCACCAGATCCCAATGGACTTGTGGAAGCTAGGAGAATGACGACTCTGCAATTAGTGGTGAAATCTTTGGCTGCAAGCTCCAGGGCGACTTACAGGAGAGCATGTTTGGAATTTGTAAACAGGGGGCTTACAGCTGGGTTGGGAGAGGGGATGCGGGAGAAAGAAGGAGGGAGGACGTGTTGAATTATATCATGCACATGACTGATAAAGAATTATCAACGGTAACTATAGTGGAGAAACTGTCAGGAATTGTGTTTGATGGAAAATGGTTTGAGGGTTTTGAGCCAAGTGGCGGTGAAATGGCAAAAAGGATGCTGGGGGGTTGGGCGAGGGAAAGGGGGCAGAAGGGTGTGAGAAGAAAGGCGGTGATGGATGAGTTACTAGGGACATTATGTGGGGTACTGGACGAGGTCTGTTGGTCATCATGGGACGGAGGGATGTTTTACTTGGTTGTTTTATTGGTGCATTTAGAATATCTGAATCGGTGGTGCTAGCAAAATGGGGGGGGGGGGGGTTTAAGGTGGGAAGATGTGTGTCTGTCAGACAATAGTTTAGAGATTAGGAATAAGAAGTCAAAAACGGACCAACAAGGTAAAGTGTTCAGGGTTCAACTCAAGAGAGGGGGGCCGGATTTGTGCCCAGTTAAAGCAGTAAAATTGTGGCAGGAACAGTGTGGCTGCAGTGAAGGTCTGTTTTTTTACACCCAAGAATGGGGTGGGGGTAACTGCCGGCCAGGTTTTGGGGCTAATGAGGAAAGCGTTGTCAGTTTTGTGGGAAGACGGGAATGCATTTGATATTGACGCATTTAGAATAGGAGCGGCATCAGACGGGAAGAAAATAAGGGTGAGAGTACAGAGCACTGGAAATCAGAGAGGTACAAGGCATACTTTAGGGACTTGAGTAAAGGTCAGAAGTAAGGTATGAGGTAAGGAAGTTTGGGGAATTATAGCACAGGTCTCCCAATTTTATTTTTCACATATGTGGAACGAGGGAGATGGGAGTTTCCTCAGATTTGGATTTGTGGCCACTCCTTGGTGAAATGGGATGAGAAGTGTGAGAACCCAGAGGGCGCTCTCACAAGTAATCCCCGGGGATCCATTGCTCAAGTGGCCAGAGAAGAGCCATTGCTCTTGTATCCCAACCCTTGGGGCAGACAAGCGAACGGGATAATCTGGGCAGGGGGTCATCTGGGACTGCAGGGAGGGTGCTAAAGGCGAGACATGGTATTCCCCCATTCCTTGCCCCAATCCATCCTACCCACCCTCGTTGTTCATGGGATGTTGTCACGCAGGTCCCATCCTACCCCTTGGACTTCCCTCATGAAAAGGGAAGATAAAATATCTTGGACGGCTATGGAGAACAAACCCTTTCACAACTCTTGACACTAACATTGTTTCTCCTTCCTCAAAACCCAGATGATATGCTAGGTTCCAACCATTTTCCTCCCAGCTATCCCCCTCCAATAAACAAAGGAATTTAACATCACTCACTCATCTTAATAGGCCCCGAATAAGTCCCCACCCTGGTACTGAAAAGAGAATGAGACAAGCTCAAACTCCCTCAGTCTGTTTAGGGTGTTTCCAATCTCACCCCATCTCCCCCTCCCCATTTCCAATAAGTACTGGGACAAGGAAGAGGTGATCGAGAGCAATGAGGAGTACCCATAGGAACAACATGGAGAGGCAAAGAGAGGTCTACTACATAGCACCATTAGGTTGTCCCACTAATAGAGTCAGATAAGGTCAGGCACTTTACTACAAATGTGCACGCCTGACTCCACTTGACTCTCCACTACACTATAAAAGGTGTGGTTCTGCCAGAAGCAGTGAGTGAGCTGGTGTTGCTGGATGGAACTTGGAGCCCAAGGAGAAGAAGCCTGCAGAGAGAGGAGCCTGGAAGATCCAGTGGAGTGTGGGATGCTGAGACGCTGGCCAGGTGTGTCAGAGAGGCTGAAGCGTGGCGAGGGAGCTGTGTCTCCAAGGAGCCGGAGCAGGAAGAATTACAGGCTGTTGGCCATGTCCAGGCCAGTGCTCATTCCCCTGGGATGTGTGCCACTCCCAGGCATGTCTGGGGGTATGTAGTAAGAGCCTAACCTCGATCCAAGACCTTGGAGAACTGCTCACCAGCGCTGTGCTACTTTTGTGAGTTTCACAAATTCGAGAGAGAGAGAGAGAGAAACTTGGTAGCATGCGGGTGGCTGGAGCAGGAGCAGAAGCAATGGAAGCGAGCAAGCGGCACAACTATTGAAAGTGAGAGAAAGCAAAGCAAAGCAAGAGAAAGTGCGCTGGCAGCGCGGAAACCAAAAAGTCATACAGAGCACGAAAAAGTGAGCTAGTGGCGGAGATACCAAAAAGAATGGAATGAAAGTGAATTGAAAGCAAAGAGCGGGTGCAAATGACACGAAATGGAAAAGACAGAAAGAAACAGAAAGAAGAAGAACGTAAAGCAAAGAGAGGGTGCGAGCGACCCAAAAATGGGAAAAAAGTTGCGAGCGACCCGAAACCAAAACAGAGTGTGCAAGAAGCACGGGAATGGGAAATGAAGATGGAAGAGAGCATGAAACAATAATGAGACATGTTCAAAGGGCACAGCAAGGTGAAAGGAGGGTGCAAGTGTCTCCTGACCAGGAGAACCTTTTGTTTAAAGACCAAAAGGGGCCTAAGCTTGGCCAAGGGAACCCTGAGAGGCCCAAAGAGAATTGTAAAGAACACTGTTATAAAGATCAAAGAGAGAGGGCAGGAGCCCTTCTCACCCTGCATCAGCCCTCCAGGATACCTTCCACCATGAGGCCCCTCCGCAGCATAAGGCTCGTGATCATCTGGATTGAGGGTGTGCTCCAGCAGACCTGCCTTGGATACTGCGGTAAGCCCTGAGCAGCTTGATCCGATCTGAATTGCCAGCTACAGCTGATGCTGCAGCCCTACAATCGGCTGTGAATTGTCCGTGATCGCCGCGCCTGGTCCCAAAATGGCGGATGCAACACGGCCTCAAACCGAAGCTCGCACTGGTTGCTGAGCAACCATCCACAACTTCTACAACGTGTATCCACCGGTAGGCGGAAGGAAGCCGGCCATTTGGAACAAGGCCAGGGAAAAAGGCCTTGTTTTCCGTTGTTCGCTGGTAGCAGCCGCTGGCCGCCCGGTCCCCTATTAAGGTACTTGCTCAATAAGACTGCAACTCCATCCCCATTTCCCATCTTGCCTGCAACCACGATCCAGCATCGGATCAGCCCGCCACTCCAGACTATAACATTTCTGCAGAAGAGCATCATGCACTGAGTGAGCACGATCCTCCGTGTGTTCCTCTGTCAAAAGGCATCATATGCCCAGTATCTGTACAAGAGGCCCTTTTAGGTTGCTTAAGTGCGCATGCTATACCCTTCATCCTCCTGAAATCACCCATTACCACCCACAAATGAATGATGCTACTTAGGAATTACCCAACTGTTATTGTTGCCTAGTAGTGTTTCTCCTGTCCCTAGCACTGCGATCACCCATAGTATTGCCCACAGTTATGCATTGCTGCTTCTCAGCTGGTCATTGCTGCTACGGCTGCCCAACTATGTACTGAACGGACATGTATACCCAGTTACCAGTGTCCTAGGCCCTTGAGCTAAAACTAAATCTAGATGTCAGCACATCTAAGCACAGCATGTTAGAATGATCTTTTGCATGCTACAATACAAATGTACTGAATGTTAGCACACTGTATTCCCCAAGGTTTTAGGCCTCTGAGCTAAAATTGAATCTAGATGCCAGCACATCTAAGTACAGTATGTTAGAATTATCTCTCTGCAATGCTACAATACAAATGGACTGAATGTTAGTGAACTGTATCTTCAAACACTAGTGTCTTAGGCCTCTGAGCTAAAATTGAATCTAGACGTCAACACATCTAAGTACAGAATGCTAGAAATGTCTATCTGCATGTTACAATACAAATGTACTGAATGCTAGCACCCTGCACTATCCAATCACTAGTATTTCGGGCCATTGTGCCACTATTGAACCTAAAGTCTAGTAAATAGCATCTCTTAGCTATAGCACAGAAACCTTTCCTGTTACCTATACTAAAATACCTTGACACCAGCAAATAGCATGCTCTTGGCATAGACAGAAAATGTCCCCTGCCTGTCCAATTAAAGTCGTTCAGACCCTAATACTTACCACCGCTATACTTAGTATGATGGCCTTCATTAGCAAAACTAGCCCCCCTAAGGATAGAAACTTGAGACTCAGGTCTAGACTACCTAGCATCTATGAACCTGTAAGAAACCACCCTAATAATGCGAACAGATGCACCAATACCCAGCCAAAGAACTCTCATCGACTAGTCAAGCAGTCTACCCATACCAGCGATCAAACTCCCACTAAGACTCACCTAATTCAAGATACTTTATCACCCAATCTACCCAAAACTACTCTAACAGCCAAACTTATTAGCTCCTTAACGCTAACAGGATCCCTTATCAACGCGAGATCAATGGTAGCCCATGCCTCTGAAATTGCTGACATTATAAACAATGACAACCTGGACCTACTGGCTCCACGAGGCTGCAGGACCAACTCTAATGCTAGCAGTGCCCGATAGCTATCAAATCCTTAGAGCTGACCGGCCTAATGCCAGAGGCGGTGGACTAGCCATCATCTTTAAATCTACCTATCCCATTAGACTTGTCACACCAATCTCCTACTCATCCTGCGAAATACTTACAGCTAAAATGTCCCTGTCCGATAACCGTACGTTATCTATCCACTTGATATACAGACCCCCTGGCCCACTAGGCACTTTCGAAGATGATCTAACCAGCCTTATAGCTAATAACACCAAAGACCATTCCCAAACCCTACTGATGGGAGACTTCAATCTCGGCTTTAATGATACCGATAATAAACATGCAGAGTCAGTTACAGCCTTGCTAAAGGACCACGGTCTTGACCAGAAAGTCCTCTCCCCTACCCACATCAAAGGAAGGACCCTTGATTGGGTATCTGAACTGAACTGCAATATTAGCATTACTGATATTGTCCCACAAACTTGGACTGATCACTCCCTAATAACCTTTTCTGCCACACTAGATCTCCTTAGCCCTAAGACTAACAACATGGCACCCCCTCTCCTGACCAGAAGTAAGAAGGATATAACTGCTGAAAATCTTATCCCTCTTCTCCTTCCAGATATCTCTGGATCGGAAAGTAACAATCCAGACTCCTTAGTAAATACTTTCAATGATGCCATGACTAAAGACGCAATTGCTCCAGCCAAACTACGTAAAGCTAAACAGGAAGCCCACTTAAACACCTGGTTAACGCCCCACCTCAAATCCCTAAAATTACAAAAAAGAAAACTCCAATCCATTTGGCGCCACTCACCCTCTGAAAATAACCTAACTGAATTCGCCAAATTCTACAAAAAAGAAATAATCAAAACCAAGAAGAACATCTTCAATGACAGGATTGTGAAAGCTAACTCCAATACTAAAGAGAGTTATTCGCCATCCTCCGCGAACTGGAATCCCCAATTCAACCGATAGACAACGCCCCTAATAATAAAGAATGATGCACCAATATACAAAATGCCCTATCAAATAAAATCTCCTCTCTTCAATGCAAAATTGCGAAAAAAAAGGCCACACTGCCACCCTCAGACCAACAAATACCTCAACCCCAGGAGAACAGGACAACCACACCCTTCAAATTCAAGACTATCTCCATAATTGACACAGAAAAAATAATACTCTCCCTCAAACCCTCAAACTGCAAGGGCGACTCCTGCCCAGCACAAATAATAAAGGACGCAGCAAGAGACCTAGCTCCCTTTATTTCCAAACTTATAAACTCCTCCTTTAAGTCAAACACGGTACCCACTAACCTCAAAGAATCCTGGGTCCTCCCTCTACTTGAAAAACAAACTTTGGACCCCACCATCCCCACCAACTATAGACCCATCACCACCGTGCCATTCCTACTTAAAATCCTAGACAGAGCTTCCTACATACAAATCCAGGACTACCTGGAAGCCAACCACCTGCTCGGCTCACGACAATCTGGCTTCCGTCCACTCCATGACACGGAAACAGCTCTGCTAGACCTCAAAACACAAATCGAGGAACTAAAGGACAATGGAAAATTAGCCTTGCTCCCTCTACTGGATTTGTCGGCAGCTTTCGACTTGGTGGACCATGCAGTTTTATGTAACCACCTCAAATCAGCCGCCAACTTCTCCGGAGAGGCCACAGCTTGGGTCCAATCCTTCTCCACAATAGACTCTGCTGACCCCATTAACATAACTTGTGGCGTCCCACAGGGATCTTGTGTCTCCCCCACTATGTACAACATCTTCACCAAGCCTTTGTTTGACAAGTTGGACAGACTGGGTGTCACCTACACAAACTATGCAGACGACACCCAGATCCTCATACCCCTTTCGGGCGACTTCGATGCAGACTCAGCCTTGGTGTCAGATATATCGGTTACATCTTCTTCTGCTTGTGAAGAGTCTGATCCCCTGTCCTCCCCTTCCTCCTCACCTCTGATCTTTCGATGTAAAGCAAGCTTCGGGTTATCTTGTGTTCGAGTCTTTCCATTTTTTTTTTTGCAGAGAAGGACGACCGTGAAAGGACGCCACAGTGACACCCAATGGGTGAACTGTGGCTACCCTCCTCAGCCGTTAGACAGTGGGGAAAAAGCCAGCGGCATAAAAAACCCCAGAAAGGAATGCTTCAACTGAAGAGATGAGTGGACAAGGAATATCCAGAGATGGTTAACCTGGGTGTAGGTCCAGTAGTAGAAAGTCTGGATAGCAACAATACCGTACAGGAAAAGGCAGGCAATCCGTTAGGCAAGCAGGAGTCGGTACACAGGAAGTACAAGAAAACGCCGATGGGGAGGAGGCAAGGCAGTCCGTTACACAGAAGGTGGTTGATACACAGGAAGGCAACTCTAAGGTAAAGACTGGGAGGAAAGAAATGAAAGAAGATAAGACTGAAAGAAAATGAACACCAGACGGGAGGACGGGACAGGAGGAAGATGGGAGCGGAAGGTAGAAGGAGAAGGGTAAAGGGAACGGAGGCGAAAAGATGAGGTGGAAATACAAAGAGGAAGGACGGGAGGAAACGAGGCAAGTAAGAGAGCAAAACACTGATGAGCGAAGTGCAAGGAGTACGGCAGCGCAGGCGATCAGGAAAACTGTTCGTTGCAACGCATCCGACCCCGGAAGTGAGTGGCTTATATACGGGCGTCGGAATGCGTAGAAAAAGACTAGACTCGTACTCTGTGCTTCGTTGTACGTGAAGGAACCAGTAATGGAGGGCGCAGCTTCCATTTAGTCCAAAGCCGCCAGGTTCCTTGAGGTGTGACAGTATGCCCCCTCCTAAGGTCCACGCCTCCTGGCTTGCTCGGATTATTACGATGGAACTTGTACAACAGCAAGGGGGTATTCAAATGTGATCTAGGTTCCCAGGTGTTTTCTGAAATAGGGTATCCTTTCCAACGAATCAGGTATTCTAAGCGTCCTCTATGATACCGGGAGTCACATATCTGGGCCACCTCATAGATATCTTTAGAAGGGTCGTTGGGTACAGAGTTGCTGCTTGTCTTACGGGTCCATCTATCTTCAAAAAAAGATTTTAGTTGAGAAGTGTGAAACACCGGATGAACTCGGCGTAAGCTTGATGGTAGCTGTAGACGAAAGGCCACAGGGTTTATGACTCGAGAGATCTTGTAGGGCCCAATATATCTAGGGGACAGTTTTGAAGGACTTACCCAACGTGGTAGGAATTTGGTCGACAGGAGTACCTTAGAACCAACACCCCATTCTGTAACTGGTCTGCTGCGTTTATCCGCTTGGGTCCTGTTTCTTTCTTGGGCCTCTTTCAATCCCAGCCTAGCCTGGTTATGTGCCTCTCGGATAGTCGTCAATGAGGCTTCGGCCGAGGGAACTGAGCTCTCTATGTGAACTAATGGAAGTAAGGTGCGGGGATGGTAACCATAAGTGCAGAAAAAAGGGCTGATTCCGAGGGCAGAGTGTTTGGCGTGATTATAAGAAAATTCTGCCATAGGAAGCAGCTGGACCCAATTGTCTTGCTGTTGGTTAACGAAACACCAGAGATACTGTTCTAATGTACCGTTAAGGCGTTCCGTCTGTCCGTTGGATTGTGGATGGAATCCCGAGGTGAGAGCTCTCTCTATACCCAAGCCTTTACAGAGAGCGGACCAGAAATGGGATGTATACTGGCTGCCTCTGTCCGAAATGATCTTAGTGGGTAGACCGTGTAACCTGAATATGTCTTTCACGAATATTTCCGCCATACTGGAGGCAGAAGGTACTTTGGGTAAGGGTGAGAAATGCGCCAACTTTGTGAAAGAATCAATCACCACCATGATACAGGTACAACCTTGTGACTCTGGTAAGTCAACGATGCAATCAGTAGATACAGTGGACCAAGGTCCAGTAGGAATGGCACAGGGTTCCAACAATCCCAGAGGACGTTGCGTGGTGGATTTGTTCCGAAGGCAGGTGGTACAAGATTGTACATATTGTTTGGTATCTTCCCTCATGTTGGGCCAAAAGAAGTGTCGTACTAGAAAATCCTGAGTCCAACGAATACCACGATGTCCAGCAAACCTTGAGTCATGACACCAAGATAACACCGTCTTCCTTAAAGCTGGCGTGGGTAAGTACAATTTATCTTTTACCAGATAAAGTCCGTCTTTAATGACGTACTCCGTCCGATTGTCATGCATTTCGTCCTCGAATCTTCCTCCTGAATCGTCCCTGACTTGTTGTAAAAAGGTAGAAATAACTCCAATTCTTTGGGATCTAGGAAACATCAACTCCTTCGTAGATTCCGATTCAGACAGATAGTCACTGCGCCGGGACAGGGCATCAGCTACCAGGTTTTGTTCGCCCGGGATATAGGTGATCTCGAAGTCAAACTGGGCGAAGAAATGTGCCCATCTTGCCTGCCTGGTGTTATAGCACTCAAATTGACGTAAAACTTGCAGATTTTTGTGATCAGTACGAAGGGTAAAAGGATGTTCCCCACCTTGGAGGAGGTGACGCCATTCAGCACAGGCTAATTTCATGGCGAGTAACTCTCGCTCTATAACAGAGTAATTCCGTTGACTGATGTTCAGGGTTTTGGAGAAATAGGACACCGGGTGTTCCTTACCATGGTGTTCTTGTAGCAAGACCGCTCCTACCGCTGCTGAAGAGGCGTCAGTTTCCACGATGAAAGGGCTATGCTGATCGGGTTGTCTTAAGACAGGAGCCGAACAAAAGGTCCGTTTTAGCTGTTGAAAACTCTTCTCCGCCTGAGGAGACCATTGAAATGGAGAGGAGGATTTCTTCAGAAGAGTGGTCATAGGAAGTACCTGTAGAGAGAAATTTGGGATGAATTTTCGATAGAAGTTAGAAAGGCCAAGAAATCTCTGGATGTCCTTAACTGTCTTAGGGGACGGCCAGTCAAGGATGGAATTGACCTTTTGAGGGTCCATGGCAATGCCCTCGGAGGAAAGGATGTAACCTAAGTATGAAATGGATTTAGCCGAAAAGACACATTTTTCAAGTTTGACCGAGAGATGATTTTCTTGCAGCCTGTGAAATACCTCCAGGACGTGGGTAAAATGTTCTTCTCCAGCATTGGATCTTTCATGGATTCACATGATTAGAATATTCCCCGTCGTCAGACTGGGAACCCTCGGTACACATATATAGTCGTTTCCAATAGGAAAAAACTTCCGACACTTGTGTGTCCTATCCCCGTCTACGTCCTCTCCGGGGCCGCCCACGCACGCCCCGTTGGACGCAATGGTATACAAGCCACGCCCCCGCGGGTCCCGTCAGATTTCAACCGTCTCCAAAGATAGTGGGATCTCCTCGCGTAGTCTCTACTGCTAGATTTTGTCGAACTCCTGTGAGTTTGTTAATTTTATCGGAATGTCGGGAAAACCTCTATTTCGCCCGTGTGCCACGTGCGGATTGAAGAAGGTTTACGAGGGGGACGGCCATTTAGACTGTATTTATTGCCTCCACCCTCACCACTCGGCAGACCAGTGTGAAATATGTAAAGGTTTTTCCCAGAAAACCCTGAAGGATCGAAATCGACGGCTGGTATCCTGGTTAAATGACGGTGCGGGAGCGTACCCTCAGTCAGAGGTGGGCTCTGTGCGCAGCGTGGCCTCTGCGAAAACATCAGGAGCCCCTCGACGCTCAACTTCGTCGGAACCTCCGGCTAAGAAGTCACGACCTGCGGAAAAGGACGTTCCATGAAGTCACTCTTCTAAGGACTCTTCTAAAGACTCTGCAAGAAAGACATCTTCGTCAACTTCGTCGAAGAAAGGAAAGGAGAGGCCTAAATCCTCCTCGGGCGATCAACACAGATCAGCCACGAGTAGAGATTCGGATAAACGCAGGGAGAGCGCTGTGAAGGCGGGACCGCCTAAACCACCTGCAGGCCCAACGTCGACGACGACGAACCAGTCGGTGTCCTCACTGCCGCTGACGCAGTCGATTTCACCCGTCATCAACCCAGCGACGACCTCGGCGACGATGTCCTCGTCGACGGAAGTTCTGGCCTGGAGACCAGAAGTATTTGATATGGGGTTGCCTGACACATTGCTACAGGAACAGGCAGCGTCAATTGCCTCGAAAGAAGACGACGGCTTCAGAATTGTGAGCCCGGAGGACCTCGGTCTACGAGCCAGGTTTCCATCAGGAGCAACCTGCTCTCAGGTGTTTACCCAACCTCCAAGCTCTCAGGTGACCCTGTCCATGGAGGTACTGTCCTCCTTACACTCGCTGCTGAAATCGCTGGACGAAAGGCTTCCACCTGTACCGTCGACACCCCCTGTCGACGAGCCCGGCCCTTCACACCGCCCGACCAGATCGATCGGGGTTCCAACTACTCCAGCAGTCCAGGAGGAAGGTGAGCTTTCGGACTCCCTATTTGACCACGGGTCAGCGTCAGATATATCCCTCTCACCATCTAGGGATCCATCCTCGGTGTCGGATGTGGAAATGGAAACACCAAAGAGTCCCACTCACCCGTCACCACCGGACGATATAGGTGCCTTTCATTCTATGATGGAAAAAGCGTGCAAGGAGTTTGGCCTGGTCCAACAGGAGGAGAAAAAGGACTGTTTTCTTTTTGACCATATGGGCAAGAGTAGACGCTCAATATTCTCAATTCCCATTTTAGACCATGTCTGGAAAGAATGTGTTCAAACCATGCGTCACCCATTTTCTGAGCTGGCTGTCAAAGGCCGCATTGAAAAGAAATGTAAAGTACCAGACTCTACACCGAAGTGTCTTTCGGCTCAACCTACACCGGACTCGGTGGTGTCGTCGGCGGCGACGAGAAAAGCAAAGGCCCAACATAAATGCTCTACCCCTCCAGACAATGAGGCGAGGCGCCAAGACGTGTTTGGTAAGAAGGTTCTTTCTGTGGGGGCCTCAACGGTGAAAGCAGCTAACTCCCTGGCGATTGTGGCCAGATATGACAGGGAGATGTGGCACAGACTGGCACCTATCCTGGACCACCTCCCGGAAGAATATAGAAGAACGGCGATGTCCCTGGTTCGAGAAGGCGAAGAGGCATCGAATCATGCTATTAACATAGCGGTGGACCTGGCAGATTCGGGTTTTAAACAAATAAATAACGGAGTTGTTCTAAGACGCCAGGCTTGGCTTAAGTGCACCAACTTCAGACCCGAAGTACAGTATAAAGTTTTGGACATGCCCTTCGAAGGTGATCTTCTTTTCGGAGAAAAGGTGGACGAGGCCTTGAAGGGCATGAAGGAGGACTCAGATACAGCACGCTCGTTGGGTTCTCTCCAGAGTGGTAAGCCCTTTCGTTCTTTTCGTCCCTTTAGAGGAGCATCTGGAAACTCAAGATTCTCAGCAACCAGGGATAGATCTTTTGGTAGATCAGCGTATCCTTCCCAAGGATATAGACGCGCCTCTCAGACCTCAAGCCGGCGCAGAAACTTCCAGTCTTCCAAGAGACGACCAACTTATTCGTCGTCGACGAGCAAACAGAAAGACCAGCAATGACGGGAAGCGTACCGTTCTGGGAGGAAGAGTGTCAAGCTGCATCGAGGAATGGGAGACCATCACAACAGATCAGTGGGTTTTGGACACTGTGAGGTACGGACATTCCCTACTATTCAAATGCAAACCTACAAAATGTCCACCAATACACCTATCCCAGCCACATCTAAACATCTTGCGGCAGGAAGTAACACTCATGTTACAGAAAGGCGCCATCGAATTAGTCCCTGCATCGCAGAAAGGCCTAGGGGTATACTCAGTGTTTTGTGGTAAAGAAGCCAAACGGAAAATGGCGCCCTATTCTCGACCTGCGAGACCTCAACAAGACCCTACAGAGTCAAAAATTCAAAATGCTTACACTGCAGGAGGTGATCAGATCCGTCCAAAGGGACGATTTTTTGGCGTCACTAGATCTACAGGACGCGTACTTCCACATTCCGGTGTGTCAAAAACACAGGAGGTTTCTGAGGTTCATGGTAGGTCAGACACACTACCAATTTGCAGTGCTCCCATTTGGTCTAAAGTCCTCCCCAAGAACATTTACAAAATGTTTGGCACCTGTGGCAGCCTGGCTACGAAAGGGAGGGCATCATGTATACCCGTACCTCGACGACTGGCTTGTGAGGGGATCCTCCCCATCGTCGACCAACGACAGCGTACAAGCTACCTTACAACTTCTGCAACGACTGGGGTTCGCAGTGAACTTCGAAAAGTCTTCTCTAAAGCCCTCAAGGAGCTTGAAGTTCTTGGGAGCTCAATTCGAAACCCACTCGGGAATAGTGAAACCGTCCCTAGACAGAATATTATAGATCGAACAACTGACGAGTCAACTTCGCCTACAGAGCACATTTTCCGTGAGAAAATATGTGGCAGTCCTGGGTTCCATGGCTTCGTGCATCCACCTAGTAGCAAACTGCCGATTGTTCATGAGGCCTCTACAGGAGTTCCTGTCGGACAGATGGAAGCAGGCCACAGGCCGGTGGTCAGACAGGATAACCGTCGACGACGAGGGTGTCATCAGATCCCTCCAATGGTGGAAAATCTTTCACAACCTGGACAGAGGGGTTCCTCTACAAGAGCCGGAATTTCAGAACACCATCATCACGGACGCCTCCCTGACGGGCTGGGGAGCACACATGAACGATCATCAAACCCAGGGCAGATGGTCTTCGACCGAATCGCACCTACACATCAACGTGCTGGAACTGAGGGCAGTGAGATGGGCCTTGAAATCATTCCTTCCACATATCAAAGGATCAAAAGTAAGAGTGCTGACAGACAACACGACAGCCATGTTTTACTTGATAAAGCAAGGCGGCACCAGATCCAGGACCCTTTCGGCGGAAGCTCAAAAGATCTGGCACTGGGCGTTGAAACACAACATATCCTTAGTGGCTTACCATCTCCCGGGTGTGAAGAATGTGCAAGCGGATTCCCTGAGCAGGACAATGGCTCAAATACACGAGTGGGAGCTGGACACCGGTCAGCTACAAATAATCTTCGAAAGGTGGGGGACCCCCTCAATCGACCTCTTCACAACGAAAGAAAACAGGAAATGCGAACAGTTCGCGAGCAGATGGCCTCAAAATGGATCCCTGGGGGAAGCGTTCTCGTTTCCTTGGACGGACAAATTCCTGTACGCTTTCCCTCCGTTCCCCCTTATACGGAGGACAATCCAGGGGATTCGCAGGTACAAATGCCGGGTCATTCTAGTGGCACCGTATTGGCCGAGACAACCATAGTTTTCCGACCTACTACATCTGTCGTTGGAACAGCCTATAACTCTCCAGAAAGTGCCGAACCTACTGTCCAGGGACAAGGGAACGGTGTGGCACCACAATCCGGACAGCCTCAATTTAACAGCATGGCTCCTGACTTTTCAGAGTTTGGCAGCTTGAAAGTCTCGTCGGATTGCCGGAGAATTCTGCAGGCGGCTAGGGCCCCTTCGACTAACAAATCATACATATGCAAATGGCGAAGGTTCTGTACGTGGTGTCAAACACAGCACGAAATTCAGCCTTTAGAAGTAACCCCTGAACAAATTCTTCCGTATCTTCTTCACCCAGCTGAGAGTGGGCTGTCATCATCGTCCATCAAAGTGCACTTGGCGGCCATTTCAAGGTTTACGAGGAGGAGACAGTCTTCACCATTATTCAGTGACAGACTGGTGAAACATTTCATGAGGGGTCTCTTTAGAACTTTCCCCCCTACGAAACGGTTCCCACCGTCGTGGAGTTTAAATGTGGTGTTGGCTGCCTTAATGAAGCCTCCATTTGAGCCAATGTCCTCTTCATCCATGCAGTTCCTATCTTGGAAACTGGCTTTCTTAATTGCCATTACATCGGCTAGAAGAATGTCGGAATTACAGGCATTGGTCATAGATCCTCCATATATGAGATTCTTTAAGGACAAAGTAATTTTATCAACTAACCCTACTTTCATCCCGAAAGTACCGACAGTCTATCACAAGCACTCGACCCTGGTCCTTCCTACTTTCTTTGCGTCCCTGTCGTCGAGGGCGGAAAAAGCCCTTCATACTCTGGACGTCAAAAGGGCGTTAAAATTTTACCTGCAAAGGACGCAAGATATCAGAACTACCAGACAGTTGTTCATTGCCTACGGTCCGTCGACGAGAGGAAGGGCAATCTCCAAGCAAGGCCTGGCTCGTTGGGTCTCTTCGGCAATTACTTTTAGTCACTCCAAGGCTGGGAGACCCCTACAAGGACGCCCTAGAGCCCATTCCACGAGATCGACAGCCTCCTCTGCGGCTCTATGGGCAGGAATTCCTCTGACAGACATCTGCCAGGCGGCGGCATGGTCTGTCCCACACACGTTTACACGCCATTACTGCCAATGAGGTAAGCCAAGTACGGTGAAACTGTTGTCGCTTACTTTGCCTATTATATATATATATATATATATATATATATATATATATAGGTGGGTGGATAATTGTGTATAGATGCTTAACTATGTATTATGGAAATGCTTATATCAGAAAATAAGTTGCGGCTTACATACATATTTGAACTGGGGGTGTTTTTTGTCTTTGTGAATGTAAATTACATTGCACTCTCACCTCCTTCTTCAATGATACTGCTATACAATCTATTCTAAGCATGTGAATCCATGAAAGATCCAATGCTGGAGAAGGGAGTAGTTTCTTACCTGTAACTCCATTTCTCCAGCGTTGGTATCTTTCATGGATTCACATGCGCCCACCGGCCTCCCCGGAATGCAATGTGCAAGATATGTATGTAAGCCGGCCCCCGCCCCTCCCCCCTTTTCTCTTTGGAGGGGCCGAAATCTGACGGGACCCGCGGGGGCGTGGCTTGTATACCATTGCGTCCAACGGGGCGTGCGTGGGCGGCCCCGGAGAGGACGTACACGGGGATAGGACACACAAGTGTCGGAAGTTTTTTCCTATTGGAAACGACTATATATGTGTACCGAGGGTTCCCAGTCTGACGACGGGGAATATTCTAAGCATCTGAATCCATGAAAGATACCAACGCTGGAGAAATGGAGTTACAGGTAAGAAACTACTCCCTTCTTGGGTGCGAGAGAAAACAAGGATATCATCTAAGTAGATGATTACTGAGTGACCCAAGAGATCAGAAAAGAGTCTGTCCATGAAGCGTTGGAAAATGGCAGGAGCATTGACAAGGCCAAATGGCATTACTTGATATTCATAAAGTCCAAAGGGGGTCCTAAACGCAGTCTTCCACTCATCTCCAGAATGAATACGAAGCAGATGATAAGCGTTCCGCAGTTCTAGTTTAGTAAATATCGTGGCCGACTGAACGGCGTGAATGATTTCTGAGATGAGAGGCATGGGGTACCTGTCCTTTGTGGTTACTTTGTTTAGTCCCCTGTAATCGATACACAGACGCAGTTCCAGTGTGTCTTTCTTGGGGATGAAGAATAAAGAGGCACCTGCAGGAGATCTAGAAGGCCTGATCAAGTCATTGGCCAGATTCTTATCTAGGTATTCTCGCAGATATTTTCTTTCTTGAAGTGTCAAAGAAAACATCCGACAAAAGGGGACCAAAGCCCCAGGATGTAGATAGATTCTGCAATCTTCAGGTCTGTGAGGAGGAAGCTCAAGAGGTATCTTCTGTCACTACATCAGTGTATTCCTTGAGAAAGGAAGGTAAACAATGTATTGTCTTAGATTCTGTACCATTGGTGGTTTGGATAGTGGTAAATGTAGGTTTGGGCAGACAGTTCTTCTTACAGACGGTTGAGTGAAAACTTAAAAGGTTTCTGGTCCAATCTATAGAAGGGTTGTGTCGACGAAGCCAACCTATGCCCAGGATGAGAGGGAAGTGTGCTGCTCGGATAATGTCAAAGGATAGACGTTCAGAATGTTCCATGATGCACACAGTGAGGATCTCTGTGGAATGAGTAATAAGGCCTGAGCTTAAAGGTTCTCCGTCAACACCCTCTACCTTCTGATCTTCGGTCTTGGCTACTCGGATAAGTCCGTGGCTTTCGGTCCACTGAGTGTCTATGAAATTGCCTGCGGCCCCACAATCCAGGAGAGCCTGGGTCTGAATGGAGGTCTTGCCGATAAGTAGGGTAACTGCCATCACCATGAGTCGGTCATCATTACTACCTTCCAATGTAGTGATTGAAAGGGTCACAAAGGGACTAGGACTATTCCCTCGGTAGTGAGTCCCCAAACTTACCGAGGGTGCCCGTTTCCCGAGCGTCTCGGGGGTACATCTGGGCAGTCTCGAAGTAAATGAGTCGAAGATCCACAGTACATACACAGACTTCCTTCTCGCCTTCTTCTGCGTTCTTCAACCGTGAGAGGGGCGCGGTTAGTGCCTATCTGCATAGGTTCTTCTCGCGTGGAGCGTGTCGAGGAAGGTGATGTCAGAGGGAGGGAGACAGGAGGTATAGGGATCCCCATCTTTGTCTTTCGACGCTCTGCTCGTCGTTCGGTTAATCGAAATCTATCCGCAATGTGGCTGTGATGAGATCTGTGAAGGTGAGAGGTCTTTCTATGCGTGCTAGTTCATCCTTTAGTTCTTCTAGCAGACCTCTCCGGAATATGGCGTATTGTGCCTGTTCTTGCCAGCCCGCCTCAGCGGCTATTTGTTTGAACAACGTGATGTAGGACATTAAGCCGGAGTTCCCTTGTCGGATGTCCAACAGGTCCTCAGAGCCAAATACGTACTCTCAGTACGTAGGAAGGTCTGTTTTATCAATGTCTTGAATGCTTCGTAGTCTTGTAACACGGGATCTGCTCTGTTGACCAGCGGGGTAGCCCAGGCCAGAGCATTGCCTGACATGTGAGTAATCATGAATCCGACCTTAGCGTGTCCCGAAGCAAATGTATGGGAACGGAATGAAAAATGTAAGTTACAAGCATCCAAGAACTCCTTCAAATTCTTGGGCGTCCCATCAAACTTCCCTGAGACTAAGGGTAAAGGAGGGAGATCCGTGGTAGGTGGGTCACGTTCCGCCACCCTCTGCTGTAAAGCGGCATTAGCGCCTTTAAGATTTTGAACTTCTAAGTTCAAGTTCTGGGCAGCTGCCACTAACTCCTGCACCTGTTGTGGAGTGGCCATAAGGATTTGCGGGCGTTGCAATCTGTCAGATATATCGGTTATATCTTCTTCTGCTTGTGAAGAGTCTGATCCCCTGTCCTCCCCTTCCTCCTCACCTCTGATCTTTCGATGTAAAGCAAGCTTCGGGTTATCTTGTGTTCGAGTCTTTCCCTTTTTTTTTTTTGCAGAGAAGGACGACCGTGAAAGGACGCCACAGTGACACCCAATGGGTGAACTGTGGCTACCCTCCTCAGCCGTTAGACAGTGGGGAAAAAGCCAGCGGCATAAAAAACCCCAGAAAGGAATGCTTCAACTGAAGAGATGAGTGGACAAGGAATATCCAGAGATGGTTAACCTGGGTGTAGGTCCAGTAGTAGAAAGTCTAGATAGCAACAATACCGTACAGGAAAAGGCAGGCAATCCGTTAGGCAAGCAGGAGTCGGTACACAGGAAGTACAAGAAAACGCCGATGGGGAGGAGGCAAGGCAGTCCGTTACACAGAAGGTGGTCGATACACGGGAAGGCAACTCTAAGGTAAAGACTGGGAGGAAAGAAATGAAAGAAGATAAGACTGAAAGAAAATGAACACCAGACGGGAGGACGGGACAGGAGGAAGATGGGAGCGGAAGGTAGAAGGAGAAGGGTAAAGGGAACGGAGGCGAAAAGATGAGGTGGAAATACAAAGAGGAAGGACGGGAGGGAACGAGGCAAGTAAGACAGCAAAACACTGATGAGCGAAGTGCAAGGAGTACGGCAGCGCAGGCGATCAGGAAAACTGTTCGTTGCAACGCATCCGACCCCGGAAGTGAGTGGCTTATATACGGGCGTCGGAATGCGTAGAAAAAGACTAGACCCGTACTCTGTGCTTCGTTGTACGTGAAGGAACCAGTAATGGAGGGCGCAGCTTCCATTTAGTCCAAAGCCGCCAGGTTCCTTGAGTTGTGACACTTGGTGAACAAGATCTATACCCTCATTCAGGCATGGATGGCCTCCCATGGCCTCTGCCTGAATGACGATAAAACGGAGATACTAATTTTAGGCTCTGAAGCTAACATCCAAAAATTAAGTCCAAACTACACATCCTTCAGCATTGATAACAACCCAATCAAGGTGATGTCTGTGGTTAAAACCCTTGGATTATACCTAGAATCCTCCCTCACTCTCAAGAAGCAAGTTAACTCCCTCGCCTCCTCTACTACGTACACTTGAAAACTCATCCGCGCTTCTAGACCATAACTCTCCAGCACTAGTTGTACCACCTTAGCCAATGCTCTTATCTTGTCCAGATTAGATTATTGTAACGCCCTGTACTCAGGAGCCAATAAATACATCACAGACAAAATTCAAAGACTGCAGAACAATGCCCTAAGAGCAGCATTAGACATCCCTCACAGAGAGCACATTACTAAATTCAGGAAAGAGGTTAACTGGCTGAAGATAACAGACAGAATCCTCCTCAAACAGCCTCCCTCACATCGAAGTGTCTTAACAACCTAGCCCCACCGTACCTGGTGGAAAAACATCAACAGGAAAAGATCCACCCGCCCCATGAGATCTACTAACACCTTCAAATTAGAGACTCCTAGGTTCAAACGCTTGACTGCGGGAGGAACCAGCTTTCCTGTCAAAGCTGCACAATGCTGGAACAAGTTACCTCTTGACCTCAGAACTGAACAACCTTACCCTACATTCAGACACAAGATACTCAAATAGCTACTTGCAAACGACACATAACCTGACTTACACTGAGCCCTCAATACTTGGCCCACACCGAACCTTCTGCACCCATCAACTACTCTGCTCTCTAGGTCACTGAGCATGCACCACCACCTACCAGGCCCTTATGATACACAGACTTACTAGACTGACTCATAAACCTGTTTATATACTGCCTATATTGATAAACTTGCTAGTGTGCCTTGGACATACCAAGTTATGTCCTGCATCTGTATATATTTTTTTGTATTTATCGTTGTACATATTCTTGCCTATATGTTTTATCTATTCATGCCAAACACTGTAATGAAGCTTAAGATTTCTTGTGTATACTGTTGCGCCCGGCTACCTAAGGGGTTGGCGCGCATTACCAAATAAACAAACAAACAAACAAACCTTGGGGAAGAGAACCCGGAGAGGCACACAGAGACATTGTGAACTTTACAGGAAAGGTCTAAGCTTGGGGGAAGGGAACCCTGAGAGGCCTAGCCAGAACTGTGGGGGTCATTACGAGTTTGGAGGCAGCCATGGCGCTGCTAGCGCCATGGCTGCCTCCAAACCCGGGTCCGGTCTGGCTAAATGGGGACTTACCGGGACATTCCAACCTATGCAGACCCGGTAAGTCCCCATTCAGTTGACCATTCCCCATTCCCATTTGAGCCCCCATAGGGCTCAATGGGAATGGGGAAGGCGCTAATAACGGGCCCGTTATTAGCTCCAAGTTCCCTTAACGGGACCCACAGAGAACGACTGGTCAGACCAGCCGTTCCTGCTGGGACCCGCTAAGGGATCTCGGAATAGGGCGGTAAGGGTTTACCGGCACCGGCATCATTAGCGGTGACCATTAACCCTTACCGCCCAACTCGTAATGACCCCCCGTGTCTTATTGTTTGGAACTGGAAGAATCGTAGCCTGGGGAAGGGAACCCCAAGAGAACCAGCTTCCGAGGGCAACCCTTTTGAGTTTAACTATTTTTTAAACTGGCTGAACTACACCTATTGGTAAGGCTACCTGAAACCAGCTGTGGTTTATATTTCTTTTTGAGCCACCATTTTTCCTTTAAGAAAACCCCCTATCACATTTGATCTAAGAGTGAGGGCAAGCATAGGTTTGGATACAGACAAATTTTGGTTTTGGACTTACGGACATCGACGACCCTTAGAAGCATCAGTTCAGGGAACAACTCTCTTAGAGTGAGGGCCAGGTAGGCATTACCGTCAGTTAACACACTTTTATTCGATTTCAAATATTCAATCCAATACATAAATACAACACAGTACATAAAATTCATATAAAGAGAATCAAAGTTCAGTGTATAAAACATAACTTAAGCCAACATACAATCCTTTAAGAACAAAGCGCAGATGAGAGCCCAGCACGCAGCCTCTCTGCTAATTATAACCCAATTACTTTGTCATTACGAAATTCAACATCTTCTTTCTCAGTAACCAAGCCCTATGTGTGCATCGGCCCACAGCTACATGCAGTAGGGTGCTCCGTCGCAGAAATAATATTGCTATTCTTGTATCTCTCACCCCTGCTTCCCTCAATGCTGGCCTAGGTACATATGGTGCAAATGCTTAGTTTTTACACACGTCAACCTAAAATGCACCATTGATTCAGTTTTTCCCCCGCACATCATACATAGGTCTGAGGATGATTCTTTCCAGGTGTGTATAAAACCTGCCACTGGATGAGTTTCCAGTCTCACCCGCATTTATAGGGACCTTTCATATGGGGGATTTATTAGGTCTGAATATACTTTCCTACCAGGGGTCATCAGTTCAAGGTATGCAGGTCCTAGTTGTAACTTCAGGGTGCCGGCCATCAACTGGTCTTTTGCTGTTCATGCCGCTCGTGCCCTTACTCTCTCCTAACTCCACTCGTCTGGTTATGAGGAGTTTCCCATAAATTACCACCTCCTATTTCATTGAGAGTTTCTTCTATGTGACATAACCAGTCTATTGTATTCCCACCATCCAATGTCATCACATGGCATAAAGCATCTCTGTATTTCTCCAGCCCTTCCTGGTTCCAAAGTCTTAACCAGTAAATAACTGGGCCAAAGTGGCTAGCAGGGTTATTTCGAGCTCCAGAAGTAGCAGAGCTGAGGGGGTACTTTTGGGTAACAAAGCAAATATTTTCAAAAATATTAGTTCACTAGATGAAAATGTTGCCACATTGGCAGATCCCCATAATTTCACCCCATATAAAGCTGCCGGAATGGGCTGATTCCCATAGAGATCTAATACCGGTGAGATAGCTCCTCTTCCATGACTAGCATGGAAGGCCTGGATAGACCCCGCACATTTTTCAAGGGGAATGACAAACCTGGACTATCCATCCCTATGATTCTTGAAAGCGAACCCCTAGGTAGTCAAAAATGTTGACTTGCTCCAATTGGGTTTCATTCAACTTTAACACTAGGAGTTTAGATTTTGCGAATCGGGGCTTGAATACCAGTGTCTTCGATTTATCGATATTCAAAAGCAGTTCCAACTCTTTACACACAGCAACAAATATTCCCAGAGCTTTTCCAGGCCTTGAGGGGTTGTTGCCAATAAACAGAGTCATCAGTGTAAAATAACGTGGGATATTTATCCGTGGCCATTTTAGGGCAGTCCTGGCACTCCCTCAGCAACCTGTCTATTATCTCTTGTATCTACAGGCTGAATAAGAGAGAGGCCAGGGCACATTCCTGTCTCACCCCCTTTGCTACATCAAAGGCTTCGGTTACATTACATTATATTTATAAAGCGCACTATGGGCCCAAAGGCATGAAGGCGCTAACAGGACAAGACAACAGATATGAAACAAACATGTTCTCCTATACTATCCTACACAGGTCCTATCTCAGGCGGTCAAAGAGAAAACCATACCTATTGGTAATATGGTGCTGCCCCAAAATGTCAGATTATGAAAAAAGAAAGGTTTTAAGTACCTCACCACCTAAGCCATAGCGAACCACAGCACTGTTTCTTGAATAGAGGAGCCTAATTATCTCAACCAAATGAGAGGGACCTCTTTGCAAAATATACATATATATCATTTTTTAAACAATTTTTATTAATTTCAACAAACCAAACAGTGAACAGCAATTATGCATTACAAGTCTTCTATACAGTTTCAATGCTGTGTCCACCGCCTCCCCATTACCCCCCTCCCTTATCCCGAACTTACCCAACATCACCACCTTCTATCATTCTGAGGACACCTCTCTCTCCTCCCCTCCTGAGGAACCATCGTCTTCTAGCACCTCTTAGCAAAATATTAGCAATTTCTAAAGGGTTTCTCTTAATACTGCATCAAATGCTGTCCTCAAATCGAGGAATACAGCATATCATTTTATCTGCTTTAATACCGTATATTTCTGTATCAGCATATGTAACAGGAAGCAATGATCAATGGTACCTGTCGATTCCTCAAATCGAGGAATACAGCATATCATTTCATCTGCTTTAATACCGTATATTTCTGTATCAGCATATGTAACAGGAAGCAATGATCAATGGTACCTCTCTTCTTTCTGAAACCCGCCTGAGATTTGCTTATGACTTGGTTGCCTTCAGCTCACTCTTGAAAATAGCCTAGTATAATGCTCCCAAATAGTTTGCCGCCGCTGTGGAAGAGCGATATCGGGCGATAATTCACCAGGCTATCCTCCCACCTTTTTTGTATAGGGAAAGTATAGTAGCCTTACGCCATGATTCAGGGATCGCACCTTTCCTTAAGGCGGAGTTAAATATCCTACATAACATCGGTGCCCAAATATCCACCTCGTCCTTAAACAAGTCAACATGGCTGAGGTCTGGCCCTGCTGCTTTGCCACCTTTTTGAGATTTAATTGCCTGCTCTTCTTCTCCTAATGTTATGCACAGCGTATTGTTAATCAATGAAGAAACGTCATTATTTGTCACACTGTGGGGAGCTTCTCTCTCACTGCCCCCATACAGGTTCTTAAAATGGAGGCACCACTCCCCTACTCCTGTACAGCAGTTTAGTGTCTGGACACCCTTTAGATCCTTGTTAGTTACGAGTTGCCAAAAAAGCACAATTTTCAATCTCCAGGGCCTCTGAAATGCTTCTCCAGATGGCATTTTTTTTTATATCCAATGAGACTATACAACCCAAGATTTTCATTTTTGCCCCTCGACACTCTCTATCATAACATACGTTTTTACTGAGGGTTTTCTTTTTGATTGTGCCCTTAGATACCGAAATGTGAGGGAGCAAGTTTTCTTTTAGCCTCTCGTAGACTTCTAAAAATGAACGAATCATTAGTTTCTGAGTCAGAGATGACTTCTAAGTACGAAATGATTGCTGTATAGAGTCGTGGTTTACCCCTCTGCTCCAACACCAACCCCACAAAGTTTGACAATAAAGGTTTTCAAATAGTTTTTCTTACTGTTACTTTTGAGTCTCTCTTGATAACATGCCTGTCCCACAGAAGCAAGCGGGAAAAGGGTGTTTGAGACGAAGTTGGGGGTTCAGTTACAATGATGGTTTGGTAAGGTGGTCACGGTTGGGCGGTGTAGAGTGGTACCAATTGTTACTTATGTTGGCGCGGTTGCAGAAATGTAATTGCGTGCCCGCTGCAGTACTTTTTTTATGCGGGTGAGAATGTTCTAGTGAAGGAGCCGGGGCTGGCACTAAAAGAAGATAAAAAGGGACTTAATGTTTTTGAGAAAGGACTGGCAGGAGGTTACGCTATGTTTGACAGAGCTGTTGCCAAGGAGAGTATGAAGAGGGGCTTTTATAGAGGGGGCAGTTGAGGAAACAAGGAAGAATATTAATAGGGAGATAGGAAACATTTGTGCAGTGTAAGGAGTGGCCACAATGACATATTCAGATATAAGATATGAGGAGTTTGAGTTGTTTAGAGAGGATGGCGTTCACCTATCCATGATGGGGAACAAATACTACATGTTGGACATTAGAATGGCGGTGGAGGAAGTGGTGAAGAGGTGGAAGTGAAGGGTGGGGCAGAAAGAACACCTCTGTAGAGGGTTTTTCTGTGTGCCAGGGACATGGTCCCTTGAAGCAGGGTTGTGGGAAGCAGACTGGGTTATTAGTGCTGTAAAGGAGGGGGTTAGCACTGTTTGGATTGACAGACTAGCACTGGGGTACAAGAAGGGGTAAGAGGTATGGAAGAAGGATGGGCGTTGGCTCCAGGAAAAGATGGGGGAGAAAGGTGGGAAGGATGGTGATGTGAGTTGTAGGAGGAAGGGAGAAGGTTTAAAGGGGAGTTGATAAATTAAGGTTTTTTTGTACATTTGTCAATGGTTTGTAGTCTGTAAGGCCAAGGTGCCAGGTTAGCGTGGATTGGAAACTCTGGCCTGTCACATTAAAGCAAGCCGTTCCACTATAAGCGAGTCAGCTGTTTTTGTGCAGTCTAGCAAAAGGGGTGCCGCAGGGGGCATGCACATTTTTGTGCAGTCTAGCTCAAGGCGCGGCCTCATCACCCCCTGTGAGCAAGACACCAGGAGCCTGCTCCCACTTCCCATGCTGCTCTGTCCCACGGAGGAGTGGCCCGGTGAGCTTTCCACTATTGACCCGCACAGTCGGTCAGCTTTGATTGACCGCTGCACGACTGTTACTCCCCGCAACTGGCACCCTATATGCAGAGGGGGTGTGGGAGCTTTGCATCTGAAGACATGAGACAAGGCTGTGTCACCCTCTGCGAGCGGCACAGCTCTGCATGTTGCACCCTTGCTCTGCCAGACAGGGAGAAATCTTTTATGTGTTACAACCACATGCTGTGTCCTGCAGTGTGCAGGAATAAAAGAACTAGAGGGGACAAGGAGAGATAGAGAGATAGAGGCCCTGATTCACAAAACTATTGGTGCGTAAAACAGGAATGTGCGTGCCATTCTGTCTGCAAATCCCCATTCGTCAAACCGGGATTAGAGGGCAGAATGGCACGCAAATCCCTGTTTTACACGCAAATAATTCCATGAATAGGGTCTTAGTGTTGTAAGAAACGGAGTCGAGCAAGGAAAATGAAAAAAGAAAAAGAAAAAAGGACGCGGTTATGGAGACAGGGGCCTCAGAGAGTAAGTACTGGGGTGAGGAAGAAGAATGTGCAAGTAATGGGGACCATTTCACCAGAAAATATGGAAGGTGCCCTTTGTCTCCATCCTACCTCTCCCAGCCTTTACAACCCCCACCCCCTTCTTCCTTCACTACTGAGATATCTGAGAGACTTCGCACTGGCAGCAGGACCTTGCAGCATCATACATGTCAGTATGTCCCTTTCCATGACTGGTCTAGAATCTCCTGACTCCAATGGGGTTTATTGGCATGGATGAAACATTTACCTTAATGTCATGATAACACGCAGCCTCTCCACCCTCACAACACACACACACCCATCCCACTCTGCCTCTCTTGGTTTAGTTGAAGAGGGCCCTGTCGGCTTGGAAGGTGTGCCTCGTGTCCAGAGATCAAGGCTAAATCGCTCCAGCAAAGCTTCCTGATCTCCCCTCAGTGACTTCCTATTTATGCTTTTAGGCTCTTCTGTAGGCGCCAGTTTATGGGCAATGAACCAAGTTCATCAGGGACTCTCTGTGTACAAAGTTCAAAATCTTTGTGAAAAGCATCAATGCTCACGATTTTAAGGTTGAGATGGGCTGTCTGAAGTTCAAAGCTAACTCTCTGCAACAGTCCGGAGTTCATGGATTAATTTGTGAAAGTAACACATCTTTTGCTTGATTCACAATCAGGTCATCTGTTGACGCTTTTGCGGTGCTGCACATTTTATTCCACGTACTGCCTAAGATCAAGTTGCACACCTGTTTCAACCAACGAGGCCATCAGGTGATTTTCCCGATGATTGTTTTTAAAAAAATTATTTATTATTTTTGAAAAACATAAATCACATATCAGACTGTCCTACTCCTTCCCCAAAACAAATTAGATTCAGCCTGGCCAGTACATTCTTGACACGGTATGGAAGTAGGTTTACAACATTACAGTAATCTACCTATAACACTTAGTGACCCCTCGTGGTCCTCCCATTTTGGTAGAAGTTTCATTTTGCTTCCATTTTCTTTCTCCAGGTAGCATCAGTTTGCCAGTGCATCCCGGCTCACGGTGGTATATCATGTGGTGCAGTTGTGAGTTGGGTCAGGAGCAGTCCCCAATCCAGAAGCATGTTCTCGTTTTCATCTCTTTGTGCCAGAAATTGTACCACCCATTATCCAGCTGCCACCCAGCGTCGTACATTTCCAACCCATTGTTCTATCACTGGCCCAATGGGGCACTTCCGAGATGTTGCGATCCTCCTCTTTGCCAACAATACCAAAAAGCCCCTATTTTCCTCAAAAGTTTCTTCTCCCCCTCCTCTCGGAAATATCCCCAATAGACACACTCTAGGGTCAACATTCCCATTCATCAGATTATTCACCTTATCCATTGCCCTCTACCAGAACCTCTGTAATTATAAGACATTCCCACGCCATATGCCAGAAGCCTGCTTTTACCCCCTGACATCTAGGGTATTCTCAGGATTCATTGTATGTTATCTCATGGAGGTTATATAAGCTCTATGTAAAATATTACATTGGATCAATTTGAACCTTGTGTTCCTCAACACCTCCCTAACCTGCAATCAAATCTTAGACTAAACCCCCCTTGTTTAAAGGTTCCCTGACATTATTTTCCCATGTATCCTTTACTTTAAGCTGTTGCACTGCTATACTATCTAGAAGTCCTCTCTATAATCTAGATATTGCGTGCCCCCCAAACCCCATAGTCTATGTCATATGGAGTATAGGCGATACCTGTGGTTCCTCTGGTATGGACTTTCATTAAGCCGCCAGAATGTAACCATTCTAGCACAGTTCAAGAATTTCCCCTCGGCATTCCAAATTCCTCTGCCTATCCCGTGAAGGGTAGCAATTGCCCATCTTCGAACAAGTCCCCCAACATTGAGCACCCCTCTTCAGCACATTTACCATCCCCTATATCACAGATCACTCTAGCTATCTTCTCCACTGCTCTTATAGGGATATTGGGGTGATGACCATCATGTAACTGTTAAGACGGATTTCTGAACTCTGTCCTGGTGGTGCAGAAGTTCAGAAGGCCAACCTAATTACTTGGAACAGGGTACCTCTGGACGAGCCAGACCAATCAAGGTAGCGATCGCGGCGGTCAAGACTAGGTCTCAAGAGGGGTGAGGGTGACTGAAAGCCCGCAATGAGCACACAAAGCAAGATCACTTACAAACTACTCCAAACAGTTGTTATATTGAAAATATATACACATTTATTTCAAGGCCTTTAAAACAATGACCGTAGCGAGAAAATCACAATATAACGATAGTAAACCAACACATACCATATCAACACAATATATATACAAATACAACCAGTCTCAAGCGTTATATGCACGAAATGTGTAGTCCACCTAAAAGGGAGGGAAAACAGGCAGTGCGCAATAATGCTTAGACCCAGTTCACCTTCAGAAGCACCTAACTAGATGGAAGTCCGAGCCCTGCGAAGAGTGGAGCCTTGTGCTCAAAAGTACCTGCACGCGCTGGTGCCAACGGGCAAAAGGAGAAGCTCTTCGAGGGAAATCAGGCAGTTCAGTTTAGTGCACAAAAGAAGAAGAACAAGTTCCGCGACTCAAGCGCAGCCTCCACAGTGGGCAGAAGCAGAGCGTGAGTACGGAAAAGGGTGCTGTTTGACACAGCGGGGAAAAGCAATGGGCTCCTGCAGGAGGGCGACCAGATCCTAGCTATGCTACTCACCGGTCCTCGATGCAAACAGACCCAGGCTTCTCCGCGTCCGTTTCAGTAGCTGGCAGGTTCAGAAGAGCAGGGAACGCCTCGTCGTCGTGTTGAGTAAAAAGACGTCCCAATCGAAGAAACCCGCACAGTTTGTTACCACAGCAGGGCAACGGAGCGGCCGTGTGTATCTGAGCCCAATGTACACTACTCACTTCAGACCTGGGAACGCCAAGTGTACGAAGCGTGTGAGAGTGACAAGGACTCGAAATACTACACAACCTGGCGGCGGTTACAGAGCAAGACTCCCGTGTAAGCTGGTCAGTCAGCTGGATGGCCCAGAGATGCTTCCGAAGGCTTACTGGCAGGAGATGGTGAAGATGCCGAGAATAGCTGTTCCCGCTATTCCAAGGGTCGAAGTACCTGTACAGGCCTTCTGGTTCGATCAAAGGTGAAAAGGGTTTCACAAGGCGACAGCAGTGCAGAGGAGAAGTCCTTCAGCGGGTCACCAGCGATTCCTCGGTCCAGCCTCTTGGTTGCAGGATACTTGGCTCCTGTATTCCTTCGTTCGTGAGAACTCAGGAGATCGACATGGTAGTGGTGTTTCCAGACCCCTCTTATCCACGGTTCCCTTCGCGCCAAAACGGAGGGGACCCAATGGGAGATCCGCTCATCAACACTCACACCATTCGTGGACCAATCACGGACCACGGTGGTCCCAGGCATTCACACCACCCTAGACTCTCTGGCACCCAGGATGTGTATTGGGACGAGACATCCCAGCCCACATCCTGGAGGCACACAAAAGACATGTAGAAGCCTGTGAAAGCATCCGTGTTTCGCGGGAAAGTACATGCCCAAATAAGGAAGGCCCCGGGTCGGCTCGACCTGGGGAAGGTGAAGGGAGCAAGACGGTCAGCGGACAGGACAAAGGAGCCTCGTGGTCTGGCCATTTTGGGAGCCAGGCCACCATTTTGGGTTAAGCGCGAGGAACGTGCTTAGAACGCCAAAAGGAGCTCAAAACACAAGAAACGATCGCTGCCACCATTCCCGTCCCTGAATCACTTGCACCGATCAGATACAATCCTAAACGAGTATCTAGGGCCTGTAGAAGGCTAGAGACCCAAGAGAGCTGTAACTTAGCTTACAGTGCCCTCTTGTGTCATGTTGCACGAAAGCCGCAACATGATAAAAGAAACTACGGGAAACAGCGTTCCCCGGTACTGACTGTCTTAAGGGCATGTCAGTTTCCCCGTAAGAAAGGAGCGAAAGCCCAGAGGAGTGCGGCAGAAGGCTGCACTTCTCTGGCAAAGTCAAGAACAAGGTGAAAAACAACAGCAAAAAGTTTAGGGGTTGCCACATGGAAGGAAAATTACCTACAATTACGAAATCTTTCCTAACAGTAACCACGGCTTCACACAGGTACGCTTCCATGCCTGGCGGCTCGCGTGTATTATATTTGGCGCCCCAATCCCCCTAATGGGATTCCAAATTCATTTCATCCCATTTCTGTATCAGGGAAACACTTCCAACGATCTCCGATCCTCACTCTTTGACATCGAATGCCTTCGAGCTGCATGTTGCCACTGTGCTGCTGGGAGGTATAAATCAAAATGTGGGTGGGTGAGACCACCGTCCTGGTAATTCCTACGTAACGTTGAAAGTGCACATCACGGTCTATCTGCTGCCCACAGAAATTCGTTGATTTTACTGTCAAGGAATTTGAAAAACGTCCGCCTGATCACGTGAGGGATATTCACGAACATAAGAGTCTAAGTATAGTCGTCATTTTACATATTGCAATCTTGCCCATCAGGGATAATGGTAATAGGTGATTTGCTCCCTGATAATACAAACCATGTGTCAATGTTGTCCGATTTTACTTGTGAGGAGCCCATGGACCATGCCGCTTGTAGATTAGCATTTGTAATTGAAAAAAAAAACTACAAGTAGCAAAATTCAAAGAAACATCACATGCAGTACAGGATACACCAGAAGCACTTTGCAGGGCACAAGGTTTTTTTTGGAAAGACAAAACCTGCTTTATTAGCAATCCAACATAAAGCAGGGACAGCATACAAGCATCTTGCGACTTTCAAAGGTTCTCATGCAAAACAGATTATAAGGCATGATTTCATCATCTCTGATGTCTTACTACACATTTTGGATACAAAAAACCGATGGGGTACAGGGATTGGTTAGGGGAATTGACTACATAAGAATTATATATGGGTTAAACTGCTAATAGTTTTTTTTTTTAAATAATTTTTTATTTTCCTTTATTAATTCCACACACAACATATAACGTTCCTGACATTAGCAGTCACAAGTGTTTCACAATATGCATTACCTGTTCAACTTTTATAATGTCTTCCCCTCCCCCAAAAAAAGGAAACAACAACAAAAAAAAACTCGAGCATTACTCCTTGTACCTCCGGTAACAGTTGCTCAGGGCAAGTCCTCCTCGAGGTTCTCAAGCCAGTCCTCATCACTGGGGTACTACCGGTGCACCCATGTAGCAAGGCTATCATTTGTCTCCATTCCATCAGTGGCCCTACTTCTTCTCCCTCTCCTTTGCTAGCCGCCTCATACCATGCCATTGTCTCAGAATCTGCCCACTTAAGGAGGTCCTCCCACCACCTCTCCACTCTAGGACTGTGAGCAGCTTTCCAGCTCATGGCGATTCTCCTCTTGCCCAGGATGTATGCTAAGTCTGTGAGTTTGCATACATGTTTCAATTTACATGGCCTGGTAAATCCCCCTAGTATGCATGCCCAGATGAATTCTACGTCTAACGTAATCCCCTTCTCGGATAGCTTGAGTTTCACCTCCCCCCAGAATTTCCCGACCTCTGGGTATGCCCAGAACAGGTGGATCATCCCGCTCTCTCTTCACCACACTTGGGGCATTTTTGTACTTCTGCGTTTCCAAATTTCGCTATCATACGGGGGGTCATATATGCTCTATGAGTGACATAAAGTTGGATTTGTTGTAACCTGGCATTTCTAGACACCTTTTTGTGATATCGTAGGGCCCTCTCCCATAGCCCGTCTTGCAAGGCTTCTCCTGCCTCCTCCTCCTCCCAGTCCCGCCTTAGATCAGTAAGCTCTTTCCCCACTTTCAGCATTGCTTATTCGTAAATCCTGGATATTTCGTGCCCCCCCTATGAGATGTCATACATAGTTTCAATAGCCGTGATCGGGAGCTCCGCCAGCTCTGGCTCAGACCATGTTTCTTTCACTTTTTTGACAATTCTGTTATATGTGATGTACTGTCCAGGCTGTACCCCGGTCTCCTCCACTATTGTTTGGAAATCCACTACCTTGCCCTTCTGCCAAATGTCTCCAAGGGTGGCTAGGCCCACAGGTTCCCAGTATTTTCGGATCATTCTTCTGAGTTGGACATCTGCTCCGGATAGCGCCACCAGCGGCGCTTGCGGGGAGCACGGGGCCACGCCCCCAATGGACCAGCACGCTTTGTGCCATACCTCCCACCCCAATCTGAGCAGTCCTGGTCTCCCTATGATCTCTGGTTTGGGAAGCCATATTAGTTCTCGCAAAAAGTAAGGGGCAATTTCCTCCTTCAGCAGCCTGGACTCTGCCGTCTCATTTTCCGCCAGCCACCTGGCCACATATTGTAGTTGCGCCGCTAAATGGTATATCTCAAAGTTTGGTAACTTAATCCCCCCTTTATCATATGCGTTCTGAAGCTTCCACAGGGCCACTCTATTTCTTGTGTTGTGCCACAGGATGCCCCTGCACAGGCTGTGCAGTTTAGTAAAGAAGTGCTTAGGCACCATGTACGGGATGTTAGAAAAGTAGTGCAGCAGCCTGGGCAGAACCACCATCTTCAGCAGGGCCGCCCATCCCACCATAGCCAAGGGTAGCTTGGCCCATAATTCCATGCTGTTTTTCACGCCTTCCACCGCTTTCTCTGTATTATGTATGTGCTCGGCTGCTACCGTGTGATAGATGTTAATCCCCAGGTATCTAAACATATCGGTCTGCCATGCTATTTGCAAGGTGGGCAGGTTAGTTTGTGAAGTGTCTATGTATCTGCCCAGGGGAAATAAAGTTGATTTATCGGGGTTGACCATAATCCCGGAGAAGGCCGCATAGCGTTCCATCACTTCTAAGATGTATTGCAGGTTCTCCTCCGGGTAGCGCAGGTATAAAAGCATATCGTCTGCGTATAGCGATATCAGGTGCGGTCCCCCTTTGGTGCGCACCCCTATCTCGCTGTATTGTTGTCTGAGGTAGACGGCCAGGGGCTTGAGAGCTAATCTATACAAAATTGGCGACCATGGGCAGCCCTGTCTCGTGCTTCTGCCCAGCTGCCAGCTTTCAGATATGATCTTCCCCGTTCTTACTCTGGCTATGGGGGAAGCTATAAAACATTCCCACCCACCGCAGGTACCCAGGTCCCATCCCGAATCCCTTTAAGGCCGCCATCAGCCAAGGCCATCGGACCGAGTCAAATGCCTTGACTGCGTCCAATGAGACTACAGCCATTTTGTCTGGGTCGCCCCTTTGTCTGCTCTATGATATAATGGAGCCTCCTGTGGTTATCGGATATGCTCCTACCTGGAACATAACCTGTTTGGTTGGGGTGTATTAGTTTATCTATCATTGGTTTAAGTCTATTATCGAGTACTGTGGTTAGGATCTTACTGTCTTGGTTCAGCATGGACAGAGGTCTGTACGACCCGCAGTCTACAATGGGCTTGCCTGGCTTGAGGAGGGGGATGATCACTGCCTCTCTCAGGGACTCCGTCAGTCTTCCAATCTCATATGCCTCATTCAACATGGCCAACAGTGGGGGTAGGATCTCTTGTCTGTATGTTTTATAAAACTCACTGCGCTGCCCATCCATGCCAGGAGCTTTGCACGTGGGTAGATGTGTCACCACTGCATCTAGTTCCTCCAGCGTGATCAGGGTTTCTAAGTTCTCTCTATCTTCGGGGCTTAGTTGGGGTAATCCTGTGTCCTCTAAGACCTCGAGAGTTTCTCTTTCCAAGTCCTCCTCCACATCTGCGTAGAGGTGTTTGTAAAATTCGAGGCATCTCTAGTTCACCGTTTCTTGGGTATTACAGATCTGTCCCGCTTCTCCCATTACCTCCCTAATCACTGGCATTTGTTCCTCGTTTTTATACAGCCACGCTAGCAGCCTTCCTGGTTTGTCCCCACCCGCATGTTGTTGTTCAATATATTTCTTATAATTTAAGTTACTGACCCTGTCCCATAACTCCCCCCCGCTCCAATTGGAACTGGCTTACCCCTTCAGAGTGTTCCTGTGAGGTCCCCTCTTTCCCCATTATTGTTTCCAATCTCTTTCCGATATCCTGGAACTTCCGCTCTATGTCTCTTTGGAGCCCTTTGGATTTGGCAATGGCCGTCCCCCTGATTACCACCTTAAAGGCCTCCCACAAGGTCCCATCCGATTCCACACTTCCCGTGTTAAGTTCAAAATAGTTAATTATCTCTTCCCGGAGGTCCTCACGAAATGAAGCGTCTCTCAGAGCCTCGGCGCCGAGTCTCCATGTGGGAACTCTGGCTCTAGGGGGCAGGTGTCTCCACTCCAGTACCAAGGGGGAGTGATCTAACAGAATCATGGCTTTGTATTCTGAGCTCACCACCTCCCTAGATACTTCGGGGGTGGTGAACATGTAGTCCAACCTTGTATATAGGTTGTGTGGGGCCGCGTAGTGGGAGTAATGTCTCGCTGTCGGGTACTGTAGTCTCCATGTGTCTTCAAGTCCTAAATCCCTCAGGAGGGCCCGTAATGCTCTCGCTGCAGGTGTGGGTCTATCAAATTTCATGTCCGATCTATCTAGTGTGGGGTCTAGTGTGCAGTTAAAATCCCCCCCCAAATGACCAGCTCATCTACGAGGGGGCTAATCCTCCTTTACAGCGATTTGTAGTATGACACAGTATCCTGATTGGGAGTGTATGTATTTATGATACTTATTCCCTTGTTTTCCAAAAGTCCCTGAAGTGCCACCATCCTCCCATCCGGCTCCGCCACTGTCTGTAATATCTGGAGAGGCACATGAGGTGCTACCCATATAATCACCCCCCTGGCGTATGCTGAGTAAGTAGCACCCAAAGTAGTGCCCTTCCATTTTTTCTTGATTATCTCCTGTTTCTCCTTCATGAGGTGGGTTTCTTGCAACAGGGCTACATCTATTTTTTGCCTCCTCAGGTACATCATCACTTTATTTCTCTTCAGATAAGTATTGAGCCCCCTGACGTTCCAGGTTACCACTCTAAGGTCACCCATCCCCCTTTCGCTCCCTCCTCTTTTCTCTCTCCCCGGGGTTCCTGGCTCAGGGATGCTCATCCTGAATTACGCGCATAGGCGCGCAGGCCCATGCTCGCTCTCTAACTACTACCCCCACACACGCCCCAACTCCCTTCCCTCCCCCCTTCCCAACCCCAACAATTGCCCAGCTGCATCCCTGGATCTCAGGCGATCCCGCATCTGGATCCGTCCAGCTACTCCGGTACCAGAAACCCCGCGGGTAGTTACCACACTACTGGCAACCAGACTAACCTAACTAGGGGGGATCTGAGGTCGGGTGCTCTACTGCTCCCGGTCATGCAACATCAATCTCTGCCTTCCCATTATTCAGCACAACTATAATCAAGTCCCATTGGCGCATCATTATACAGCACCTCACTCGTTGGATCACTGCATCATTTCTCCGCGCTGCTTCCTTTCGGATCTTCCCTTTCTTCTGGGCAGTTTTGTGCATCCAGCCAATCCGACGCTTCCTCCGGAGTGTTGAAAAACAGTGTCCTGTTCTTGTGAAATATCTTCAGCCTCGTTGGGTACATCAACCTGTACTTGTGGCCCGAAGCCCGAAGCCTCCTCTTAACTGCACCAAAATTTAGTCTCCTACGTTGTACTTGAAGAGTGGAGTCAGGGTACGCTGATATTGGGGTGGATGCCCTCTCGATTGTGCCTCCCTTGCGAAAGTATTCCAGTATGCGTTCCCTATCACAGTAGTTTAATATTTTGGCGATAATGGGTCTTGGGGGGACTGCCGGGGGGGTCTCCTTGCCAAGGCTGTATGCGCCCTCTCAACCGCAAATCCCTGAGACAGTGTGCCCCCCTCGATCTCCTGCAGGAGCAAAGATTCCATGTACTCTGTGGGGTTCGCCCCCTCTTCCCCTTCAGGAAGCCCCACGATGCAAATGTTCCTTCGCGGTCTTCCTTCCGCCTCCTCAGCTCTGCTCTCCAGGTTGCCCACCTGCTGTCGCAACGCGTGGATCTCCAGGGCGTATGAAGCACAAGCCGCAGTGTTGGCCTCCACTCCCTTCTCCAGTTCTCCTGTGCGATCCGCAATCGACCTAACATCTTGTCTAAGGAGGTTCAAATCTATTTGCACAGCGTCTATTTTGGATTCCAGCGCCACCTTCAGTGTAGTCATAGCCGCTTCCAATTTAGTCTCCCAAGAAGCTTTTAGGTCTGCGATAGCCTCCAGGATATGCCGGTCTTCCCTTGTTGGGGAGGCAACTTGCCGGGCGCTGCTGTCCTTGCTTCTGGCGCCCTCCGTAGGCTGCAGAGTCTTGGTGTAATCTTCCATCGTGGGCTTTTTCCCTTTGGTTTTGGTGAGCTTAGTCGTCATGTCTGTCACTCCACTGGGCAAGCAGGTAGCCTGCTTCGGGCTTTGCAGTGGGATGCTATCCTCTGGGGCTTCGGTTAATGAGCGTGGACGGCCAGGTAGCTCGCTCCTAGGGCAGGGATCCTTTTCAATTGCTATATGCCCCAGCAGTATTACTTTGTGGGACCGTCTTGTGCAGTTCTCGTATGAGCAGCTTTTGTTGGACCTGTCCTTACCGTGTCTGTTGGGGGGGGTGGGCTCCGGTCCATATAAGGCCAGGAATCTGTCCCCTGGTTCCGGCCTGGATTGCGCCCCCAGGACGGGCCTTGGTGTGGCAGTTCCAGTCCCCTTGTGGTCTATCAGGCACCTGTGGCTTCCCAGCTCTCCCAACCTGTTGGGCCTTGCCGTCTTGGCTTCTGCGCGTTAGTGGCTACTGCACTAGCATCCTCCAGCCTGCTTGTTTGGACTGGTCGTAGCTGCTTCCGTAGGGGCAGGGTGCTCCTTTATGGGAATTAGCGTAACTTCGCACATCCCTTATGCAGCTCCAGAAATAAAAGTCAGGTGGATCAGTTACTCTTCAAAAGATCCCGTGGGCACATGCACCGTAGGGGTGCCCAGGGCCACACACCAGACACTTAAAATCTCCCCCCCTCCCAGCAGGGGGTCCTTTTCAAGGCTCCGCTCCAATCCTCACTCCGGGGCCCAGGCTCTCACGCCTCGCGGGTGGCCCGCGATCCACACGTGCATGGGAGGGCTGCCGGCACTGCCCCGCACTACTCCTCCCTTCCGCTGCCCCCTGTGTCCATCCGCTCCGTCAGGCAGGGAAGCACGCCTCCCGGATGCCACGCGTCCCAATTGCGGGGGGCTTATGCAGCCGGGTTCGAGCTATGGCCGCGGGCTCCACACGCCACGAAGCTCCAATTGCAAGGGAGGGTCGGCAGCCCCCGCCGCCCTCGCTTCTACTCGCCTGTCTACATCCCCCCGCCTCATCCAGCGACGTTCCGGGTCCAGTGCCATCGCAGGCGCCCACTAGCACTCTCGAGTGTGCACCGCCACAGCAACTCCGCACAGACTTCTTGCAGGAGTCTTAGTGTGTGCTGGTTCCGCGATCGATGACTGCAGGGTGCCTCTGCTTTCTCACCACTGCGTCCTCGTCCCGGAGCCTTTGTTCTGGGGCACCGCGGCCATTTTGGGTGGCGATCTCCAAGTCTGCAGAAAAAGGGGACCACGATTATCTCCCTCAATGATCAGCCCTCGGAGTCATTAATGCTCACGTTATGTGCCGCTTGTCTTCCCATCCATAATCCTGTGTTTGGGGCCAGGATTATATCGCAGGGAAGGCAGGTTTTGACAGGATATGTCCCGGATCAACAGGAGCTCCGGAGTTCCCCAGCCCCCTACATGGCTAGCTAGCCACGCCCCCTGCAGGACATAAGGTTACATCTTTTAATTGATCAATTGCTTCACTTGCAACATTTCAACTATGCTCTGCATTTATAATATCCACAGTCTACAGACAGCTGAAGTTGCCTGATGTCACTTGTGAGCAATCCATCTAGTCCAGGTGTTCTTTTTTTCTTTGAATTCTTGACGTATAGTTCCACACATAAGCATAAGGCAAAATTACAATAATGCAAAGAACAGGGGCTGAGGCCTCACCACCTCTGCGGGGACATAGCAGCACCCATCAGAGACCACTGCTATGGTCACTCCTCCTATATCACAGGCAAATTAAGCACACAGCCATTAAAAGAATCAGTGAGGCTTACCAAAATAAGGGCTGAACTTGCTATCTTGATGCCATCCATAAGGACAACAAGCGCTTTCAAGCAGCCGGAAGGTGAGGTAAAACACTCCAAACAAATAACTAATCCACATAAATCGATGCAGTCCATCAAAACCTGAATGCTCAAAGGAGACATGTATGTGTAAGTGGACTCTGCACACTTGATGGGCCCAAGATCACCCTACGGCCCTAATAACGGGGTAAGCTAACTGCATCTCAGTAGAGAAGGCTGGATTATGCAAATAAATCCCAGAAGAGCCCATCCTCAGCGCAAGGCTAAAGCCTCCACCTATGCAGTGACACTCATGCCTCAGATCACGTGACCAAGGTCCTGGAGCCGAAAGCGGCAGTCATTTTAAGGTGACTTTGCCCTGTCACAAAGTTTAGTAGCTCCGTATGGGAATCTTCAGTTAAGGGCTTTTAAGTAAAAGAGCAATCTCCCGGCCTTCTTCCCTCTTGCCTATGGGCCTTTGCTTTGCTGTGTCTTTATACTTGTCTGTAAGTAGCCATTATTGCTTCTTCTCAGCTTCACCCGCAACATGCAATTCTCATGCTATCTCTTCCTTTCCCTTCTACTTCTCTTTGCACTCTTCTCTGCTCAGAACCATTTCAACTCTCTTCCCATCCCTATCATCTCTTCTTGTTGCCACTCCTCTTCTCATTCCACTACTCTCTCCATTCACAAAACTTGCTCCTATCCCAGCTGTTATTAGACCTCTTCTTCACGCATATACCCCCAGCGAATCTCTATTGCTCAGAATCAATGTCGATATGCTTCTACATCTCACTCTCTTTCTATTGCTCTTTGGAATGCACAGTGTGTCTGCAATAAAATCAACTTTACCTCTGAATTCTTCATTTGCTATTCTTCTTCTCTTGACCTCATTGCCCTTACCGAAACTGGGATCACTCACTATGATTTTGCAACCCTTGCTGCCCTTCATGGCCCTGCCTACACCTTTTCCCACTGTCCCTCCTCACTGGCAAGGATGGTGGTGTAGGAGTGTTTTTATCTTCCAAACTTTCCATCTCTCCTATCTCCTGCTAATTCTCCCTCTTTCGAAAAAAAAAAAGATCTCCACAATCACTGCTCCCTATGGCATACATATTACCTCTCTCTATCAGCCACCTGGTCCAGTAGGTCAATTCTTCTACCACCTCTCCCAACGAATTGGCTGTCTCGCTCCCGACCACCACCTCATTGTTGACTTTAACATCCCATATCTCTCTGCTGCTCTATCCATGGACTTTAACTCTCTTCTCCTTAATCACCCACTCGTTTCTGTCAACTACATGCCTGTCCATTCAAATGGAAACTCCCTCGACCTTATTCTCATCTCCTCTCAACTCTCTGGCTCTAATATCCCCACAGCTCTTTCTCCCGCCATTCACTCTATCATCTTTGCCTCAATCTCCGCTCCTACTTCATCCTTACTCCCTCCATCTAATAGTACTGTTACTAAGTGCAATCTTTCCTCCTTCAAACCCCCAGCCTACCTCTCTGATCTACACCACCTTCTCTCCTATGCTGAACTCACCATTCCATCCACTGAAGAAGCCTTAACTAACTTTAACACTGCTCTCTATGCTCCCTTCTCCTCTTGTTGCCATCTTTCCACATTTACTCCTAAACCCTCCCCTCCACAGTCCTGGAATACACCTCTCACCGGCACCCTGAAAACAATAATGCAGAAAAAGCTTTGCACTTGGAAAAGGTCAAGACACTTCTCAAATCTCTAACTCTACCTCACTGTTCTTCAAAACTACTCCTCAGCTCTTGACTCTGCCACATGTGAATTTGATCTCTCTCTCATTACGTCTCAATCCTCACAACCCAGGTGCCTCCAGAAATGCCTCAACTCAATTCTCTCACCTCATAAATCCTCAGCCATCTCCTCCACTATTTCTGGAAATGATCTTGCATTCAACTTTGCTTCTAAAAGTTCTATCATTCTCTGTATCCTCGCTTCTTACCTTCTATCCCGTCCTTCTGCTCACTTTTCTCCACCACTCCTACCCTCCTCTCCTGCTAATATGTCTTCCTTTGAACCTACCAACACTGATGAGATTCTTGCCTTACTCCTCATGGCTAACCCTTCCTCTGAACCCCAACTGACACACTGTACCGCCACATTGTGAAGCACATAGCTCTCATTGTTGGTCCACATCTTACATCCCTCTTCAACTCTTGTCTTGATAATGCTACTTTCCGTCATCCTATAAGTCAGCTACTGTCACATCCCCCTCCACATGAAACCTGATCTAGATCCTAATTATCCTGTCACCTTTTCCCAGTCTCTCTTCTACAACACTATTCCAATGTCCTAGAGTGAGTACTATGCAATCAGCTAACTGAGTTCCTTGATACAACCTCCGGGACCCTCTTCAATCTGGCTTTGACATCTGCTTTCTACTGAGACAGCTCTTCTCAATGTCAGCAACTTCAACTCTTCCCAACATCATGTGAACCGTTCATCTATTCTTATTCTTCTCAACCTCTCTGCTGCCTTCGATGCGGACAATCATGCTGACCTTCTTGACATTCTCTCTACATTATCTCTCCTTAGCATCAAAGATAAGGCCCTCACTTGGTTTGCTTCATACCTAGCCCCTAGACACTTTCAGGTGTCCTACAGCAGGTTTACCTTCCATTCACCCCCTTACTGTTAAAGTTCCCCAAGGGTCTGTCCTTGGTCCACTTCTTTTCACTCTCATGGCACCCTGATCTCCTCCTACGGTTTCTCCTATAAACACTTTGCTGACAACACTCAGATCTTCTTCTCCTTTCCCTCCTTATACAATGAGCTGTTGTCAAAAATGTCAAACTCTCTCTGCCATCAAATGTTAGATGGCGTCTCATTCGCTCATGCTCAACTCCACTAAGACTGAAGTTCTCTATGTCACAGCCTAACAGATTATCTATTCCTCTCCCGCTCATCTTCTCTTCTCTCCGGACTGCCTTCCTTGCTCTGCTTCCGCTCATAATCTTGGTGTCATGTTCGACCAATCTCCCAACTACTTGCAAGATCTCCAAATCTACCATTGCAGCCAGACTCAACCTCCTCACTATCAGAACAATATGTCATGTTCTCCCTTTATATACTGCTAAACAGCTAATCTCCTCCTTAGTACTTTCTAGATCTGACTACTGTGCCAGTCTCTTCTACGGCCTTCCCAACTTTGCTTCTTCACCTCTGGACAAAGCCCTCAACTTCACGGTCTGCACACTTTTCAACCTTTTTCGCTTTACCGCTACCTCCTCTGACAGTCAACAGATTGGCTGGCTAACTATGAAACAAAGATTTATGTAGAAACCTCTGCTCATCATCTTCAAAACTATCCATAGACTTGCCCCTCCCTACCTACCGGCTCATTACGATCATCCTCGGCTCACCTCCTGGCCACTACTCAAGCCCCCTGTGCTCACTCTCATTTCCGTTTTCTTCTTCTCTTCGCTCCCCTACACTGGAATGCTGTTCCTCTCCCTCTCTGGACTACTCCAACTCTACTACCATTTAAATAAATCAAACTTCAAAGCCCTCCTCCTTTCTGAAGAACCTGTTTCCTTTTACTCTCTACTTTACTCCATCACCCTTCTTCCCTCTGTCCCTACCCCCACAGACAACCCTACAGCACTTTTCCATCACCCCTCCATCCTTAACTTAGCACTTCCTCCACCACCACATTGCTATGTGATTCTGTCCTTTGCTCGTCACTGGTTTATGTTTCCACCTTACACTATAATATCTGATCTTCAAGTCACATTCTCTCACCCCATTATCAGGGAACCATGTCCTCCACTCTGTTATCAATGTTAAAGTTTGTTTTTGTATCAAAACTGCATTGCTTTCCTGTGAGTTCTATAAATAAATAAAACATAGCACATGAATCTGTCTCCATTTGGTTTCCACAAACTTGCACACCTGTCCTGTACATTGGGTTAACATTGGGTAATCCCTAAATAAATCTTTCTCTTCATGGGGTCTGTCATGAAGCCGAGTGGCATCAACTAGATGACACAAATATAGGTGAAGTAAAAGTTTTATTAAGGGTAGTTGCAATGTTGGGGCCAAAGTAAATCAAATGCCCTTGCCACCAGTCCCCAGGTTCACTAAGAGTATTTTGCACAGAGCAAACCATGGGCATCAAAGCAATTGCCACTTTTGTGACAAACTCTGTAAACACGAAGATGGATGACTTCTTACACTAAAGCAACACGTTTTGGAGCACCTTGGGCTTCATCCTGGGTATGATCACATCTCATTGGTAAAGATATGGCTCAAGTAAAGCCTCTGTGTTCAACTAAGTCTCTGACTTCCAAAAAGTCTTTGCTTTTAATAAAAAGCTTCTGGCTTTTGTACATTTTAATCCAGGGATACATTCTCCCTTTCAAGTCACTCACAGGGATTTGACTGACTCCATGTTTCTTGACTCTACAGCCTGCAGAGTCAGATCCTACGGTTCGCAGCCTTGGCCCTTCAAAGACCCCTACAGCTAGGTCAGAGGTCCTGTGTGTACCTGCAGGTTAGGCTTGGACAGCAGAGGCAAGGGCTGGGTGGGATGGAAGTAAGCCCCAGAGCTTCCACCAATGAATTGGCCACCCAAGCTTCTCTAAAGGCTAGGTCAGGGTGCCTTCACTACTTCCCTCTTTTGGGGTCCTGTTGGGGTGGTCAGGAAAGGTCCTAATGATGAAGGGGGTTTCACATTGTGCGTGCCATATTTGTGACCGGGGGTGTGGCGAAATTGGCACGATGGTGCATTTGTATATGTAGCCAGTGTAGTTAAACGTGAATGGGATGTGTTATTTCAAGTGTTACTTTGTGTTCAAGTTGATAAATATTAGATTTGCATGCTTGTAGCAAAATAAATGCCAAAATCGCCAAATAAAATATAAATATGATCCAGATATGGTGTGCTATGAAGTGTTTAGAAGCTGGGTGACGAGGAGTTTCATAATGTGCATACGAGGAAGGGAACTTGTCATGTAGAACCCACTGTAAAGAAGAAACAGTAGTTATTAAACATACTTGCACACTGATATATATACACAGGGAATTTATAAATCTACATTTAGTGGGCATTTTTATAAATGGATTAAACTCTGCAGCCAGGAGTTCGCAAGGTGAATTCTGAGCATCTTGGAACAACTGGTTTTACAGGGTTTCAGAGGCCAGAGGAGAGGTAATGTGTAACTACGACCTTAGAAGATGGTCAGCTAACAACCCGGCCAGGATTTTTATGGCCTGGTAGTTTCACAGAAGGAAGATGTCATCTTTTGAAAGTGCATGGGAGTTTGCAGAGGGATCCGGCCATTTGCTTTTGACCAACAATAAACGTGGGGTGAAGTGACGCTCGAGCCCAGAGTGACCGTTACTCATGGGTTTTGATTGTTTTCTCAGGATGTGCCATGTGTGCTGAAATGGTAGTCATATAGATTAGAATGTTCTGCAGACGCCTGTAAGTTGGGGTGGGTGAGATGGTTATCATCAGTTCAAATGGAAACTGCTTATTCTCCTTCTCCTCATGTGGTTTGAAGTATTTATGCAAACCATGTGCAATTACGTTTAGGGTTAAAAGGTCAGGCCAGCTAGACTTGAAATAAATTATGTTTGTACATGAATGTGTAACTGTGTAATGATGTCATGACCTGCAACGGACAAATCATAAAAAGGGGAGTATTGTACACATGAGCTGAAGATGGTAGGTAAGATAACTACAACCAATGAGAATGGAAAGATTGGATTTATTATCTGTAGGTCTTGTCCAATCAGGTGTGGGGGTTGGATTGTAATAAAATATATGGCAGTGTTTTAACTGTTGCAAAAATGTATATATATATATATTCAGTGAAAAAACTTTGTTAAAGGGACGTTATGGTTAAGTTGTGCTACTAAAAACCTATGAAATTCAGTGAAAAAAACTTTGTTAAAGGGACGTTATGGTTAAGTTGCGCTACTAAAAACCTATGAAATTCAGTGAAAAAAACTTTGTTAAAGGGACGTTATGGTTAAGTTGTGCTACTAAAAACCTATGAAATTCAGTGAAAAAAACTTTGTTAAAGGGACGTTATGGTTAAGTTGCGCTACTAAAAACCTATGAAATTCAGTGAAAAAACTTTGTTAAAGGGACGTTATGGTTCCAAGTAAAACCGAAAAACGCTTGAAATTCGGCAGTTATGGTAAGCTAAGCAACCATAACTCGCGCCACCACCGTGCACTACTAAGACTAACACCCAGGACATCAAAGATGACATCACAAATGTCATTGATGACATCACTGATGACATCACATGTCTGGCTCACTATTTTTTTTTTTGCTGACATATCTAGGCCACATGGTTTTCTTCAGTAACATTCAGAAACTAACAGGGTAATTCATAGAATTTCGCAGAAAAGTGTCGCAAGCGGCTGGCGCAGAGTGTCCGCGTGCGAATGACTGCGCCAGGCACGTGCGCTAAAACCGATTTCCGCGCACAGCGTATTCATGGATTTCAGGCTTCCAAACCAGCCGTGGCGCAGAGAATCGCAGCGACCCTGCAGCAGCGCCAGTAACGCCCCCAAGAACGCCCTCGCGCAAGGAAAAGCCATCAAAATCGCTAAATCATCGCAAAGGGCTGCGCTAACCCTGGACCAGTTCAGCGGACTGGCAAACAGCAAACGCCAAGCGGGGAACGTGTATTGCAGTGGTGCGTGGGAAGTTCCACACGCGACTGGCCCCGTGCAAGAAGGGTACGTGTATTTGAGGGGTGCGCGGGAAGTTCCACACGCGATTCCAGCAGGGTACGTGTATTTCAGGGGTGCGCGGGAAGTTCCACACGCGATTTCAGCTGGGTACGTGTATTGCAGGGGTGCGCGGGAAGTTCCACACGCGATTTCAGAAGGCTACGTGCATTTCAGGGGTGCGCGGGAAGTTCCACACGCGAATGGGCCAGTGCGAGCAGGGTACGTGTATTCCATGGGTGCGTGGGAAGTTCCACACGCGATTCCATCAGGGTACGTGTATTTCAGGGGTGCGCGGGAAGTTCCACACGCGATTGTCCCAGTGCGAGCAGGGTACGTGTATTTCAGGGGTGCGCGGGAAGTTCCACACGCGATTGTCCCAGTGCGAGCAGGGTACGTGTATTTCAGGGGTGCGCGGGAAGTTGCACACGCGATTTCAGCAGGGAATGTGTATTTCAGGGGTTCTGGGGAGTACTACACGTGAATTGGCCGTGTGGGTCCTCCCAGGTGTACGCTCCACAACCTCCACGGCCCCTGCAGGCAGCCCACACCACGGGGGACTACCCTGCACGCCTGCTCATGTCCCGCAGGCAGGCCATCCACCATGGGCATGCCCCCCAGCCAACCCACATGTCACCTTGCACTACTGATCAACAATGCATGTCTCCCACCACCCCCACCCCCCAGCAGTGCAGGGGCATCCCCCACCAGGCCCCCACTCATGTCTCCCACCACCCCCACCCCCCTGCACCGTGGGGCACCTGCCAGCAGGCCCCCACCCATGTCCAACTCATGTACCCCTGCACCCCCACCCCCCAGCCACCAGGGGCAGCCTCCACCAGGCCCCCACTCATGTCTCCCACCCCCCCACCCCCCAGCCACCAGGGGCAGCCTCCACCAGGCCCCCACTCATGTCTCCCACCCCTCCACCCCCCAGGGGCAGCCTCCACCAGGCACTCACTCATGTCTCCCACCACCCCCACCCCCCAGCAGTGCAGGGGCAGCACCACCAGGCCCCCACTCATGTCCCCCTGCACCCCCACCCCCCAGCATCCAGGGGCACCCTCCACCAGGCCCCCACTCATGTCTCCCACCACCCCCACCCCCCAGCAGTGCAGGGGCAGCACCACCAGGCCCCCACTCATGTCCCCCTGCACCCCCACCCCCCAGCATCCAGGGGCACCCTCCACCAGGCCCCCACTCATGTCTCCCACCACCCCCACCCCCCAGCAGTGCAGGGGCAGCCCCCACCAGGCCCTCACTCATATCTCCCACCACCCCCACCCCCCAGCAGTGCAGGGTCAGCCTCCACCAGGCCCCCACTCATGTCTCCCACCCCCCCACCCCCCAGCCACCATGGGCAGCCCCCACCAGGCCCTCACTCATGTCTCCCACCACCCCCACCCCCCAGCAGTGCAGGGGCAGCACCACCAGGCCCCCACTCATGTCCCCCTGCACCCCCACCCCCCAGCATCCAGGGGCACCCTCCACCAGGCCCCCACTCATGTCTCCCACCCCCCCCACCCCCCAGCCACCAGGGGCAGCCTCCACCAGGCCCCCACTCATGTCTACCACCACCCCCACCCCCCAGCAGTGCAGGGGCAGCACCACCAGGCCCCCACTCATGTCCCCCTGCACCCCCACCCCCCAGCATCCAGGGGCACCCTCCACCAGGCCCCCACTCATGTCTCCCACCACCCCCACCCCCCAGCAGTGCAGGGGCAGCCCCCACCAGGCCCTCACTCATGTCTCCCACCACCCCCACCCCCCAGCAGTGCAGGGTCAGCCTCCACCAGGCCCCCACTCATGTCCCCCTGCACCCCCACCCCTCAGCATCCAGGGGCACCCTCCACCAGGCCCCCACTCATGTCTCCCACCCCCCCACCCCTCAGCCACCAGGGGCAGCCTCCACCAGGCCCCCACTCATGTCTCCCACCACCCCCACCCCCCAGCAGTGCAGGGGCAGCCCCCACCAGGCCCTCACTCATGTCTCCCACCACCCCCACCCCCCAGCAGTGCAGGGTCAGCCTCCACCAGGCCCCCACTCATGTCTCCCACCACCCCCACCACCCAGCCACCATGGGCAGCCCCCACCAGGCCCTCACTCATGTCTCCCACCACCCCCACCCCCCAGAAGTGCAGGGGCAGCACCACCAGGCCCCCACTCATGTCCCCCTGCACCCCCACCCCCCAGCATCCAGGGGCACCCTCCACCAGGCCCCCACTCATGTCTCCCACCCCCCCCGACCCCCCAGCCACCAGGGGCAGCCTCCACCAGGCCCTCACTCATGTCTCCCACCACCCCCACCCCCCAGCAGTGCAGGGGCAGCACCACCAGGCCCCCACTCATGTTCCCCTGCACCCCCACCCCCCAGCATCCAGGGGCACCCTCCACCAGGCCCCCACTCATGTCTCCCACCCCCCCACCCCCCAGCCACCAGGGGCAGCCTCCACCAGGCCTCCACTCATGTCTCCCACCACCCCCACCCCCCAGCAGTGCAGGGGCACCCTCCACCAGGCCCCCACTCATGTCTCCCACCACCCCCACCCCCCAGCAGTGCAGGGGCAGCACCACCAGGCCCCCACTCATGTCCCCCTGCACCCCCACCCCCCAGCCACCAGGGGCACCCTCCACCAGGCCCCCACTCATGTCTCCCACCACCCCCACCCCCCAGCCACCATGGGCAGCCCCCACCAGGCCCTCACTCATGTCTCCCACTACCCCCACCCCCCAGCAGTGCAGGGTCAGCCTCCACCAGGCCCCCACTCATGTCTACCACCACCCCCACCCCCCAGCAGTGCAGGGGCACCCTCCACCAGGCCCCCACTCATGTCTCCCACCACCCCCACCCCACTGCCACCATGGGCAGCCCCCACCAGGCCCTCACTCATGTCTCCCACCACCCCCACCCCCCAGCAGTGCAGGGGCAGCACCACCAGGCCCCCACTCATGTCCCCCTGGACCCCCACCCCCCAGCATCCAGGGGCACCCTCCACCAGGCCCCCACTCATGTCTCCCACCCCCCCACCCCCCAGCCACCAGGGGCAGCCTCCACCAGGCCCTCACTCATGTCTCCCACCACCCCCACCCCCCAGCAGTGCAGGGTCAGCCTCCACCAGGCCCCCACTCATGTCCCCCTGCACCCCCACCCCCCAGCATCCAGGGGCACCCTCCACCAGGCCCCCACTCATGTCTCCCACCACCCCCCCCCCACCCCCCAGCCACCAGCGGCAGCCTCCACCAGGCCCCCACTCATGTCTCCCACCACCCCCACCCCACAGCAGTGCAGGGGCACCCTCCACCAGGCCCCCACTCATGTCTCCCACCACCCCCACCCCCCAGCAGTGCAGGGGCAGCACCACCAGGCCCCCACTCATGTACCCCTGCACCCCCACCCCCCAGCCACCAGGGGCACCCTCCACCAGGCCCCCACTCATGTCTCCCACCACCCCCACCCCCCAGCCAACATGGGCAGCCCCCACCAGGCCCTCACTCATGTCTCCCACCACCCCCACCCCCCAGCAGTGCAGGGTCAGCCTCCACCAGGCCCCCACTCATGTCTACCACCACCCCCACCCCCCAGCAGTGCAGGGGCACCCTCCACCAGGCCCCCACTCATGTCTCACACCACCCCCACCCCCCAGCCACCATGGGCAGCCCCCACCAGGCCCTCACTCATGTCTCCCACCACCCCCACCCCCCAGCAGTGCAGGGGCAGCACCACCAGGCCCCCACTCATGTCCCCCTGCACCCCCACCCCCCAGCATCCAGGGGCACCCTCCACCAGGCCCCCACTCATGTCTCCCACCCCCCCCACCCCCCAGCCACCAGGGGCAGCCTCCACCAGGCCCCCACTCATGTCTCCCACCACCCCCACCCCCCAGCAGTGCAGGGGCACCCTCCACCAGGCCCCCACTCATGTCTCCCACGCCCCCCACCCCCCAGCCACCAGGGGCAGCCTCCACCAGGCCCCCACTCATGTCTCCCACCACCCCCACCCCCCAGCAGTGCAGGGGCACCCTCCACCAGGCCCCCACTCATGTCTCCCACCACCCCCACCCCCCAGCAGTGCAGGGGCAGCACCACCAGGCCCCCACTCATGTCCCCCTGCACCCCCACCCCCCAGCATCCAGGGGCACCCTCCACCAGGCCCCCACTCATGTCTCCCACCCCCCCCCACCCCCCAGCCACCAGGGGCAGCCTCCACCAGGCCCCCACTCATGTCTCCCACCCACCAGCAGTGCAGGGGCACCCTCCACCAGGCCCCCACTCATGTCTCCCACCACCCCCACCCCCCAGCAGTGCAGGGGCAGCACCACCAGGCCCCCACTCATGTCCCCCTGCACCCCCACCCCCCAGCCACCAGGGGCACACTCCACCAGGCCCCCACTCATGTCTCCCACCACCCCCACCCCCCAGCCACCATGGGCAGCCCCCACCAGGCCCTCACTCATGTCTCCCACCACCCCCACCCCCCAGCAGTGCAGGGTCAGCCTCCACCAGGCCCCCACTCATGTCTCCCACCACCCCCACCCCCCAGCAGTGCAGGGGCAGCCCCCACCAGGCCCTCACTCATGTCTCCCACCACCCCCACCCCCCAGCAGTGCAGGGTCAGCCTCCACCAGGCCCCCACTCATGTCTCCCACCACCCCCACCCCCCAGCCACCATGGGCAGCCCCCACCAGGCCCCCACTCATGTCTCCCCCCCCCCACCCCCCAGCCACCAGGGGCAGCCTCCACCAGGCCCCCACTCATGTCTCCCACCCCCCCCACCCCCCAGCAATGCAGGGGCACCCTCCACCAGGCCCCCACTCATGTCTCCCACCACCCCCACCCCCCAGCCACCATGGGCAGCCCCCACCAGGCCCTCACTCATGTCTCCCACCACCCCCACCCCCGAGCAGTGCAGGGGCAGCACCACTAGGCCCCCACTCATGTCCCCCTGCACCCCCACCCCCCAGCATCCAGGGGCACCCTCCACCAGGCCCCCACTCATGTCTCCCACCCCCCCCCCACCCCCCAGCCACCAGGGGCAGCCTCCACCAGGCCCCCACTCATGTCTCCCATCACCCCCACCCCCCAGCAGTGCAGGGGCAGCACCACCAGGCCCCCACTCATGTCTCCCACCACCCCCCAGCCACCAGGGGCAGCCTCCACCAGGCCCCCACTCATGTCTCCCACCACCCCCCAGCCACCAGGGGCACCCTCGACCAGGTCCTCACAATCCCCAATCATGTGCGTTATGGTCAGCCTCCACAGCCAAAAAGCCCTACCAAGTAACCCATTCACCCACATGGAAATGGAAATCACATGTCACACCCCCAATGTTCATGAAGAAAATGAACCCATGTCCGTCACACACAATGTTTGCAATTGAATGGGAAAACACCCAACATGACATGCATGAAACCAATGAGATGATACCACACAGTGAAGTATGAAAACAAAATTGTATTAAAAAAAATAAAGAATGCTAAAGAAAGGAAACAAACTACAATGGGAAAGAGAAAAAATAAGCTGCATGTCCGTATTAAAAAAAAAAACTGCAAATCAGAATCCAAAAAAATGTTGTCCAAAGTCAAATTTAAAAAAATCACTATGCAATAAAGAACTATGTAAAGAACTAACAAGGGTCCATGTGCCCAACTGAACAAAGGAAACCTATTAAAAAACCTAACTAAAAATCAACTATATACAAAAAGTGGAGCAGTGTCCGTCCACTCCAAATCATAATAAGAAAGAAAGGAAACCTAAAACTAAAGAACTATATACAAAGGCGGCGGGCAAGTCCAGCGGCTCACTCCGTGGTGTCCCGGGTCAGGGCATCATCGAACTCCTGTTCGATGTCCCGGAGGCGGTCCAGTTCCATGGCCCCGAGGGTCCGCAGGGACGACGCCGTGTCCTCCTCCAACCCCCTGCGGATTGCCTCGAGGCACTCGGCCCGCCTCAGGGCCCTCCGCATGGAGTTCTCCGCCCTGACCATTGTGAGCCACGCCTCTTCCGCCCGCCGCCGCTCCGCACCTATGGCCTGGCCCAACCGCTGCCACATGGAAGACACTCTCTGTCCTGGGTCCCCCTGCCCTCCGGCTGATGCCTGCCCCTCCGATGTCGAAAGCCCCGAGCCTTCATGTCTCCCACCATGTTGCTGCTGCTGCTCTGCCTCTGCCCGTGCACTGCCTCCTGCTGCCTGCACATCCTCCGCCGGCTGGGGTGCAGTTGTTGATGTGGCCACCCCTGCTGGACCTCCGACTCCCGACTGTGGCAGGGATGCCTCCTCCACCAGCCTGGCCGCACCGTCAGAGGCAGCTCCACAGGGCACCCAGGTGACTGATGGGTGGGAAGATGGCACAGAGGACGACTGGCGCGTAGGGGGTCCAGTTGAGGAGGGGATCGGAGCAAGCCCCATCAGACGGAGGAATCCGGCCTGGGTGACCTGTCCCAGCAGGCTGACGTGGTCAACGAGCCATTCGAGATGACGTGCAGTCTCTCCATGAAAAGACTGCAGGTCACCTCGCATGGCCCGTTGACGCAACGCCACACCAGCCAGGACAGGCTCAACCCGGACCTGGATTGCCACGTCCGCAGGCAGAGGAAGGCCAGTTGACGTCAGCTCATCCCCTGCCTGAAAACGGGTCTGGACGTAGGCATCCCTGCTGGTGCAAGATGATGCAGGGACAGGATCGGGGACAGGATTGCACACAGGCACCTCCGCGGCGGCCTGTGCTGCCTCCTGTCCCTGGTCCTGCACTGCACCACTAGCACCAGTGGGATCCCCACCTCCAGACCCCGTCTCTGGTGCTTGCACTGCCTCCTCCTCCACCAAACCCCCCACCAACCTGGATGACTCCGTGCCATCTTCCCCTGTTGGGCCCTGTGGGGTCCCAGCTGCCCCTTCTGCTGCCGAGGAGTCCAACTCCAACCTCCGCCTCTTGGACCTCCCCCCGGCAGCTGCGGCCTGGGGCGCGGCACCGGACTCCTCACTCCCCGACGAGATGACAACACGGGAGGGGAGCCGGGCTTTGCGTCTCCGGCTGGCGGTCGGATCCCCGCCGCTGTGCTCCACAGCACCTTCTCCGCCCTCTTCATCAGTTGACGCTGCAGACAGGGAGAAACAAAACACAGGCATCAGGGCACTGTACAATGGACACATACACACATGACAGTGGCACATGAGTGGCATTGGCAAACCTCAGACATGTCATCACAATCCCCAACACACATGTCATTGCAACTCGCACACATGAGCCATACCACAGCCATATCGCAACTGCCACCACCATCCATACACATACAACAGCATCAGCAGCCAAAGGGGAGCCAGACATCACATGCAACACAGGATGTGCACCACACATGTACACACACCACCACACTTGCATGCATGTCTACACCTCTGCCAAGTGTCGCACTGTTCAGACGGCCATCCATGTCACACCTGCCAATCAGGCTTCCACATACCGCTGTCACATGCATCCATGTTGCATCACTGTTGCACCCTTGTCAAATACACACACATGCACATGTACACAGTGCTCATGCATGCAGCCGAAAACAACATACATGCGTGACATCACGGACATGTCTACTTACATACACATTCATACAAACGTGTGCCCGCACAACTGCATTTGCCATGCAAGCCTACACACACAAGCACCATCCATGTCTCACACATTACAGCCCTCGCATGTGTCAGCCCCACGGCCCTGTACACCCCCACCCATACTCGACCCCATACAAACAGATGTGCAACCTGCACACTACCGAATAATCACCACACGCACTGCTCACAATCAGGATGCATGTACACTCACGCTCGACTCCAGACGGGTCTGCTTCTCTAGGACCTGGACGTGGAGCGCTGGGGATATGCGTTCCAGGACCCCCATCTGTTCTTCTGACAAGTGGCCCCGGCGCCCCTTGGCATCCGCTGCCTTCAAGAGGCGCCGGGCCTTGTTCAGGGTCCTGGACCTGTAGTCCTCCCAGCGCTTCCTGACATGTTGTAAGTCGCAGACTGCCACCCCCTCCGCGTTGATGGCAGTCACGATGTCAGTCCAGATCCGAGTCCGCCCTTCCTTGTCGGCGCGGGAACTTCCGAAGAGGGCATCATACTGCCCCAGGACTTGCTCCACCAGGACACCAACTTCGGTGGCACTGAAGCTGGTGCCCCTCTGCCTCTCTGGCCGGGGGTTGTCAGTGGTCACAGATGGTGTTTGCCCCGACATGACAACCCCAGAGGCAGGAGTGGGTGGGCAACTGGGTCCTGGGGCTGGGCTGTGGAGCGATGGAATTCCAGTCGGGAGTCTTCGGTTCCAGCAGGGGTGGTCACAGCAACAGCACCCCTGGCTGATGTGCAGGCAGCAAATGGCAGTGCACGTGGGCAGCAGGCAGTCAGGCAGCAGCAGATGGCAGGTGGGAGCGTGCTCAGGGCTCTGGGGGGCAGTAGTTCGGCCTTCTGGGCAGGAGCGTGGTCTTCCGTGTGCTTACGCGTGGCCAGCTTGGTACGGAGTGATTTGGCACGTGAAAATCCTGCACGTCAGCGTGAAAACCGAGGAAAGGCCCTTAGCGCGTAAGCGCGTCAGCACGCATACGCGATTCTATTGGACCAAAGTCCTTCAGCGCGTAAGCGCGTCTGTGACGTGACACGCACGGGTGTTTCCCACACAGCACGTGATGACAGAGCACACGTGGAAAGACTGCACGTCAGAGTGTCATCGCGTGTAATTGGACAGCACGTCGGAGTCTCATCGCGTGTAATTGGTGGAAATGGCCCTACACGCAGAAGTGACAAAGCGTGTAATTGGTGGAAATGGCCCTAGCGCGTACACGCCGCGTAAGTGACGCTGGACGTGTGGGCCTGTATAAAAGGTACGTGTCCAACACCATTTCCTTGTACGTGCTTTTCGTGGAGAGCGAGTGGGTGAATTCTGTACTTCTTGTCGTTTCACACGCGATTTACTTCACGGCGTTTCAAGTTCGTATTCCCTGTTACCTCTGACAGCTTTTTCCCCTTTTTTCTCTTTTACTGGTTTACCTGGGCCTGTTCCCTCAAACAGTGTTCCCTTCTACTGTTGTCCATCACTCCTCAGACAGCGTACAAATCTTCTTTTGGCGGGGGTGTTGCCAACCAAACGCGCTCCTTTTTCACGCTCTTTTACCTGGCAGACGGTGAGTCACGCACGTATCTAACATCTGTGCTTGCCACGTGTGTAGCCTACCCCTTCAGAGGTCATTCTAGGCTGCGTGTGATACGCATACGTTCATTCTTGTGTTACTGGGTGCCACAGCGTAGTGCAGGTTTTTCTTTCTGCACACGTGGTCTAGGAGGGGTTGCGTGCACGTCATCTCCCTTTTTTGGGGCTCCTGTGCGCAGCGTGACCCGTCATCTTTCCCCAGGGGTTACAATCAGCCTTGCAAGAGCACTAGGGTACAATTACCATCTGGTACCCAACCCCTTTGACCCCCAATTGCCCAGGACAATAGTTTACAGCCACTCCCATACGCACATCTACATCAGTGCCATGGCTGGGAGGCGAGGATTCCGTAAGGGTGGCAAAGGTGGAAGAGCCACAAGTGGTGGCCGTGGTGGATCCGGTAGGGGACGTGGTCGTTACTTGCAGGGTGAGCCTGTCCCCCCATGTGTGGAGGACCAGTCAAGGGCACCCATAATCCCCCCCCTCCCGTTGAGGCTGATGTGGCTGACACCATCCATGCTCAGCCCTTGTTGGACCAGCCCATTGTGGCACCAGACCTGGCTGACTCCATGGCTGACTTCCAGGTCAGCAGGCCTATGACACGTGCGCTGGTGCACGTTGATGTCACCATGCCACGTGCATCTGGGGCAGCAAGGTCATCTGCTGCACCAAGTAGGCAGGGCGGAGAGGCTTCAGGGGCAGCTGCGGCTCCATCCAGCCCAGCCCTCACACACCCAGCCAGGACAGTGTCGGTCCTAGTCCATGCTGCTGACATTCCCCCTGACACCATCACACTAGAGCCAATGCCTGCACCAACTCCCATGCTGAGTGTGCAGTCCCACACTCCTGATACAGAGTCCACCAGGGCTCCTGCCCCTAGTGTCCAGAGCCGGCGCAGGACACTCAGGATCACCACCACCTTCCAAGCGGAAGAGGAAGAGTGCTCGTCCGGCACAGGCTGATGCCCCAGACACGGCTACACAGTCCGGCCCGTCCAGGAAGCCCAGCTTCACGGATGACGAACTGAATGCACTTGTCGAGTATGTGTCCGCACATGACAACGAGATGGTCATCGTTGCAGGATCCAAGACCACACCTGCACAACGCCAGGCACACTGGCAGACCGTTGCGGACATCGTAAGTGCCCTTGGAATCGTGAGGCGCACAGCCAATGATTGCTATAAGCGCTGGAATGACCTAAAGCGCAGGGCAAAGAGTAAGCTGGCCTCAAGTCATGCCGCAACTCTAGTGACTGGAGGTGGGTCTCCAGTAGTAGACATGGAACTCACTCCACATGAGTCAGTCGCTGGGACCTAAGTCACGGAGGAACAGATCCAAGGCGTGGGAGATCTGGCTGATTACGAGGCATTGTCCGGTGAGTGCACATGCATGTGTGTGTCATCCATGTGCATGGTGTGTGTGTGAGGGCTTCTGTTTGTGTGCCAGGTGAGAGTGTGTGCGCCTGAGTCGTATGGGTCAGCCATGTGCTTCATGCAATACATCCTGCACAGCTGCATTTGGCCATAGCAGTATCCCTTCTGCCAACAGTAGACATCTAGCCCAACTGAACGCCAGTTGCCCTTGAAGTGTCACCTTGCCACAACATTGTTGCTTATTTTTCACTGTTCATTCAGTCAGATTGTTTGCATTCCACCACCTTTACTAGGCATGTCGCAGTCCACTAGTCACATGTCTGACATGGCTATGGTAAAGTGGAGTGACTTTGTTACCTGGATATCATTTGTTCACACATGTCCCTGTGCAATTGGACCATTTCAGACTGGCAGCTCCAGGTGAAAAATCTGACCTGTTAGAATCAGAAAAGCTATTACATGCGGGAACTGGACTGAATGAATAGGTGCTGCCCTCCTCTCCATCTTCACTCAATAGCAATGGTACATGCCATCTGTGTGATGGCATGTGTGTTTCACCTGCCAATCACAGGCCAATGTGTGATGCCACTGCCAGGCAGCATGCAGAAAATGTGTTCATCTTCCATCTTGGTGTCATCAGTGTGTGCCATTTGCCTGCCCTTCATACGCAGTGAGGGTGCATGCATGGGAGGGTTTTAGTCATGTGGGACATGTGTCAAACAAGTACTGGTTCTCTTGCTTCTCAGCCCTCATTGTGTGCCATGGTGCTAATGCCTGTTTCCATTTCTTTGTTTTAATGTCTTTGCAGGGGAAGACGCACCTGATACTGCTGGGGTTGTGGAGATGGTGCAGACCCAGGAGGGGTCCGAGGGCTGACCAACCACCAGTGAGGGACGTGGTGTGGTGGTGGGTGAGAACCCACAACTGCTGCAGGTCGTGCTCTCAAGGGGTGTCTCTGGCTGCACCTCCCTCGAGCTGTACTCGGGTGTTGATTCGGATGAGACCTACGTGCCGTCGCAGGTGAGTGTTCCAGGGAGGGATTCTGTTCTGTCCCACCCACCTGCACCAGGGTCAGAACCCTCAATGGGGATGTCAGTGTTGGCAGCTACGCCTTTGGTGGTTACGGATGCACGGTCACACTCCGCGACATCTGATCCTGTTCCTGGGCCAGCAGATCAGAGGGGGAATGCAGTCCTGCAGCCTCAGGCAGTGCCGGCACAGCAAGGCGCAGTTCGCCTTGCCCCAGACAGGTGTGGTGCCCGCCGACGTGGTGGCCGTACGCCACCTGGCAATACCGCATGGGAGCAATCCATTTACGGTATGGCAACCCAACAGGCAGCATCATCCGAGATGATGGCTCAGGCCATGGATAGGGTGGCCACTTCCATTGTCCCCCCTGAAAGGCTGATGGAGCGACTAGAGCAGGCAACCGACTCCATCTGCCAGTCACACAGGGAGGACATGTTGGAGTCCAACAGGGACAGGCGGGCGGCACTGGCGACTCTGCAGGAGGCGATCTCCATTGAGTCCCAGGGCCACAGGGAAGCCCTGAGGCAGGAGCTCCTTCACCTCAGGACGACTCTTGTTGAGCTTGAGGCTTCAACACACCAAAGGACAGAACAGCAGCTGGAGCGTCTCACCCGTACGCTCTCAGCTGTGATGCAGGCAACGAGGGCGGAGGTCCGGGCATCCCGTGAGTTGTTGCATGGGGACCTCCGCACACTCATCCTCCAGAACCAGACCTACCACACCCGCATGCTTGCAGCCATGGAGGAGCAGACTAGGGCCTTGCGTGGGCTGCCTCCCATAGTGCAACCACCTCCGGATGCAGCTGCACAGGGTGATAATAGCGACAGCAGTGATACTCCCACAATAGGGTAGCCGTGTGGGCCATGAGCCCATGGAGGTGTTTTATTTTCCCAGGATCCACGCAGGTGGGTTCTGGTGTGCATCCTGTCCTCGGACCTCCTGGGTGGCCTCCCCAACCCCCCCGGGCCCTTCAATGGCCATTTTTTTCTTTTTTTTTTTTTATTATTTTTATTTTTTATTTTTTTTTTATTTATTTTATTCCCAATTTTTTTGGGACGATTTGTTGGCTTCCGTGGTTCCTGTGGGCATACGCTGCATTGTGGCTGGGCACATGCAGGCTTGTAATGTATTTGGTTCAGATGTTTGGGTTTGAGTCACACACACCCCTCCTGCTTCCCGTTTCCATGGGCTTGCAAAGGGTGTGCCCAAGTGACAGTGAATTACACAGTGACATTGGACTCCCATGAGCTGTGTGGGCAGTCTGTAGTCAATACTGTGTATACATTCCTAGTGCATATTGCTGTTGTGTTGTACACTGCATGTTGCATTGATGTGTAACTCATCTTCTGTGTCTACCTCCCAATTTGCAGGTCCCTTCCTCATGTCTACACAAGGACCTCTAGTCTGGAGATGTGGTCCATGTTGGCAGCAGTGCACCTACAACTCTACATGGCGCCAACACTGCACAGTTGGTAGTGGTGGGAGTGCAGGCATTTCCAGGTGGTGAGACTACTAATATTCAACATTAGTGATGTCATGTTAATGGTAGTACGTGCTCAAGTTTGTTGTTGGTCCGGCATTACTGTGAGCATTTCAGGTGTTGCAAGTTTCTAATAGGGACACTGTACATTGTGACACTAGTGTCATGTTGTGGGGATTACTTTGTTTACCTGCAAATAGCATGACATGGCACGGTGTGTCGTGTGGCGGTGCTGGGGTTGGGTTGGCTGACATGGCACTGTCCTCTTGTTGCATTTTGCAAGTGGGTATTCATTTTAGCTGCTTGAATGTGTAACTTCACAAAACTGCATTGGTGGTGTCTGTGTGGGTAGGGATGCACACATTGTGACACTTCCAGGTGAACAATCTCAGGCTGATATGGTTTTCACGGTTCTTTCTCCAGACATTCAGGATCAGTGTCAGGTTGAGTCATCATTGATTGTCAGATGGAATGTGCCAGGGCAGTGTGCACTCCACAGGGGTGTGATTTCTATGTGAAGTAATTAGCCACTAGCTGTGTACGGGCTGCCTCCCCCCGTGCCCTTTCCCCTCCCATGCGCAGCGGCTGTGCATGTGGTTGGGGATGGGGGGGCACCACCATGTCCACGGCCAGGCCCCGGCGTGTTGCAACGTTGTGCAGGACACATGCTGCCACTATGATCCTGCACACTACTGGTGGAGCGTACAACAGCTGCCCGCCAGAACGGTCAAGGGAGCGAAAGCGTGACTTCAGCACTCCGAATGTGCGCTCCACTATGCCCCGGGTTGTAATGTGGGCTGCGTTATATCTTACCTGGGGTGGCGTGGTGGGGTTCCGAATTGGCGTCATCATGTGGGGGCTGAGAGGGTAGGCACTGTCCCCTGTGGAGGTGGTGGTTGGTATCATTGGTGGGGTTGTGACCTTGCTCTGTATCTGACATGCATGCATGTGCAGTGGCATTCATACTCACCAAGCAGCCATGTATTGCCATGCCGCCCAGCTTCTAGGTCCCGGCTTAGGGTGGACATTCGGTAAGTGAAGCTGTCGTGGGTTGACCCGGGATAGTTGGCATATACTGAGGTGATGATTCCCTTGGCATTACATACTACCTGCACGTTGATGGAATGCCAGTGCTTGCGGTTCCTATAGATGTGCTCAGATGCCCTGGGGGGACGTAGAGCCACATGGGTGCAGTCGATGGCACCTAGCACTTTGGGGAATCGTGCCACAGCGTAAAAATCCAGGGCGGCAGCATGCCTTTCTGCAGGGGTTCTGGGCAGGTATATGTGCCTGCGGACTGATGGGCGTGCAGTGATGATGTTCAAGACCTGGTGTAGGCAGCGTGACTGGGTGGCCCGTGATACACCACCCACAATGGCACTTGTCCGCTGAAATGATCCAGTGGCTAAGAAGTGCAGTACATTGAGGACCTTCTCCAGGTGGCTGAGTGCTTGGGAGCACAGGGTGGGTGATGTGAGGTCATCCTCCCACTCACTCACCAGGTCCAGTATGATGTGTGGTGGAAACCTGTACCTCCCATGCACCTGGTCATCGGGCATCCCGAAAAGGCTGGTTCTGGGTGTGAATATTCTGGCCCTGACTATCCTCCTCCTCCTCCTTTGGTAGGCCACGCCCACTGCTGCTAGGAACGGTATGTTCATCCTGGGTCTGAGCTTGTTATTTTGTTAGCGCGCAAATTAATGCGTTGCGCGTGTTGTAGGCGAGCGTGTGACCCGCGCACCCCTGAAATGCAGTACCCAGTCCAATAGCATGTGGAAATTCCAGCGCACATCGGGATACAGGTGCGCTGACGTACTTGCGTGTGTAAGTGTCCGCGCACACCTGATATACACGTACATAGGCCAATCGCGTGTACGCGCACTTTTGTCCAATTACACGCGATGACACCCTGACGTGCTGTCCAATTACACGCGATGAGACTCTGCCGTGCTGTCCAATTACACGCGATGAGACTCTGCCATGCTGTCCAATTACACGCAATGACACTCTGACGTGCAGTCTTTCCACGTGTGCTCTGTCATCACGCTGTGTGGGAAACACCCGTGCGGGTCACGTGACAGACGCGCTTATGCGCTGAGGGCCTTTGGTCCAATAGATTCGCGTATGCGTGCTGACGCGCTTACGCGCTAAGGGCCTTTCCTCGGTTTTCACGCTGACGTGCAGGATTTTCACGTGCCAAATCACTCCGTACCAAGCTGGCCACGCGTAAGCACACGGAAGACCACGCTCCTGCCCAGAAGGCCGAACTACTGCCCCCCAGAGCCCCGAGCACGCTCCCACCTGCCATCTGCTGCTGCCTGACTGCCTGCTGCCCACGTGCACTGCCATTTGCTGCCTGCACATCAGCCAGGGGTGCTGTTGCTGTGATCACCCCTGCTGGAACCGAAGACTCCCGACTGGAATTCCATCGCTCCCCAGCCCCAGGACCCAGTTGCCCACCCACTCCTGCCTCTGGGGTTGTCATGTCGGGGCAAACACCATCTGTGACCACTGACAACCCCCGGCCAGAGAGGCAGAGGGGCACCAGCTTCAGTGCCACCGAAGTTGGTGTCCTGGTGGAGCAAGTCCTGGGGCAGTATGATGCCCTCTTCGGAAGTTCCCGCGCCGACAAGGAAGGACGGACTCGGATCTGGACTGACATCGTGACTGCTATCAACGCGGAGGGGGTGGCAGTCCGGGACTTACAACATGTCAGGAAGCGCTGGGAGGACTTCAGGTCCAGGACCCTGAACAAGGCCCGGCGCCTCTTGAAGGCAGCGGATGCCAAGGGGCGCCGGGGCCACTTGTCGGAAGAACAGATGGGGGTCCTGGAACGCATATCCCCAGCGCTCCACGTCCAGGTCCTAGAGAAGCAGACCCATCTGGAGTCGAGCGGTGAGTGTACATGCATCCTGATTGTGAGCAGTGCGTGTGGTGATTATTCGGCATTGTGCCGGTTGCACATCTGTTTGTATGGGGTCGAGTGTGGGTGGGGGTGTACAGGGCCGTGGGGCTGACACATGCGAGGGCTGTAATGTGTGAGACATGGATGGTGCTTGTGTGTGTGGGCTTGCATGGCAAATGCAGTTGTGCGTGCACACATGTTTGGATGAATGTGTATGTAAGTAGACATGTCCGTCATGTCAGGCATGTATGTTGTTTTCGGCTGCATGTATGAGCACTGTGTACATGTGCATGTGTGTGTATTTGACAAGGGTGCAACAGTGATGCAACATGGATGCATGTGACAGCGGTATGTGGAAGCCTGATTGGCAGATGTGACATGGATGCCCGTCTGAACAGTGCGACACTTGGCAGAGGTGTAGCCATGCATGCAAGTGTGGTGGTGTGTGTACATGTGTGGTGCACTTCCTGTGTTGCATGTGATGTCTGGCTCCCCTTTGGCTGCTGATGCTGTTGTATGTGTATGGATGGTGGTGGCAGTTGCGATATGGCTGTGGTATGGCTCATGTGTGCGAGTTGCAGTGACATGTGTGTTGGGGATTGTGATGACATGTCTGAGGTTTGCCAATGCCACTCATGTGCAACTGTCATGCGTGTATGTGTCCATTGTACAGTGCCCTGATGCCTGTGTTTTGTTTCTCCCTGTCTGCAGCGTCAACTGATGAAGAGGGCGGAGAAGGTGCTGTGGAGCACAGCGGCGGGGATCCGACCGCCAGCCGGAGACGCAAGGCCCGGCTCCCCTCCCGTGTTGTCATCTCGTCGGGGAGTGAGGAGTCCGGTGCCGCGTCCCAGGCCGCAGCTGCCGGGGGGAGGTCCAAGAGGCGGAGGTTGGAGTTGGACTCCTCGGCAGCAGAAGGGGCAGCTGGGACCCCACAAGGCCCAACAGGGGAAGATGGCACGGAGTCATCCAGGTTGGTGGGGGGTTTAGTGGAGGAGGAGGCCGTGCAAGCACCAGAGACGGGGTCTGGAGGTGGGGATCCCACTGGTGCTAGTGGTGCAGTGCAGGACCAGGGACAGGAGGCAGCACAGGCCGCCGCGGAGGTGCCTGTGTGCAATCCTGTCCCCGATCCTGTCCCTGCATCATCTTGCACCAGCAGGGATGCCTACGTCCAGACCCGTTTTCAGGCAGGGGATGAGCTGACGTCAACTGGCCTTCCTCTGCCTGCGGACATGGCCATCCAGGTCCGGGTTGAGCCTGTCCTGGCTGGTGTGGCGTTGCGTCAACGGGCCATGCGAGGTGACCTGCAGTCTTTTCATGGAGAGACTGCACGTCATCTCGAATGGCTCGTTGACAACGTCAGCCTGCTGGGACAGGTCACCCAGGCCGGATTCCTCCGTCTGATGGGGCTTGCTCCGACGCCCTCCTCAACTGGACCCCCTACGCGCCAGTCGTCCTCTGTGCCATCTTCCCACCCATCAGTCACCTGGGTGCCCTGTGGAGCTGCCTCTGACGGTGCGGCCAGGCTGGTGGAGGAGGCATCCCTGCCACAGTCGGGAGTCGGAGGTCCAGCAGGGGTGGCCACATCAACAACTGCACCCCAGCCGGTGGAGGATGTGCAGGCAGCAGGAGGCAGTGCACGGACAGAGGCAGTGCAGCAGCAGCAACATGGTGGGAGACATGTAGGCTCGGGGCTTTCCACATCGGAGGGGCAGGCATCGGCCGGAGGGCAGGGGGACCCAGGACAGAGAGTGTCTTCCGTGTGGCAGCGGTTGGGCCAGGCCATAGGTGCGGAGCGGCGGCGGGCGGAAGAGGCGCGGCTCACAATGGTCAGGGCGGAGAACTCCATGCGGAGGGCCCTGAGGCGGGCCGAGTGCCTCGAGGCAATCCGCAGGGGGTTGGAGGAGGACACAGCGTCGTCCCTGCGGACCCTCGGGCCATGGAACTGGACCGCCTCCGGGACATCGAACAGGAGTTCGATGATGCCCTGACCCGGGACACCACGGAGTGAGCCGCTGGACTTGCCCGCCGCCTTTGTATATAGTTCTTTAGTTTTAGGTTTCCTTTCTTTCTTATTATGATTTGGAGTCGACGGACACTGCTCCACTTTTTGTATATAGTTGATTTTTAGGTAGGTTTTTTAGTAGGTTTCCTTTGTTCAGTTGGGCTCATGGACCCTTGGTAGTTTTGTACATAGTTCTTTATTGCATGGAGATTTTTTTACATTTGACTTTGTACAAAAAAATTTTTGATTCTGATTTGCAGTTTTGTGTTTTTATACGGACATGCAGCTTTTTTTTTCTCATTCACATTGTAGTTTGTTTTCTTTCTTTAGCATTCTTTATTTTTTTCAATACAATTTTGTTTCCATACTTCACTGTGTGGTATCATCTCATTGGTTTCATGCATGTCATGTTGTGTGTTTTCCCATTCAATTGCAACCATTGTGTGTGACGGACATGGGTTCATTAGCTTCATGAACATTGGGGGTGTAACATGTGATTTCCATTTCCATGTGGCTGAATGGGTTACTTGGTAGGGCTTTTTGGCTGTGGAGGCTGGCCATTACGCACATGATTGGGGATTGTGAGGACCTGGTGGGGGCTGCCCATGGTGGCAGGGGGGTGGGGGTGGTGGGAGACATGAGTGGGGGCCTGGTGGAGGCTGCCCCTGCACTGCTGGGGGGTGGGGGTGGTGGGAGACATGAGTGGGGGCCTGCTGGAGGCTGCCCCTGCACTGCTGGGGGGTGGGGGTGGTGGGAGACATTAGTGGGTGCCTGGTGGAGGGTGACCCTGGATGCTGGGGGGTGGGGGTGCAGGGGGACATGAGTGGGGGCCTGGTGGAGTCTGCCCATGGTGGCAGGGGTGTGGGGGTGGTGGGGGCCTGGTGGAGGCTGCCCCTGCACTGCTGGGGGGTGGGGGTGGTGGGAGACATGGGTGGGGGCCTGGTGGAGGCTGCCCCTGCACTGCTGGGGGGTGGGGGTGGTGGGAGACATGGGTGGGGCCTGGTGGAGGCTGCCCCTGCACTGCTGGGGGGTGGGGGTGGTGGGAGACATGAGTGGGTGCCTGGTGGAGGGTGACCCTGGATGCTGGGGGGTTGGGGTGCAGGGGGACATGAGTGGGGGCCTGGTGGAGTCTGCCCATGGTGGCAGGGGGGTGGGGTGGTGGGAGACATGAGTGGGGGCCTGCTGGAGGCTGCCCCTGGTGGCTGGGGGGTGGGGGTGGTGGCAGACATGAGTGGGGGCCTGGTGGAGTCTGCCCATGGTGGCAGGGGGGTGGGGGTGGTGGGAGACATGAGTGGGGGCCTGGTGGAGGCTGCCCCTGCACTGCTGGGGGGTGGGGGTGGTGGGAGACATGGGTGGGGGCCTGGTGGAGGCTGCCCCTGCACTGCTGGGGGGTGGGGGTGGTGGGAGACATGAGTGGGTGCCTGGTGGAGGGTGACCCTGGATGCTGGGGGGTGGGGGTGCAGGGGGACATGAGTGGGGGCCTGGTGGAGTCTGCCCATGGTGGCAGGGGGGTGGGGGTGGTGGGAGACATGAGTGGGGGCCTGGTGGAGGCTGCCCCTGCACTGCTGGGGGGTGGGGGTGGTGGGAGACATGGGTGGGGGCCTGGTGGGGGCTGCCCCTGGTGGCTGGGGGGTGGGGGTGGTGGGAGACATGAGTGGGTGCCTGGTGGAGGGTGACCCTGGATGCTGGGGGGTGGGGGTGGTGGGAGACATGAGTGGGGGCCTGGTGGAGGCTGCCCCTGCACTGCTGGGGGGTGGGGGTGGTGGGAGACATGAGTGGGGGCCTGCTGGAGGCTGCCCCTGCACTGCTGGGGGGTGGGGGTGGTGGGAGACATGAGTGGGGGCCTGCTGGAGGCTGCCCCTGCACTGCTGGGGGGTGGGGGTGGTGGGAGACATGAGTGGGGGCCTGCTGGAGGCTGCCCCTGGTGGCTGGGGGGTGGGGGTGGTGGGAGACATGAGTGGGGGCCTGGTGGAGTCTGCCCATGGTGGCAGGGGGGTGGGGGTGGTGGGAGACATGAGTGGGGGCCTGGTGGAGGCTGACCCTGCACTGCTGGGGGGTGGGGGTGGTGGGAGACATGGGTGGGGGCCTGGTGGAGGCTGCCCCTGGTGGCTGGGGGGTGGGGGTGGTGGGAGACATGAGTGGGGGCCTGGTGGAGTCTGCCCATGGTGGCAGGGGGGTGAGGGTGGTGGGAGACATGAGTGGGGGCCTGGTGGAGTCTGCCCCTGCACTGCTGGGGGGTGGGGGTGGTGGGAGACATGGGTGGGGGCCTGGTGGAGGCTGCCCCTGCACTGCTGGGGGGTGGGGGTGGTGGGAGACATGAGTGGGTGCCTGGTGGAGGGTGACCCTGGATGCTGGGGGGTGGGGGTGCAGGGGGACATGAGTGGGGGCCTGGTGGAGTCTGCCCATGGTGGCAGGGGGTTGGGGGTGGTGGGATACATGAGTGGGGGCCTGGTGGAGGCTGCCCCTGCACTGCTGGCGGGTGTGGGTGGTGGGAGACATGGGTGGGGGCCTGGTGGAGGCTGCCCCTGCACTGCTGGGGGGTGGGGGTGGTGGGAGACATGAGTGGGTGCCTGGTGGAGGGTGACCCTGGATGCTGGGGGGTGGGGGTGCAGGGGGACATGAGTGGGGGCCTGGTGGAGTCTGCCCATGGTGGCAGAGGGGTGGGGGTGGTGGGAGACATGAGTGGGGGCCTGGTGGAGGCTGCCCCTGCACTGCTGGGGGGTGGGGGTGGTGGGAGACATGAGTGGGGGCCTGGTGGAGGCTGCCCATGGTGGCAGGGGGGTGGGGGTGGTGGTAGACATGAGTGGGGGCCTGGTGGAGGATGCCCATGGTGGCAGGGGGGTGGTGGTAGACATGCATTGTTGATCAGTAGTGCAAGGTGACATGTGGGTTGGCTGGGGGGCATGCCCATGGTGGATGGGCTGCCTGCGGGACATGAGCATGGATGCAGGGTAGTCCCCCGTGGTGTGGGCTGCCTGCAGGGTCCGTGGAGGTTGTGGAGCGTACACCTGGGAGGGCCCACACGGCCTATTCACGTGTGGTACTCCCCAGAACCCCTGAAATACACATACCCTGCTGAAATCGTGTGTGGAACTTCCCGCGCACCCCTGATATACACATACCTTGCTGAAATCGCGTGTGGAACTTCCCGCGCACCCCTGAAATACACGTACCCTGCTCGCACTGGGCCAATCGCGTGTGGAACTTCCCGCGCACCCCTGAAATACACGTACCCTGCTCGCACTGGGCCAATCGCGTGTGGAACTTCCCGCGCACCCCTGCAATACACGTACCCTGATGAAATCGCGTGTGGAACTTCCCACGCACCCCTGAAATACACGTACCCTGCTCGCACTGGGCCAATCGCGTGTGGAACTTCCCAAGCACCCCTGCAATACACGTACCCTGATGAAATCGCGTGTGGAACTTCCCGCGCACCTCTGAAATACACGTACCCTGCTCGCACTGGGCCAATCGCGTGTGGAACTTCCCGCGCACCCCTGATATACACATACCTTGCTGAAATCGCGTGTGGAACTTCCCGCGCACCCCTGAAATACACGTACCCTGCTCGCACTGGGCCAATCGCGTGTGGAACTTCCCGCAAACCCCTGAAATACACGTACCCTGCTCGCACTGGGCCAATCGCGTGTGGAACTTCCCGCGCACCCCTGCAATACACGTACCCTGATGAAATCGTGTGTGGAACTTCCCGCGCACCCCTGAAATACACGTACCCTGCTCGCACTGGGCCAATCGCGTGTGGAACTTCCTGCGCACCCCTGCAATACACGTACCCTGATGAAATCGTGTGTGGAACTTCCCGCGCACCCCTGAAATACACGTACCCTGCTCGCACTGGGCCAATCGCGTGTGGAACTTCCCGCGCACCCCTGCAATACACGTACCCTGATGAAATCGCGTGTGGAACTTCCCGCGCACCCCTGAAATACACGTACCCTGCTCGCACTGGGCCAATCGCGTGTGGAACTTCCCGCGCACCCCTGCAATACACGTACCCTGATGAAATCGCGTGTGGAACTTCCCGCGCACCCCTGAAATGCACGTACCCTGCTCGCACTGGGCCAATCGCGTGTGGAACTTCCCGCGCACCCCTGCAATACACGTACCCTGATGAAATCGCGTGTGCAACTTCCCGCGCACCCCTGAAATACACATACCTTGCTCGCACTGGGCCAATCGCGTGTGTAACTTCCCGCGCACCCCTGAAATACACGTACCCTGCTGAAATCGCGTGTGGAACTTCCCGCGCACCCCTGAAATACACATACCTTGCTGAAATCGCGTGTGGAACTTCCCGCGCACCCCTGAAATACACGTACCCTGCTCGCACTGGGACAATCGCGTGTGGAACTTCCCGCGCACCCCTGAAATACACGTACCCTGATGAAATCGCGTGTGGAAATTCCCGCGCACCCCTGAAATACATGTACCCTGCTCGCACTGGGCCAATCACGTGTGGAACTTCCCGCGCACTCCTGAAATACATGTACCCTGATGAAATTGCATGTGGAACTTTCCGCCCACCCCTGAAATACACGTACCCTGCTGAAATCGCGTATGGAACTTCCCGCGCACCCCTGAAATACACGTACCCTGCTGAAATCGCCTGTGGAACTTCCCGCGCACCCCTGAAATCCACGTACCCGGCCAAATCGCGTGTGAGACTTCCCGCGCACCCCGGTATACACGCACACGTATTTTTTGTCAGCGGGTGTCCGTGTTTGTGGGTACCCCTTTGCACGTCATTTGTCCTGGAGGGCCACAGTATAGGACATTCATCATGGCAGTATATAGGTGCTATTTGTTGGCGCACCTTTTGGCGCACATTTCTTACAGCCGCAGAGACGCTACCGCCTGCTTTCTTGTGGCGGTCGTGTTTGTGCCTGTGCGCTGGTTTGAGCGTGCACTTTTTTGCCCTATTCTATTCCATGAATACGTGTTGTAGGCGAGCGTGTGGGCGTTCCGCGCACTTGTGCCCTGTACTTCCCCCGTGACGCCCACGTTTTGGCAAGTTGTTCCCCATTCCGAGTGTTACGCCTGTGTTCCGCCTACTTTTGTTGCGTGCGCCGGGCTATGTGCGAATTTCGCTGTGGCCTGTGCGATTTTCGCTGTGACCTGGCGCACGCTGTTAGATGGCCTGTGCGCCAACGTGCGCCGCGCACTTTTTTATCGCACATCCGATGGTTTTCTCGCGCACGGACTTCCATGAATCGATGTGTGCTGCTTTTCGTGCGATTTTCGCACTTGCACTGCGATTTTCGCTATTCCACTGCGATTCGCACGTTTTTGCCCACTTGCGCCGCGCTAATTATTCCATGAATCGGCCTGTAAGAATTTTATTTTGTTTGTAGACATATCCTTCTAGTAGGTTCTTACAGTAATTCCCTTAGAGTACAGTCACATCATATGAAACATATACATATTGGAAAACACAAGCTTGAAAGACAGCAATCCTTTTTGTGCATAAAGATAATCACTAGACTTATGAGCACTTTCTGATAGTTCTGTTGTTTTTTTTATGGCTGTACTTTCCCTGTATATGGTCATATTTGTATACATTGTACTCACACTACTTTCCTTAGGGTCCAATCACATCAAGTGATACATATACATAGGGTAAATAGCAGCTTTGAAACAGAGCAATCATTTATTTGCATGAAACTAATCAGTTAAATTATGAATTGTTTCTGCTACTACTTGTGCTTTTTTGCTAACTTCACTTTCCCTGTATATACCCATATTGGTATGTGTTCTTGTGTCTTTGTGTTTTGTATATAGTAATGCAATTATGTAATACATGGGTTTTATTAGCTACTTATTACATATTTCACAGTACACAAAAATCTATTAAGAAAACAATTATCATTTCATTATTCAACATATTAACATTACAAATATCATACCTTCATCTTGTACGCTGCACACAATGTTATGTTTCTGTATGAGTAGCTTAGTATACTGGATAGAACTCCATAATAGGATGCTATTTATATCAATGCATTGTTCAATGCACTTATTAGGGTATATTTCTTGCAATGATTCTTGACACTTTTTTCGCAACATAATAAGAATCCCTTCTACACATATTTCATGAGAAGTACATACACATGTGATGTCATCAGTGATGTCATCAATGACATTTGTGATGTCATCTTTGATGTCCTGGGTGTTAGTCTTAGCAGTGCACGGTGGTGGCGCGAGTTATGGTTGCTTAGCTTACCATAACTGCCGAATTTCAAGGGTTTTTCGGTTTTACTTGGAACAATAACGTCCCTTTAACAAAATTTTTTTCACTGAATTTCATAGGTTTTTAGTAGCGCAACTTAACCATAACGTCCCTTTAACAAAGTTTTTTCACTGAATTTCATAGGTTTTTAGTAGCACAACTTAACAATAATGACTTTGACTTTATATACATGTCATATGGAACTGACTAGATCTCTTCTTATGAACCTGATGTCCGCGAACTTATTTAATGTTCGCGGACATGTTCGGAGAACAGTACCACCACCTAAAAACTCTGGGAAGGTATTTGTAATAGTTATATCATAACATAGGAACATTTAACAAATTCACAAAGCAGCACACATACAAAGTATATGAAGTAATACTTAAAAAATGTTACCCATATATGTAACACACTAACCATTCATGTAAATACAATATGTTTTAAAATGGAATATACCAAAAGAAGATAAAGTGGCTTCCACCATAATTACCTCACAGACGCTCCGCAACCAACAGCAAGACCAGACGTATACACTACTGATTATATATCTCACCAGACATAGTAAGTGCACTTCTTTTTACTCATATATTTATAAACTTTCTATATTAGAAAAAAAAAAAAACATATTACTTCTTTGTTTTCTCACAGAAATGTGTAGTACTCTGGACTGGCTAGAGGACCATTTCCCACGAGACGAAATGTTAGAAGATAGTCCACCTAATGGTACACACTTTACTGTATAAACCAATTGATAAATATTATTTTGTATACATTCAACATATACATTCTTTTTTTACAGACCCTACAAAAATTGCAACTACCAAAGAAAAAGAAGTGGTGGATAACACTCTTGAACACATTACCCACAAAATGGACCAACTTATGGCAAATTTTATGGATTTAAAGAACTTTGTGGATGATAACCTAAAACCACCAACAACATACCATTGTCCCACCTGTACTTGTCCCCCCTCACCATATCCCATTCATTGATCCCCAAACTCTCTCCATGGACCACAACGTTTTGATGAGATGTGCATCCCTTCTTCACCTGATCCCACTAATATTGAAAACCCTAATTCTCCTGTTTTTGTTTCCGTTTCTGCCCCACCTTCTCAGTCATAAATTGTTTATATATGTTAAATAAAGTTACTTTTCTTATATTGTGTTGTAATTACTTTCAGTTCCTTGTAATAAAACCAATTTAGGTGTCCACGGACACCGCGGTTGTTCGGAAATGTTCGTAAAGAAACGAAAATGTAACTGTCCTGAGGACACTACATCTGTCCGTAATGTTCTCATGCAAGTTCAAAATGTTCTAAGAACACTCGTAGTGTCCTGAAATGTTCGTAAAGAAACAAAAATTAAAGTGTTCTAAAGACCACTATATCTGTCCGTAATGTTTGCTATCAACTTAAAACTGTCCGAAGAACACAATTGCTGTCCTGAAATGTTCGTAAATAAACGAAAATGATGTGTCCTGAACAACAGTACAACTGTTCGTAGTGTTCGCTACCCAATTGAAAGTGTTCTAAGAACACAATTGGTGTCCTGAAATGTTCGTACATAAACTAAAGTACACGTGTCCTGAAGAACACTATATCTGTCCTTACTGTTCGCTACCAAGTTTAAACTGTTCTAAGAACACACGCGGTGTCCTGAAATGTTTGTTTCACGTGTGACGCACTTTTAATTACTTCAGAACCCGAACAGTGTCCGTAGGATATCAATGCGCATGCGCTAACCAATCTCCGTGCACTTGGTGTCCTGCGGACAGGCGCTTCCTTCACAGACTGGTTCGCAAACAGATCATATGACCGCGCCCACGCTCATCGTGTGTCCTGAAATGCGGACACTGTTAGTGTCCCCGAACAATTTAAAAGTACATTTTCAGTTAATCCATAATACTTTTCATTAAAATCTCACCATGCCACAAGTCCCACATAGCAATCTTGAGTTTCTATATACCTTTTGAAACTTTCCGATCCTTTTTTTGTGTTCGATCTGTCCGCGCACAGTGCGCATGTCCGCGGACCGCGCACAAGCACCCCTATAAAAACCACGCCCAAGAGCTTATTCCCATTGTGTTTCTGGCTATTCTTCAGAACACAGTGATTTTTGCTGCCACCTGCAGACTACACCATCATCGACATGGCATCCTTGGCTGCTGAACTGCCACTTGGTGCTGCACCTGCTTCAGCACCACCACCACCCCCTCCACCACCACCACCTCCCCAAGGGCCTGAAGAGGGGAACAGGAGTGAGGATGCGGACAAGGAAGAAGAGGATGATGAGAATGAGGTAGAGGAAATCCCTACTACCCGCACTAGGCGTGAGTCTTCGGTGTGGCGGTTATTTACCATTCATGGGAATGGTCCTAAGGCTCGTGCGAACCATGTCACCTGCAATGAGTGCAAAATGATACTCAGCCGCGGGAAGCACGGTAACTACAGCTTTGGGGCCACTACTATGAAGCGACACCTGAGGTCATTTCACTCTGGGGCTATTCGCAGGGTTGTACCTTGCGAAGAACGTAGCAGGTTGATTTCCTCTACTTCATCCTCTGTTTCTGATCCTGTCACCACAAGGACCACCTTTGTGGGACAGCGTCTTTCTCAAGCTGCCTCACAGGCCATACAGAATGCTGATGACCCTTACCTTTCGAGGGTCACAGTTGTATGTATGTACTGTGACACAGTACTCTGCAGGGGGGAGCGACTTCGGAGTGCTTTTGAGACTATCGTCTCAGAGCACGAGAAGACCTGCTCACTACCCAAATAAAACCCACTCTACATCTTCCTCTCTCAGCTCGCCCTTTCTTATCCCTGTGGTTGGTGTCCCCCCTTTTACCCTCCTTTACCCCCCTCTCCTAGTGTGTCGTGTCTGAAAAACCAAAAAAAATACAAAATTACAAAAATCCCAAAAAAATAAGGCTCTTTTCAGAGCCGCCTTTCCCAGTTAAAAAATAGAAGTGAAAATAAATGAAGCAGGGCTCTTTGTATTTTTTAGAAGTCCGCGGACAGTTCGCGAACATTAAAAAAATTGGGTTACTACTCCATCACAAACATTGTAATTTTCTCTGGAAAGAGGTGGTGGCTCTGAAAAGAGCCTTTGGGTGGTGTTTGTAAGTCAAAAATTGTAAATGCTTAACATCTACTTCAAAATCGTTGTTCTAATTCCAAAAAAGGTTGCAATGCATTTTGTACATTTCTCAGAAAAATCTGATTGCCAGCATAAGTAAGATGGACTGCATCTCTGCGAAAAATGTATGTACTACAAAACATAATATTTTCATTGTGAAAAGAAGACATGCCAAAATCTCTTAGAAAGCCACAAACAGCCTTATTAACATTGCGCCTTGCTTTTTCCGTTTGTGGACCAAATGAAGAAGAACGAAGCCACATTTGTCTCTGCGCAATCCGTGAAAATATCACTTGCGAATTAGGAAACATGTCCATAACCTTCCTCAGTCCTTCTTTCATAGCAAATTGCAAACAAATTCCAGTCACATGCCCTAAACTGTTCCCTCCACAATGAATTACAATTATGTCTGGATGTTGCTCTGTCTCCAAAGTAGCACAGAGAGGTAGCAAGTCCAATCACTTCATTCCACGTACTCCATGCCAGTGTACTTCCACATGAGGGAATCCAAGATCTACAGCTACTCCACAGCTTTCTGCATGCACCTTCAACCAACGTATCCACAAATCTCCTAAAATCCAAACAATCTGTTTTCTGAAACACACAGCCATAGCTATCTTTTGTTCTCTCAGCAAAAAGAGTATCTCAAAAAATCTCTCCTGGCACAACACACCCACCAAACTTTCCTGACCAATCCCTTTCAGTGCTTATTCTCATTTGCATGACTTCTGAACCCAAAAATCCCCGGATGTAACTCCTGATGTCCTGGAACTACCGCCATGTCCGCGGACATATCGTAACATGAACAGCCCTTCTACCATTTCCACTACACTCTCTCTGCCATTCCCTCATTGGATGTACCTCAAAAATCACATGACCATGCACCAATCACATTCAAGACCTCTACATCTAACTGCATCATCATAGATCAGCACTGCAAATGTACTCTGAATCTCTCTGAGTACAAGTGTCATATCATTGGCAAGCTGCATCTACCACAAATACTGTACAAGTCTTCAAGATTTCTACTTGCAGCTCCACGCATATCCACATGCATGAACACAAACTTCAGGTATGCATATTTTCTGTATAGTACATGACATAGCTCTCAACCATTTTTGTTTTACAGGCGGGTGAAATCACCCGATTTTGTTTTTAGCGGGTGAGACGCCCATTGGAATGAATGGGCGTCCAGGAGGCTTGGCGGGTGAGTCTGCCCTTTACAAGGCGTGTGACACCCGCCAAAAGCGTGTGACTTGAGAGCTATGGTAGATGAACACATTTTCAAACAGACTTTTACCTTGTAAAATCTGTTAAATGAATTTACTGTACTTTTTTCAATTTCCTAAAATCAACTACCACTTATACACCTTTATACTTTTTACTTTCTTTAAACACACACACTCAAATCATGTTAAACCTAACATTTTTTTAATGAAATATATAGACTACATATATTCAAACAAAATTGCATGCAAACACAATCTATGTTTAAACCTTTATAAAAATACTTATACAATTTCATATTTTTTGTTTTTATTTATTTATTGACTTAATTACTTTAAATTAGACATGACATTGAGGCGCTATTACCTAGAACAGTTTACTTACAGAAATAGTGGTATTCACTAATATATTATAAATTTCACAAGACATAGTAAAGATATTTTATTTTTGCTAAAGTTAGTCATTCAATACAATTTGTTCATTAAGTACATATCATATACACTGAACTAATGCAATGTATCTTATGTAAATCAATTAGTTTAATGGTTTTACAGAAGGCACTGAGGATTTCAATTAAAAAAATCAATATCTAAATTAAAAACACTTCTATATACAAACAAAGTTACTAATTTGAAGCTTTTACAGTTGCAGTGAAGACCAGTTTCCTGAAAAGAAGCAGCCGAATTCGAAGAAGAAAGAAAACTAAGAAGTTACCTGTTCATTTAAAAAAAAAAGTAAGTAAAATATCACCATAATATTTATATTATTAATCGAATATACTATAACATTAATACCAGCTATTTTGGTTTCTTAAAATAAGGATTTAGTACCATTTTGTCCAAAAATTTCCATTTCGTAAACAGCGATTTACAACCAGAATGGCCCACAAATTTCTATTTTTGGACACACAAATTAGCCAACTGAACCACTACAATTTTCATATAGAACAAACAACTGTTTTAATTGTATACATTAGATTTACTATTTGTACTTTTCCACACCACTAGCTTACTTTTTTTTTGTCATCTGAACCCCAGTTTAGTGACACATAAATTCAAGAATACCTATCCCTACTAGTTTTAGTTCCCAATACACAATCACACACCATTACATACATCTTTATCATCTTACTCAAACACTCATGCACACAGCACACATACATTCCAGAACACCCCAACCCATATCTTCTTTATTTTTTTCAACAGACCCTAAAGAATGCCTACCAAAAGACAACTCCGTAGAAAGCAACGCAAAATTAGAGCAAATGAAAATAAAGGAGTCCAACATAAGCATCCATCTCTAGCAGAATTTGTAAAAAAGTTGAAACAAAACAGCTAATACAATCATTTAATGAAACACAAGAAGTTTCAAGTACAACAACTTCGCTTCCTCTATCAAAATGTAAAACAAACCAAAAAACAATTAACAGAAAATCAGCTATCAGTACAGATAAAACTACTTCTTCAAATTTTAATATAGTGCAAAGTAAGCATACCAAGAAAAGTATTTTAGCCAAAATATACCGTCACAAAGTCCTTCAAAATCTTATAAAAACAGGAGAGAAATCAGGTTCAAAGCTTAAAACCTATCGTAGGAAATTAATCTTAGAAGCATTGATGGACAGTGCAATTCTTCTCAAAAGAAATTTATTTATTTTACTGTTAAACAAAATAAAACCACTAACAAAACTAATAACTAAATTACAAAAAAGACTTCTCAATAAGCGAAATGTCAACAGAAAGAACTTCTTAAGTATCTGCGGAGGTGAATGGAATCACACTACGAGCACAGAACCATATTTTAATGAAGAAGCGTACAAACAAAAGCAAAGTAATACAATTGCCATAAATAGCAGTGGTCGAGGTTATGAAAAAGTGAATAATACCATAATGGAACAAGAAGTACTCCTTACAAAAATATGCCCTGAAAACTTAGAATTACCCCTCCATTCAACTGAATCAGAACGTCTAGTGTACAAATGGCCATGCACGTCAATGTGTAACATTCCCAAACAATGTTTCAAATCTTTACACCAATTCCTCAATAAATATGTAAAAAGCAAAGACAAAATCAAAATTAAATTACTGCAAAATATAGATTCCTGTCCAGTGCGCAAGTACACAGGACTACAAGGACATTCATTGGCCTGCATTACAGGACCTACTTGTAAAACCACTTTCCATGATATCAAAAGGATATCAACACATCAATCAACTATAAGAAATCTAGTCTATAAACTGTACTATGCTAAAAGTCCTGCTTTAGCACTAGCAAAGTTAAATAACATCCTTCTACATGGTACAGCAAAAGACCTACTTGAAGAAATTCACTATATCCAGAAAAAATATTTTGGAAGTGAAAGCCATTTACAGAATGAAATAGCTTTAAACCAATTAAGCAACAATTCTACACATGGCAACCTTTTGCTAAACACATACAAAAAAGAAATACTAAAATTTAAAAGTACATCAGCTGAAGTACCAAACCATGTATGTGTATGTTGCCGTAGAATTTTTTATAAAAGTAACACAAAAACTGTGGACCTATCATACAAAATAGAAGACAATGAAGATTCTAAATGGTTTGAATTAGCTCTCTACCTTCTAGCAGAAAACAAATATGAAATAACTGAGCCCTTAATACTTTGCAGTTATTGCACCACAAAACCTGACAACAACCAAACTCCTTCACGTTCTATCACAAATAATTTGGAATTATACCCAGTACCAAAACCTCTACAACAACTTAATTTATATGAGAGCATCATAATTCAAACAGTACACCCATTTCAAGCAATAATACGCCTTCAACCAAAAACAGCAAAATTACCTCCCTCTGAATTGGTAAAAGGCATTCGTGGAAAAGTAGTTTATTTACCATTAAATCTAAAAGAAAATGTGCATACTCTAGGAGTGCAACGTCCAATGCACCAATCTTTAATTATATTAGTAAATGGAGTACCTACAAAAGACAAAAAAATATGACAACAGCTGGTAGATTTATATAAAGTTAGACAAGCCTTCCAATATCTCAAAGAGAATAATGAATATTACAAAGAAATTAATATTGAAGAAAACTTGAAAGATACAACTGAAATAATTCAAGAAACACAAGAAGCTGGTCAATTTGAGCTACTAGATCCTGCTACAATATCAAATACTTTAGACCAGTATACAATTCATCCTTTGCACTGTAATGACACCGTACAAGATGTACTGGAAACTTACCAAATGCGTCAAACAAAAGGATCGCCAATCAGTATATGGGAAAAAAGTATAGAAGATCGTGCTTTTCCTCTACTCTTTCCTATTGGCAAAGGAGGAAGGTATGATGATAGACCTATTCAAATATCAGCTTCAGAATACCGCTCATTACGGATGTATTCTGAAGATCCCAGATTTAGACAAAATGTGGAATACATATTCCACCTACTCTTTGAAAGTGAACTAGCAACTTTATGTTACGGAGTTGCACACATATTGAAATCAGGATCACACTTTCAAAATATGACAGCTACACAATTATTAGAGAAGTGCAACAAAAGGATGAGGTTTTACAATCAAATATTACTAATCTATTAGCAAATATGCATGGTACTAAAGAGTACTGGTTTCGACGTCATGGAGATGTACGTTGTATGATCAGAAACCTTGGCCCACCCACTTGGTTTGTTACATTAAGTTGTGCAGAATATGCGTGGGAAGATTTACATGATTTCCTACGCATATCAAATAAAAACAAAAACAAACATAGATATTCTAACACATGGAGAACTTTGTTCTTTGGATCCTGTTAATGTTTCAAGATATTTTCACCATCGCTTCATTGCTATGCTACATTTTATTTGTAATAAAACTGTTTCTCCCCTTGGAGAAGTGCAACACTTCTTTTGGAGAAAAGAATACCAAGCCAGAGGAGCACCACATATCCACATGCTTTTATGGATTAAAGATGCTCCTAAATTTGGTCAAGACAGTGATGCCACTGTTTTACAGAAAAATATGTCACTTGTGAAATTCCATGAGAATCCACAAATAGTGATCTTTGTGCACAAATTTTACAATTTCAAAGACACAAATGTGGAAAATATTGTCGTCGCAAATACAAAAACAAAGGCAAATACTACACCAAATGCCGATTTGGTTTCCCTAGACCAGTTACAAATACAGGTCAAGTAAACAACCTCATGTCTTCAGTTAGACATACTGTTAAAGGAAAGTCACCTAAAAATACATATTACATAAAAAGAAAAGAAGAAAAATATATCAATGATTATAATGCAATCATTGCCCACTTATGGAATGCAAACATAGATGTGCAGTACATTGCAGACAATTCTACTGCAGTTGCACGATATGTCACAGCATACTTAACTAAAGCAGAAAAAACAGAGCTCCAAGACCTCTGGAATGACCTGTCATCAGATAAAACAGTATCTCAGAAATTATACAGCTTGGGCATAAAAATGCTCACCCATAGAGAATGTGGATATTATGAAGCAGCTGATTGTTTAACTGGTACTTCATTGTATGGTAAATCTGAAAATATAGTATGGCTAAGTCTTGGTCCAGCTAAATCTAGAAAAAGAGTTCTAAAATCATATGAAGATATAGAAACAATAGCCAAACATGATCCCAACAGCCAAGACATTTTAAAAAACAATTTATTGGACACATACTACCCAAACAGAAGTAATACTTTGGAAAACATGTGTCTATACCAAACAGCCCAAAACTACACATACAAAAATAATATGAAACCCGATGAAAAAAAGGTAAATATAGAGTGACAAACTGTGAAGGCAGCTTAGTTAAACTCACTAAACCAAATTTAATTAATCATATCAAATTGTCATTGAAGACTCCTCAACATAAAGAAGTATATTACATGTCCCTGCTACAACTCTTCAAACCATGGAGAAAAGAAGAACAATTACTAGATAACTATGACTCATATGAGGATGCTTTCAAAGCAAATGAAAGCACTATAACTGATGTAAACTTTACACAGTACAAACCAATGTTGCACAATGAACAGCAACACGAAGAAGAACTCCAAGCCCAACTAGATAAGGATACTCCTGACAGTAGTCAACCTTCTGTAACAGGAAGCCAAGAACCACTGGGAGAACCACTAATAACAAATGAGGCAGAATTAGCTATGATAGAAGTAGAAAACACCATGTGTCAGTATGAAGATAAGGAAGACTTAACTATACTACAATCAAAACTAAACAATGAGCAAAGAAGCATTTTTCAAGAAGTAACAAAACAAATTGCACATGGTGTAAAACATGAAAATAAAGAATGTTCCTGCCATAATTATAAACCTATACTACTGTACGTCAGTGGTGAAGCTGGTTCTGGCAAAACATTCCTAATCAAAATCATTAGTAAGTTCCTTCAACAATTGACAAACAACAAACTGTCAGCTGTTGTCACTGCCCCCACAGGTTTAGCTGCCTACAACATAGGTGGTGTTACATTACACCGATTACTACTATTACCAGTAGAACACCAGAACAAATTAGACTATTACAAACTTTCTGCAGAAGCTGCAATGGAATTACGAAGAGTATTGAAACAAATGAAAATGCTACTAATAGATGAAGTGAGCATGGTCTCCAACCTGATGTTAGCTTTGATTCACCTCAGATTACAAGAAGTACTCAAAACAGACTATGAAGAGCTCTTTGCAGGAAAACACATTATTGTTTTTGGAGATCTGCTTCAATTAACACCAGTAAAAGGTGAACCTATTTTTAAAACATTAGGGCACAAACTCTGCCGTAAAACTGTTGGCAGCATTGGAAATGTCAACCTTTGGCAACATTTCCAATACAGAGAATTAACAGAAAACATGCGCCAATCTGCAGATCTCACTTATGCCAACATTTTAAAAAGTTTGAGAGTTGGTATACTTTCTAAAGAAGCAGAAGCAACATTGAAAACCCGGCACATTAATGCACTTTATGGCGATAATGCATGTGCTACAGATGTTATGGAACAATTAGCCCACAAAAATGTCAATTGTATGGCCTTAATGCCAACTCTTGCAAGCTGTTTCAAATTCAATGAAATCATGCTAAGTAAAGAAATGCAACCAATAATGGAAATTAGCGCCACAGACAAACTAGATGTACATGGTATGACACTACCCATGTGTGACCAAGCCACAACAAGAGTAAATAATTTAGAAAAATCAATCTCAAACACAGCAGGCTTAGAAAAGATGTTAAAATTATCCTTAAATTGCAGAGTAATGCTTAAACGTAACCTTGACGTGGACCAAGGACTAGTTAATGGAGCACTGGGTACAGTTGTTGGCTTTAAAACATACCCACGTGACAACAAAATTCAGTTTGTCAATATACTCTTTGACAAACTTTCAGAAGTAAAACGCATAGGACGCTCAACAGCTAGATTCCTTCTCTTCAAAAATATGTATGTACGCAGAGAACAATTTTCTCTAACTCTTGCATACGCAGTCACGATTCATAAAACACAAGGTCTTACCCTAGACAAAGCAATGATAGATATTGGTAACAGTCTTTAAAGAAGGCATGAGCTACGTAGCACTATCACGCTTACGTACACTTGACGGTCTATTTCTATTCAACTTTGATGCAAGTAAAGTAAACGCTGATATTCCTTGCATTTTAGAATATAATAGACTTCGCTCACTATACACTCCCCATCTAAACACATATTCTGTTCCACAAAAACTAAAATGTTGTAAAAGAAAACTAAATCAAACTGAAATGCAACAGGACGTCACTGGAAATCCTCCAAAGAGAGTAAAAGAAACTAATACTCCATCAAGTACCAGAAACAACAAAGAATCATTTAGAGAAAGTAAACCAGGTACTTCTTTAAAGAAGGAAGACAAACTCCAAAAAAAACAGTTAGATACAGAACTACCTGGACCATTTAAATTCTCAAATATAGTTGGTGTAAGTTGCTATGCAAATGTAGCAATGAATATTCTATTTCAATTACCACCAATTGTTGACAACATTTACCTACACAGTACAAACCCATTGTGTTTGCAAATGTTAGTACTTCACAGAAATGCAGCAAACAATCCTGACAACACATATAGGCCCTCATTACGACCCTTGCGGAAAGCGACTGACCGGAGCGCCACAGCGTAAATAGCGTTTCCGCCATTGTACGAAGGAGCAAAGTGCGGCCCATTCCGACCCATCGGGCACGAGCACCACGCCACGGCGGAAGTGCAAAGTCCGCGATGGCGGAAATGACCCCAAAACGGCCCACACCGCCGCCGTACGGCGCCCTAGGTGCAATACCGCCACCCCTCTTAGCGGTCACCGCAGTGTGCGCCTACCGGAAAGTACGGTGCCCGGAAATATACGGAAACGGAAGTTAAAACATGGGCCCGGAACGGGAAACATCCCGGCGTACACCTATAAAAACACCAAAACCACACAACCACTAAAATCACTACCCTGAAACACACCCCAACCCGTCAACCACCCTAGCGAAACCGAGAAAAATGGGAAAAGTAGCGAAGAAAGCGTGCGACCGCAAGCGCCAGGTCCACTTCTCCCGTGAGGAACTCACCGTGCTAACAGAGACCCTCCAGGAGAATGCTGCCGTCGTCTTCTCCACGCAAATGACCAGGACGGCACTTGCAAACAAGAAGGCCATATGGGCTCTGGTGGCACAGCGGGTAAGTGCGGTGGGGACCGCACCCCGCACCCCACAGCAATGCCGCAAGCGATGGGACGCCCTGCGGATACGCGTCCGCAGCATACTCTCTGCCAACCGCAACATTGCCACAGCCACCGGGGGAGGTCCTGAATCACCCATCAAGTTGACCCCCTGGGAAGAAATCTGTGCCTCCACCATCGGAATGGAGAGCATAGAGGGAGTCGGAGGGATGGAGAAAGGAGTGCAGACATCCGAAGATTCAGGTAGGTGGGCCAGATAAAACAATGCCAAATCCACAAAGTCCAACCATGTGAAGTACCATGCGTCCACATAGTGCAACAGAAACACATGTCCAGGAGAACGTCCACACACATCGGCCTGAAAGCGCACGTCAAAACCCACAATAAATACATAAATAATTAAAAACCCCTAATATACGCACTACACGTGCAGCAGGCACACCCTAACTGCAGGCTGCCAAACAACTGCACCCTCACTCCACACACAAATCAAAGCACCTCCAAGACCCCGACCCAAATCACCCTCAGGTACCACCCCAATGCATGTGATACAATGCCATTCCAATTCCCACTGACCCATCAATAACCCTCGCCCTCCTTTACTCCACCACAGGGTCCGATCCAAACGACGAGCTACAGGACACCCCTACCAGCACACCTGCAAAGAGGGCCAAGACCAACGGCCAGAGACCCTCCACCTCAGCTGCACGCATCAAGACACGGCAGCAGCACAAATCAGGTGGCAGCACAGAGGAGGGAACATCAACAGGCACCCCAGCAGCCAGCATGGCCACAACACCACCACCACAGGTCCCCCCAATGGATGCCACAGAAGGCACTGCCTCTGGTGGCAGCAGCACCATAGGTGACACCCCATTGATGGCAGCATGCTCGGACACAGAAGACGGGGATGTCGAGGTCAGATCCATCCATGACCTGTCCCAATCCCCCTGTCTGTCCCATCCCGTACAACATGAGGATACCACGCAGGTGCAGCCACAAGACGACGACTGGCCATCCCCCACAAGCCCTGTGGCAAGGCAACATGAGGACAACAGCCCCTCTGTGACACCACCGCAAATGGCCATGGCCCAGCAGAGGCAACAGTCCCTCGACAAGTTAATCGTCCAACAGCAGCAAATGGCCACACTCCTCAAGGGCCATGCCGATGAATGTGGGGGCACCAAGGCAGACATAGAAACATCAACAGAGACACTTAGGGCAGAAATGGAGAGAGGTACAGAGACGCTAAGGGCACAAATTGAGAGTAGCACCGAGAGCCTGAGAGTCCAAATGGAGAGTAGCACCGAGAGCCTGAGGGGGGAACTGCATGCGACGTCCAAAGACGTATGTGCCGAACTTGCCGCAGTGCGCCGTGTGCTCACTGAGCTCTCGCAAACCCTTAGGGACATGCATGGACGTGAGCAGGCAGACACATCATCCGTTGCAAGTTCCGTCCAGGGCAGCCCCCAACGTAGATCTGGAAGGAACCTGCGCTCCACAGGCAGGGGTGCCCCTGATACCCGCAGAGGGGGCATGCAATAGCGACAGCCCACTGACAATGAGCATCTTTGGACACTGGTGTTCGGGGGGGAGGTAGGAGGGTGGAGGGGGTGTGTTGGGCTCACTTGGGTGGCGGGTCGATAGGGTGTTCAACATGATATCACATATGCCATAAAAAGTGCACGATCAACCAATGAGAAGTGTGGACATTGATCTTTGTGTACTAGGCCATCATAGGCGTACAGTCCATATTGTGCATGTCCCAGACACACGCAGTGCCACGAGTCCCGTGTCCATGTATCAGCCACCAGGCGTGAGTGCTAGAAGCATACATCAATGAGATGCTGACGAATGTCACGGCCCTCCGGTGCCTCGCAGACTCCATGAGGTGCTGCCACATCCCCACCCTCATCATGACCATCATCAGGTGCTTGCAGTTCTGCGTCAGGGGGCATGGGCACATTTCTACGTACGCACATGTTGTGGAGCATGACACATGCCATCACCATCTTTGCAACCTTCTCATGGCGGTACAGGAGTGCCCCGCCAGACCTGCTGAGGCAGCGGAAACGAGTCTTCAGTAGGCCGAATGCCTGTTCAATGACTACACGGGTACGTGAGTGGGCATGGTTGTAGTCCTCTTCATGCTGGTCCCGTGGGTTCCGGACTGGTGTGAGGAGCCATCTCTTCAGTGGATATCCAGCATCACCTGTATGTGGACGAGAAACGTATGATGTGGAATGCCATTGATACGTACGCACACCCCCCCCCCCCTTCCTGGCAGGTCATTGCCAATTCACATACCCCACATCATCATGCATGTAATGAGACTCACCGAGTAGCCAGGATCTGTTCCCTGCGTGTCGCTCCATGTAGCGTGGTATTGTAGAGTTCCTCAAGACCATAGAATCATGGGTTGATCCAGGGAATCGGGCACAACAATGTGTAATGATCCTGTTGGAGTCACACACCATCTGTACATTCAGGGAATGAAATTGTTTTCGGTTGCGGTACTGGGCCTCCATGGCATGTGGGACGACCAATTCAACATGGGTGCAGTCGATGGGACCAATGCAACCCGGTATGCCGGCAAGTGCATGGAATCCCACTTTTGTGTTGGTTATTTCCTGCTCCGAGCGTGGTAGAGAGATGTAGTCGTCTGCGTGCTTCAGGAGGGCATCGAGCACTTGCAATAGTGTCCGTGAGAACAGTGGCTGAGAAATGCCATGCAACTGTCCGACTGTGTGCTGGTAGGTGCCTGTGGCCAGGAAGTGGAGTACAGACACCACCTTCAGTAGGGGTGGGATGGCGGTTGGGCTATCTATCATGCTGACAAGGTCAGCCTGTGTCATGTCCACAATGGCGGCTATGGTGTCCCGGTCCAGACGGTAGAGGGTGTGGATCTGCTCATCAGTGAGGTTGAACGGATGTGCTCGGAGGCGTTGAATTGCAGGCTGCCTGCGTGGTGGTAATGGCTGTGCTGGTGGGCCTTGCTGGCCCTGCCTTGGCCTCCTCCTCCTCCGTGCGGCTGGTTGTAGTTGGTGTTCGTCTACTTCTTGGAGTCGGAGCACTTGCAGTGCTATCAGGTCCCCCAGGGCCAACATCGCGAGTCCTGCCGGTAGCATTTCGGTGTGGTGGTGGGAGGAGACTGGCTGTGCAATTTATGTGTTTTCAGGCTGTATGGCCTCCACCTGTGGTGATTGATTCCACCTGTGCAAACTGCTCTCCCCTTTGGCCGAGCACGTCCCGCGCACAACGCTGCAATTCGGGGAATTGTATCTTGCTATTGCAATCATGTATTTGTACCCGATGGCCGTGTAAGATTGGTTGATATGTTCATTCTGCTGTGGTCCCATTGTTTCACATACTATCTGTGCAGTCGCGAACAGACTTGTGAGGGGTCAGTGGGACGTAGTACTCGAGTAACGGTGGGCCCTCATGCATCACTGTACCGAGTTGCAACGACGGGCGGGGCGTCCCATTCGTGGGTGAAGGCAGTTGCCATTTTCACACACAGCCGCACTCGATGGAATAATTAGTGATTTCAAACGGCCACAGATGCCTTTTCGACGTGATGTTGCAAATGAGGAATTCGAAGGGCGGCGCTTTCGGTTTCCAGCTAGCGGCGAGGAGATGCCCACAGGTCTGACTGCAAATGTAACGTTCTATTGTTCTATGTCCTTGAGACAGGGCCCATGGCGAGGGAGCAATGATTGATATGAATAGTTTGGGATGCGCAATAGCTACGTGGGCGATGAGGCCGTCCGTTCCCAAGTACATGTTACTTCACAACACTGGAATTACGGGCTGGGGCACTGTGGATTTAGCAGGCTGCATAACGCACAGACTCAATGGATGTTTCTAATGTTATGTGAGTAATTATTCAGGCATTTTGATCCCGGGATGAGGGAATGATGGATGGATGCATGGGCAGGTGATTTGATACAGAGTTTGCCATGTACAGGGCTTCTTGGGATCTATCCGCCTCCCCTACGCTATGTGATGCAGGGCTGCCATAGTGGGACCATCGTCCATCTGGCCTTGTTGAGCCCTCCCTGTCTCGAGGCGCCCTCAGACACTCGTTTGTGATGGTGTTTGCACCTCGATATAGATGGTTATGAGTCGCAAGTGGTTTTGGGGTGGTGATGTTCCTTTGGAGTGGGCTAGCATGCATATGGCTGTGGATTTCGTGTGATCATTGAAGTGAGTTGTTGGTATGTAGTTCTGATGGCCATTCTGTTCTTTTTCTTTTCTTTTGGTTGACAGGTATCTCCTCCCCTTTTGCCACTGCCATCTGTATGCCACTCCTGCAGATGGATTTTACTCCCGACACCTGCTGCTTCGTGTTAATCAGTGGAGCAGCATTACGATCTTATGGGACGATCGCCAATGGGCAACATGCCCTTACGCAGTACTGGTGGCTCGGAGCAACATTTCGGCCTTTCAGCTGGACTAGTGCCTCCCCATTGGGACGGCCCTGCGGTTCTGTGCGCTTCCATGTTGCCTTTTCGTACGTGAATGTGGCTCTGTGTACCATGGGGGAACAGGGCGACACACAGGTAGTGGCTGGTCATTTCTTGCGGAAGCAGCCCACAATGGTGATTAGTGTTTTGGAGGTCATGGCCTGATGGCTGTATGTGCTTGGTGATTTTGATGTGCATAAAATTTCTATTCTGATTTGGCCCGTGTAGCGTTTTTCTTTGCAAGTGATGTGGCATATGCCTATTTGGGGGGCGATGTATTGTGAGGAGATCTGCATTGGGTTCCAGCTTCGGGGTTTAGTTGCGTGGTACTGTGCTGTGCGCGTTTGCCTACGAAGCCCAGTGAGGTCAGGGATGGGGGCTGCCAATATGCCAGTTTGAATGTTGTCATGCTCAGGGGCGGGGGATTGGGTTTTGTGTAACAGATGCCGGTCAGCCAGGTGGACTGGTTGAATGATGTGGTTTTCGGAATATTGCTGGTCACAGGTGCCTGTGTTTGCGTGCGTTTCTTGGTGGGGGACTGTGGTCATGTCCATTGGGATGGCTTCTGTATTCGTGCCATCTGTGCCCTGCAGCTCCCATTGGCCCCTCTTGTGTTTCTTTTGTTCGTTGGCATGCATGGGTGACTTGTACATTTCAATGGTTGCATTGTGGCTTCATTGCACCTACGGGGAGTTGTACTTTGTGGGCAGGGAGCGGTGTACAGGCACTCAGTGGGGCCGTTTACGGTTGATTCGCGATGCCGTACTTCTCGCCATGGCGGAATGGTACATTCCGCCATGCCTGATGGCGTTAGGTACATGTCCGCTAGGGTCGGAATTGGCGTACCGTTGCACCATGGTGGTGTTTGCGGTTTGGCATGGCGCGCGCGCGCGTGCTTGGTGCAGTTAGCGTTGGCGTTCACTACGGTGTCGCTAATGGCTTCGTACTTTGCGGTGACGGGTCATAGTCGCACCGAGCGCTATTCGATGGCGGTATTGCATTTCCGCCATCGTTTTTCGATTTCCGCCAGGGTCGTAATGAGGGCCATAGTGTTTTTGGAATAAGACGACAATTGGACTACTGTGCTGGAATGGTGAAATTCACTATAAACTCACAGGAAGATCCACAAGAATTTCTAATGTACTTACTACAAGTACTGGAAAACAAAAACATACCTATAAATGAAATCTTTCAGATTTCATACATGTGGAAACATACATGCACTCTCTGCAACAATGTGATACAAGAAGAAATCCCCAATGAACGCTTCATATATATATCAATACCAAATTGTGAATCCATTCCATTTCAGCAACTTGTACAAAATGCAAACCATGGTAGATTATGCTCTACTTGCAATTCAGATAATCGCTCCACGTTAGTAATACAAACACATAGTAAATACGTAATACTAATACTTCTACGTTACAATGCAGATGGTACCAAAAACAACTGCAAGCTGACTGGATTCACACATGGTCAAATATCACTTGGTAAGAAAACCTTCACAACAATAGGTATAATCTACCACGCAGGAGCCACAACCAATTCAGGGCACTACACTGCATACATAAAAAAGAAATGTGGATGGTTTGAATGTAATGATAGTACCATTACTCTAAAGCAGAGATTACCAGCAACTCTTACAAACGCTTATTTGATGTTCTTAAAACCAAAATTGGATAAATAAACTGTATTTAATCTTTCAGTGTATTTGTGTTACAAAAATATAAACTGTTAGAATACTCCAAAACCTATCTAACTGCTCAAAGATTCTACAACAACTAATCAGATAAATGAATACCACAAAAAATACACAGTTAGAATACGCCAATTGGTATCTAACTGTCCCAAAATTTAATAATATCAAAACAAATGAAGAATCTGTTACTGTTCCAAAAGAAATACAACAAAGCAAAGTATAAAGCATTAGCCAGAAACAACAAGTAAACACTGAAAACAAACAAACAAATAAACTGTAGCATAACAGAAAAAGGGTTTTTTTTAAATCCAATATGGATTTTTTTTTCTCCCACAGACCCAATGATTTTAGCAACAAATACAGAAACTGAGCAAATTGCACAGTACTCTGATTTGTACTCTACTAAATATGAGGGTCGAAAAAAAATAAAAGTATATTGCTTATACAATGTAATAAGTCATTACAAAATACTAATACTAACATGCTATTTTCTTTTATCACAGAAATGAAGAAAAAAAACATGGACTCCCATTACTAGACCAAACAGTAAGTATACAATAATAAGGACAACCATAGCAGCACATCACATCCATAGTATCTAATACCTTTGTTCCTTATACATTTGTTTTTCACCCAAACTTATAAACAAATATGAATGTGATATGCTGCAGTGGTTGTTGCCAGGGCATAGAGTCTTGGGTGCATGGCCACTTGGCCATGCACCCAAGACTCTATGCCCTGGCAACAACCACTGCAGCATATCACATCCATAGAGTCAAACATTTCAACTATGATCTATGGGAAACTTTTAATGTCCGCGAACAATGTGAGTGTTCTTAGAACACTTTGAGCTTGCCAGCGAACAATACGGACACCGTTTTCAGGACACCCCCTACGAACATTTCAGAACAACGCGATAGTTCTTAGAACACTTTCAACTTAACAACGAACAATATGGACACCGTCCTAAAGACACCCCCTACAAACATTCCAGGACACCGGGAGTGTTCTCAAAAACGTCTTCAGAACACCCCCATCTTGTTTATTTGCGAACAATTCAGGACACCGCGAGTGTTCTTAGGACACATTCAACTTGACAGAGAACAATACGGACAGCGTCCTCAGGACACCCCCTACGAACATTCCAGGACACCGGGAGTGTTCTCAAAAACGTCTTTAGAACACCCCCATCTTGTTTATTTGCGAACATTTCAGGACACCGCGAGTGTTCCAAGGACACATTCAACTTGACAAAGAACAATACGGACAGCGTCCTCAGGACACCCCCTACGAACACTCCCCGGACACCGGGAGTGTTCTTAGAAGCGTCTTCAGAACACCACCATCTTGTTTATTTGCGAACATTTCAGGACACCGCGAGTGTTCTTAGGACACATTCAACTTGACAAAGAACAATACGGACAGCGTCCTCAGGACACCCCCTACGAACACTCCCCGGACACTGCGAGTGTTCTTAGAAGCGTCTTCAGAACACCCCCATTTTGTTTATTTGCGAACATTTCAGGACACCGCGAGCGTTCTTAGGACAGACTCAACTTGACAGAGAACAATACGGACAGCCTCCTCAGGACACCCCCTACGAACACTCCCCGGACACTGCGAGTGTTCTTAGAAGCGTCTTCATAACACCCCCATTTTGTTTATTTGCAAACATTTCAGGACACCGCGCGTGTTCTTAGAACACATTCAACTTGACAGAGAACAATACGGACAGCGTCCTCAGTACACCACCTACGAACACTCCCCGGACACCGCGAGTGTTCTTAGAACAGTTTCACTTTGCTTGCGAACAAAACTGACACATTTTGACTCCTTAGAACACCCCCTAGTCAGTTTATTTAGAAAATTTCAGAACACCCGTGATGTCCAAATCGAACACAAAAAGAACGTCTAACACATAAAAAACACAACTTTCATCCTATCTCACACACTCCCACCCTCCCCAAACACTCCTACACACCAACACACTCTACAAAATACACATTTTGAACAAAGTTTCACCGCGCTGTCCGGGACGTCCGCGAATCCAATATGGCGGGCGCTACCGAAAAATCTGACGCGCTTCACGCTCCACGCCGTCCAATCAGCGAACACTTTGCATGTCCGCGAACATCACGCAAGACGATTGGCCAATCAGGACACTTTCCGCGGAGCGAACAGGGAAGTGTATCCGCAAACCTAACACAGATATCACTAATTTTTTTTTAACCTACTTTTTGGTCATTTTAAAAAAAAACTACTGGACGAATTTTCACCAAATTTGCAAAAGCACGCTTTCGGGACCAAGCCGCTGATCCTGGTACAAATTTGGTGGAAAGCCGTCCAGCGGTTTGGGCTGTAGACGTGAGCAAAATTTTTTTCCCATTCACTCTATGGAGAGTGTCTATAATGTATACAAATATGAGCATATAGCGGGAAGGTAGAGTAATAAAAACTAACACTATGACAAAGTGCTGATACCATAATGATTATCTTCATGCACAGAAAGGATTCCTCTCTTTCAAGCCTGTATCTTCCGCTACGTACATGTTTCATATATGATGTGACAGGAACCCAAGTCTACAAATATAGTACCTTTTCAACTTTTACTTCCTGACTGTTACTGCAGAAAACTATGTGGCTTTGATATGTCAGTAAAGGATAAAAAGGGAAAGCCAGCCATGTGATGTCATCAGTTATGTCATCAATGACATTTGTGATGTCATCTTCGATGTCCTGGGTGTTAGTGTTAGCAGTGCACGGTGGCGCGAGTTATGGTTGCTTATGTTACCATAACTGGCGAATTTCAAGGGTTTTTCGGTTTTACTTGGAACCATAAAGTCCCTTTTAACAAATTTTTTCACTGAATTTCATAGGTTTTTAGTAACACAACTTAACCATAATATCCCTGACATGTAAGATAGAACATACTAACCCCCTCTTAGTGATTTTCATGTCCGCGGACTACCGCCATGTCCGCGGACACATCGAAAATCTGAGCGTGGTGAATGTAAATTTAAATATTGTGCCCCATTTCCCCTTTGAAGTTGGCTCTGAAAAGAGCTGTTTCTTTTTTACAGATGCTTGACAGACACCTGTTATTTTATATTTTTTTTCTTGTTTTTTTTTCTTACTTTACTCCTAAAATCTTCACATAACCTTCTCCAAAGCAACCCTTACATTCCAAAATAAAAAGGCATTTCCGGTAAAAGATAAAGAAATGCCATCTTCTTTAAAATTAACAGCATTACTGGCATCAATATTCTCATTGTTACAGAAGAACATACCAGCTCTAAGCATGAAGGCACACATGCCTCGGTTGATGACACACCTAGCAATGTTTTGCTGAGGACAAAAAACTGAACTATTGTCCCATATTGCCCTGGGTAGTAATCCAGAAAAAATTACTTTCGCATTTGGAAGGATCTTCACTACGGCTTGAACCAAGCATTCCAAATCAGCCAACAAAGTAGGGGCACTGACGTTGCCCAAATGGAAAGCACCATAGTGCAAAACTACCACATGCGGACTGTTCATCGTGGCCATATCCGCACAAACTTGTACAATTCCCTGTACATTGCAATCAGACACAGTGCTCCACACCACCTCCACTCCTTTGACATCAAAGTTCTTTGCAACATGCCTGCATTCAGCGTACTGCTGTAAACCATGCACAAACATATCTCCGAGCACCAACACCCTGACTTTCTCCACTTCTGCCATCTTCACCACACACAGTCTCTTTCAACACAAATCCACAACCTCGACATCTGATTGGCTGATCCGTACAGTCTTCTTTCCATGTTGGATTTCCTGGAAAAACCCGGATTTACCACGCCCTGTCCACGAACAGCCGCGGTGTCCGCGGACGGCGTCCACTTTACTCTCTGTACCATTCCCTCATTGCATACAGCTAAGCAATCACACAATACGAATAACGTCCTCAGAACACCCCATTTTGTGAATTTTCCAACATTTCAGGACAATTATCATTTCATTATTCTACATATTAACATTACAAATATTATACTTTTATCTTGTACTCTGCACACAATGCTATCTTTCTCCATTAGCAGCTCAGTATACTACATAGAATCCCATAATACAATGCTATTTATTGATATAAATGCATTGTGCAAAGCACTAATAACGGTATGATATTTATTGCAATATCCTTGACACTTTTTTCGGAACATTATAATGAAAATCCCTAGTACACAAATTCCATGAAAAGTACATACACATGTGATGTCATCAGTGATTTCATCAATGACATTTGCGATGTCATCTTTGATGTCATGGGTGTTAGTCTTAGCAGTGCATGGTGTTGGCGTGAGTTATTTTACATAGCTTACCATAACTATTCAGGGGTCTTTCGGCTGTACTTAGAACCATAACGTCCTTTAAACAAACTTTTTTTAATATCACGTAAACAATATACAAACATGGCGTGCAAAAACCAACTTCTACAGATGGCTTTACACAGAATGTTGCAAAGTAAGAATTTATGCTCGTTCACAGTGAAGGTCAGCTGCTTCATTTTTTTCTCGGGCCCCGGAGAGGCTCACGAAGCAGACTATAAGGTTGTATTGTGTTTTGACCTTGACAGACAGAGATTGTGATGAAAGACTTCTCTTGAAGGAGTGTTGCTAAAACGTAACAGAAGATAAAGATGAAATTTCTGAAACGAAACCACTTTTACATATTATATCACTATGCGAAAGATCGTTGGCACACGCAGAGTCGTATTTTCGGACTGCACCACTCGTAGACAATGGAAATTGCAATTGTACTGTAAGTAACCCTTTACATTACTTTATACCAAATATAATTACAATAGCGTAGCATTAAAGACCGCTGAAGTTGAACTTGTTCGTTGAAAGTGGCATAATGTTTTCTACTGCGTACTATCACTGCCGAATTGATCCCCTGTCGTTTAGAGGGCTCTGAAAAAGGCAGACGACACAGAGTGGGTTAATAGAAATAATTTAACCGGTCTATAGGCGGTCAAACGCTCTACTCGCTGTGCCACTTTACTGTAGCCTGTCGAGTGGCACAGCGAGTACAGCGCTCGCTTTGACATCCGTGCACAGCTTGCTAAGGCAAGTTCGAATCCAGGCAAGCCCAAACTCAGCCTTTCATCCTTCCATGGTCGATAAATGAGCACCACACACCGTGGTTAATAATAAGCACCGCTTAGATACCTCACATTTCTAAGCGCTATATGAATGGGAAAATATTATTTTTTATTATTAACATACTCTGTTGCACTATCTTCGATAGCAAATAGTTTCACGCCCTAATAAATAAAATGATGATTTTTAATGAAGATCGGCTGGTGAGACTAATTTATGTTTTTTAAAACAGGTACTTGGCCCTGTTTTGTCTATGTCACAATTTACAGACTCCAGCGGATGGGGTCTTCAACTGCCAGGTGCAAGTCCAAATATGCAACTTCATGACCCTCACCATTTTATGGGACAATCGCCAAGGACCAATATGCCCTTACGCAGTACTAGCGGCTACAAACAACATACCAACCAATACGGTGGTCTAATGGCTCGTTGTTGGAGCAACCTTCTGATTATCAGAGAGACCATTTACTGCTTTTATCATAAACCAACAGCCTATCTACCGCAAAGGAACAACGCACGGCTCCAAATAAACCTTTGCTGATCGACAGCAAAGACAATAGCAAATCGCTGAATATTCACTAAACATTTCATGTGAAATAAATGTACTTTACCAAGTGTTCAATCCTGCTGTTTACTTTTAAACCACAGTTTCATATTCCGAATTGTGACGCACTGAGTTGTAACCTGATCTAACACTCTCTGCACCGCAAAGGAACATCGCGTGTCTCAACATGAACTTTTGCGGATCGACAACAAAGACAAATGCAAATTGCTGAATATTCTCTAAACATTTGATGTCAAATAAATGTACTTTACAACATTTACAATCTTGCTCTTTGCTTTTAAATCACAGTTTCATATTCTGAATTGTGGCACGCTGTGTTGTGACATAATGTGTGTTGTCTTCCGGGTTCTGTGTAAAGTCGCGTAGTACTGGAGACGACTGGGTGCGTTTCATTACGCACCCTGTAACGTCACGGAGAGAGGCGGGGAATATGAATGCTTTGATAATATCAGGCTTAGTGGCGGGAGATATGATTTAGTGTCGCAAAAGCAAGTCAGCCAGGTCAATAGCGCCAGTCATAGGATTATCACATAATGTCGACGCACACCAGCTGGATTTATCGTTTCTTTAGTGGACAAAAAGTCGGTTGACGCCCCTAGGAAATTGTACTATTAGCGGACAAAAGGAGTGCTCTTAAAACACTTTCACCCTCACAACGAACAATACAAACAACGTTCTCAGAACACCCCCATTTTGTGTAATTGCAACCATTTCGGGACACTGCGAGTGTTCTTAGAACACATTCAACTAGACAAATTACAATACGGACAGCGTCCTGAGGACACCCCCAGTTTGTGTATTTACGAACAATTAAGTACACCGCGAGTGTTCATAGCTCATTTTTACCTTCCTTGCGAACAAAAATGACGTTTGAACTGCCTAGCGGCCAAGACATCTGGAGAAAACCAAAGTCTAGCACTGCTTGGGAGCTTCGGCGCGTTATAAATATATAAATAAAATAAATAAAAATAAATAGGATATACTTCTTTCTTTCTATAACAGGATTTAAGAGATGCTAACTTATCGAAGGCAAGATTTAAAATATTAAGTAGATGAGCGGTGTAGGATTCCAATGAGCCATTATCCTCAATAGCAAAGAGTTGGGAGGAGATAATGGATGTAAAAGCCTCATAAGTGGCATTACGAATACATCTGCGCAAAAAAGGTTTTAAGCCTGTGCATGTTCCCTCCATGACATAACCAGATGTAAAAATAGAAAAGGAAATTAGGTAGTGATCAGACCAACAACAGGCTTTTACATTTATTGATGAGAGAGTCTGATTTCTGGACAGTATCCAGTCCAATGTATTACCTCCTTGATGAGTGGGGACGGTAACACATTGTTTAAAGCCTACACTCTCCAAGAGGTTCAATAGAGTACCTGCCTCCAGATCAGTAGTCATTAGCCCACAGGTTAAAATCTGCGGCCACTATAAATGGAGTCTGTGGTTTTATATGGGAGCCTAGAAAGGCCATGAGTTGTTCCTGGAAATCTGGCAAGTGGCTGGGGGCGGTAGAGTATAAGGAGACTAAAATTAGTTGTAGAGCTCAAATGAAGTTTAACCAATAAGCTCTCACAAGCATCAAGTATTGGTGTACTAGATACAAAGAAGTTAAAATGTTCTCTAAAAATGATTGCCACGCCCCCACACTGCCCTGAGTACAGGATTCTGTAGCCCACAGGAGTGGCTAGTTGTAAGGAATGTAAATTAGCCTCACGCAGCCAGGTTTTGGTCAGAAGCATAATATCCACGTCAGCCGACAAGATATAGTCTGCTACATCTGTAGCATGACCAGCTAGCGAAAGGAAATGATCCGACACATGAGTAGCAAAATGACTATATGCTCTATTATGCTCTAAATTGAGGGCTGTGCATTGTGTCGGGATATCTCTTGCCGTCTCAACCCCCTTGTGGCAGAGCCTACACAAATCTCCCCTAGGAACACCAACCCAAGCCCCTGTGATTTCCCAGACTGAGAGGGTGGACAGTCGCAATGATAGTATGAACCTTGTCAATGCCAGTGAATGGAGCTTTGTCAAGTAAGACCTCTGGGAACCTAGGGAGAAACTATGTTGTGAAAAAGGCCAAACTTAGAAAGTTTTGCCATGTAATCCAGGGCCTCTGCAGTAGCTTGGCTTTTTATTTTCTCTTCTATTTTCACTAAATTAAAATCCAGCAGTGAACCATTCCATCCTCATAAAAAGGCTCCATAATACCCTTGGTATCTCGGAGCAGACACTGAACTGGCTTACCTCCGTTCCTCCAAAACTATTCTGGGCCCTTTCTCCTCCCCCATTTCCTCCTCCACCTTTGGCGTCCCCCAGGGCCCCATTCTTTCACCCTAGCTCTTTAACATATACCTTTCTCTGCTGGCACACCTCATTTCCTCCTTCTCCTCCAACTTCCAGTGCTACGCTGACAACACTCAACTCTTCTTCAAACTTCCCATTGATGCCCTTGCACCTTCCTTCATCCCTGACTGCCTCTCTGCCTTCGAGGCCTGGTGCACTGCTAACAACCTCTGCCTCAATGCCAGCAAAACAGAGATTATCCCTGTTGGGTCCCCTGCACCCTTCTTCTTCCCTTCACTCTGGCCTTCCTCCATGGGCCTTCCCCCTGCCCCCTCCTCTGAAGCCAGGCATCTCGGAGTTATCTTCGACTCCTCCCTTTACATCATCCCTCACATTCAGGACATTGTCAAGAAGTCCCACTTTCAGCTCTTCCTTCTCAAAAGAACTCTACCCTTCCTCACCTTCCCTCAGAGACTCAGGGGCCGATTCAAGGAACAAACGTGTGCAGAAAATCCCAGCGCAAGGAGGCGCAAGCGTGAGAAAGCAAGCGCACGCGCACACGTGCGATTCAAGGAAGGCGCTGCGCTACTTTCCCACTGGTTGTGCGCCAAATCCATGCATGGCACACGCTGGCGCACACGTCTCCAAACGGCATGCGCTAAGCGCACAGCGAAAGCGCACATAGCGCAGCGCACACAACAAAAGTAGGCGGAACAGGGGGCGTAACACGCGTAATGGGGAATAATGCGTGAAAAAGAAGGCGTAACAGGGGAAGTACTGCTGGGAAGTACACGGAACGCCCACACGCAGGCGAACCACACGTATTCATGGAATCGAATAGGGCAAACCCGCGCACGGGCAAAGACACGCACAGGCCTAAACACGTCCGCCACACGAAGGCAGGTGGTAGTGTCCCTGCGCATTACAAAAGTGTGCACAAATAAAAAGCATGCATATACTGAGTGGGGTACGTGTATTCCTGGGGTTCGCGGGAAGTTTCACACGCGATTTCAGCAGGGTACGTGTATTTCAGGGATGCGCGGGAAGTTTCACATGCGATTGGCCTGGGCACGTGTATTTCAGGGGTGCGCAGGACGTTTCACACGCGATTTCAGCAGGGTACGTGTATTTCAGGGGTGCGCGGGAAGTTTCACACGCGATTGGCCTGGGTACGTGTATTTCAGGGGTGCATGTGAAGTTTCACACACGATTTCAGCAGGGTACGTGTATTTCAGGGGTGCGCGGGAAGTTTTACACGCGATTTCAGCAGGGTACGTGTATTTCAGGGGTGCGTGTGAAGTTTCGCATGCGATTTCAGCAGGGTACGTGTATTTCAGGGGTGCACGGGAGGTTTTACACGCGATTGGCCTGGGTACGTGTATTTCAGGGGTGCGCAGGAAGTTTCACACACGATTTTAGCAGGGTACGTGTATTTCAGGGATGCGCGTGAAGTTTCACACGCGATTTCAGCAGGGTACGTGTATTTCAGGGGTGCGCGGGAAGTTTTACACGCGATTTCAGCAGGGTACGTGTATTTCAGGGGTGCGCGGGAACTTTTACACGCAATTGGCCTGGGTACATGTATTTCAGGGGTGCGCTTGAAGTTTCACACGCGATTCCAGCAGGGTACGTGTATTTCAGGGGTGCGCGTGAAGTTTCACACGCAATTTCAGCAGGGTACCTGTATTTCAGGGGTGCGCGGGAAGTTTCACACGCGATTTGCCAGGGTACGTGTATTCCTGGGGTTCGCGGGAAGTTTTGCACGTGAAAGGGCAACGCCCGTGCGCGATATGTCACAGATGCGCTTACACGCTAAGGGCCTTTTGGTCCAATGAAATCGCGTACGTGTACTGACGCGCTTATGCGCTAAGGGCCTTTCCTCGAATTACACACTGACGTGCAATTTATTCACGTGCCAAATCACTCCGTATCAAGCTGGCCACGTGAAAACACACGGAAGACCACGCTCCTGCCCTGAAGGCCATTTTCCTGCCCCCCAGAGCCCCGAGCACGCTCCCACCTGCCATCTGCTGCTGCCTGACTGCCTGCTGCCCACGTGCCCTGCTATTTGGTGCCTGCACATCAGCCATCTGCAGGGGTCCAGTTGCTGTGTCCACCCCTGCTGGAGCAGAAGACTCCCGACTGGGATACCATCACTCCACAGCCCAGCCCCAGGACCCAGTTGCCCACCCACACCTGCCTCGGGGGTCGCCATGTCGGTGCAAACACCATCTGAGACCACTGGCGACCCCCAGCCAGAGGGGCAGAGGGCCACCAGCTTCAGTCAGCAGGAAGTTGGTGTCCTGGTGGAGCATGTCCTGGGGCATTATGATGCCCTCTTCGGAACATCACGCGCCAACAAGGAAGGACGGGATAGGATCTGGGATGACTTTGTGGTTGCCATCAACGCGGAGGGGGTGGCAACCCGCAACATCAAGCAAGTCAAGAAGCGCTAGGAGGACTTGAGGTCCAGGACCCTCATAAAGGCCCGGCACCTCGTGGAGGGGGGCCGGGGCAGCATGAGTACCATCCAGATGAGGGTCCTGGAACGCGTAGGCCCAGCGCTCCACGCCCAGATCCTTCAGAGGTAGACCCGTCTGGAGTTGGGCGGTAAGTGGCCAGGCATTGCTGTGTGAGACAGGGCATGTTGCAGGGTGCTGGTTGTCTGATACTTGCCTGTATGTGTGACATAGGCCATGTACGTATGCGTGTGTGCAGGGACATCATGGTCATGCATGTGAGACCAGTAATGTGTGAACCACATGGTAGGTGCATGTGTTACAATGCAACATGCGGAGCAGCATGCGGAATGCACACATTAATGCATGCCTGTCTCTGTTATTGGTCATGGATGGGGTGTGAGAGATGGGTGCTGCGGTCATGGACATGTATGGTGTCCATGTCTGTGTGTCTGACTTGAGTGTCTGTGACTTGTAAATGCCATGGATGCATGACACATGTCTGTGACAATGTTCAGATTCACTGATGCAGCCTACTCATCCTTGTATCCACTGTGTCTGGGGTGTACGAGGCCAGATGGGTGAAACTACGGTGAAGTGTGTGCATGTGATAGGCATGACCCATGATGCATGTGAGTTTCAAACCAGCATTGTATGTTTCAAGAGTCCCTTGGACATGTATGCTAATGTTCATTGCATGCGCCATGCCTGTTACTGCATGTGTTTTGCCTGCACTGACCCATGTGTTGTGGAGGGACATGATGGAAGTGATGTTTGACAGTGCCACTCATCTGCTATTGCTTCCTGTCTAGGGGACCATTGTACAGTACCCTGATGCTTGTGTTCTATGTCTCCCTCTACACAGCGGCAAGTGATGAAGAGGGCGGAGATGGCGCTGTGGAGCAAAGCGGCGGGGATGCCCCCACCGGCCGGCGACGCAAGGCCCAATCACCCTCCCAGAATTTACAATCGTCCGGGAGTGAGGGGACTGGTGCTGCGTCTGCCACTACGGCTGCAGCGGAAGGGGTGGGTGAGCCCCCACAGGGGCTTGCAACGGCGGAAGACGGTGTGGAGCCATCCAGGTTGGTGGTTTCCACAGAGGAGGAGGAGGAGGCCGCTACTGAGCCGCACATGGGGCCTGGTGGGGGTGGTACCACTGGTGCAAGTGGTGCAGTCCAGGGGCAGGGGCAGGAGGCAGCACAGGTCGCCGTGGAGGGGCCTGTGCATATCACTGTCACTGACACTGTGACTGCACCACCATGCACCAGCAGGGATGCCCCATCCCAGGCCCGTCCGCAGGTAGGGGGATGTCCATGTCATCTGACACTCCTCTACCTGCGGACGAGGGGACCCCTGGCCGTATGGAGAAGGTCCTGATTGGTGTCGCGTTGCGCGCGCGTGACATTCGTGATGACGTGCATGCTTCCCAGGGGGAGCACGCACGTCATCACGAAGAGCAGCGTGCCAACGTGGCCCAGTTGGGAGTGTCCACGGTTGGGGGTTTTGTACATGTGTTGGCCACTCTGGCGGCCCTCTCCTCCTCTGTGGAGACTATGCGCCAGTCGTTCTCCATGCCGTCTTCCGGCCCAGATGCCACCAGGGCCCCCTGTGGACCTGCCCTGATCAACGCAGCCAGCTCGGTGGGGATCCCATCCCTGCCACAGTCTGGAGTCGGAGGTCCAGCAGGGGTGGACACCACAGCAACTGGACCCCAGCAGATGGAGGATGTGCCGGCATCATCGGGCAGGGCACGTGCACGACGGCGTCAGTGGATTCCATCAGCCTGGATGCCGTCGTGCTGGCAGAGGCAGTTGCGTCGGAGGCAGCGGCAGGCTCAACGTGGGAGACTTCATGGCTCGGGGCCATCTACATCAGAGGGGCAGGCATCGGCCGGAGGGCAGGAGGACCCTGGAATGGGAGTGTCTTCCGTGTGGCAGCGGTTGGGCCAGCAGTTGGGCCAGCAGATAGCAGATTTATGTTGTTAGGCTCATGGACCCTGGATTTGCTATTTGTACATAGTTTTACAGTGGATTTTTCTCCTTCATCTTTTTTTTTCTTCACCATGGAGAAATGGATATTACGCTTTTCTTTCCCTTTGGATTTGCTTTGTTGGACGGTGACTTTGGACACATTTTCATTTGGATTAATTTGGATTCTCATTTTATTTATTAATCATTTTTTGGGACATGCTGCATTTTGATTATTATTGGCATTAGTGTGTGTTTTGATTTCATCCCCTTCATTTTGACTTGAATACATTTTTGTTTCTTACTTCAATGTGTGGTCTTCTCTCATTGGTTTCATGCATGTCACAATGTGGGTTTTCTCAGTCCTGTGTTGCCATTGTGTCGGTCTGACAGACTTGTACTCATGCACATACTGCTTATTTATGACCTATCATGTAATGGGGATTTCAATTTGGAGTGGATGTAAAGCTTGGTTGGGTGTTTGGACTGGGGTGGCGTGGGGTGGGATTTGGGTGGCCATAAGAGCCAGGGATCTAGATTGTGATGACGTGTTGGCTGGGGGACATGTGTCGGGGCCTGCTGGCAGGTGCCTGTCAATGATGGGGGTGTGGGTGATTCTGGGGGACATGTGTCGGGGCCTGCTAGCAGGTGCCTGTCAATGCTGGGGGAGTGGGGGTGCAGAGGGACATGAGTGGGGGCCTGCTGGCAGGTGCCCCTCACTGCTGGGGGGTGGGGGTGCTGGGGGACATATGTCGTGGCCTGCTGGCAGGTGCCTGTCAATGATGGGGGGTGGGGGTTCAGGGGGACATGAGTGGGGGCCTGCTGGCAGGTGCCCCTCACTGCTGGGGGGGTGGGGTGCTGGGGGACATGACCAGGGGTGCAGGGTCATCCCCTGTGGTGTGGGCTGCCTGCAGGGGCCGTGGAGGGGGTAGAGGGGACACCTGGGAGGACCCACACTGCCGATTCACGTGTAGGACTCCCTGCGCACCCCGAAATATGCATTCCCCGCTCTGACAGCAAAATCGCGTGTAAAACTTCCCGCGCACCCCTGAAATACACGTACCCTGCTGAAATCGCGTGTGAAACTTCCCGCGCACCCCTGAAATACATGTACCCAGGCCAATCGCGTGTAAAACTTCCCGCGCACCCCTGAAATACACGTACCCTGCTGAAATCGCGTGTGAAACTTCCCGCGCACCCCCGAAATACACATACCCTGCTGAAATTGCATGTGAAACTTCCCGCGCATCCCCGAAATACACGTACCCGGCCAATCGCGTGTAAAACTTCCCGCGTACCCCTAAAATACACGTACCCTGCTGAAATCGCGTGTGAAACTTCATGCGCACCCCTGAAATATACGTACCCTGCTGAAATCGCGTGTGAAACTTCCCGCGCAGCCCTGAAATACACGTACCCTGCTGAAATTGCGTGTGAAACTTCCCGAGCACCCCTGAAATACACGTACCCTGCTGAAATCGCGTGTAAAACTTCCCGCGCACCCCTGAAATACACGTACCCAGGCCAATCGCGTGTAAAACTTCCCGCACACCCCTGAAATACACGTACCCTGCTGAAATTGCCTGTAAAACTTCCCGCGCACCCCTGAAATACACGTACCCTGCTGAAATCCTGTGTGAAACTTCCAGCGCACCCCCGAAATACACGTACCCTGCTGAAATCGCATGTGAAACTTCCCGCGCATCCCTGAAATACACGTACCCAGGCCAATCGTGTGTAAAACTTCCCGCGCACCCCTGAAATACACGTACCCTGCTGAAATCGCGTGTGAAACTTCACGCGCACCCCTGAAATACATGTACCCTGCTGAAATTGCATGTGAAACGTCACGCACACCCCTGAAATACACGTACCCAGCTGAAATCGCGTGTGAAACTTCACGCGCACCCCTGAAATACATGTACCCTGCTGAAATCGCATGTGAAACGTCACGCACACCCCTGAAATACACATACCCAGCTGAAATCGCGTGTGAAACTTCACGCGCACCCCTGAAATACATGTACCCTGCTGAAATCGCATGTAAAACTTCCCGCGCACCCCCAAAATACACATACCCTGCTGAAATCGCGTGTGAAACTTCCCGCGCACCCCTGAAATACGCATACCCAGGCCAATCGCGTGTAAAACTTCCCGCGAACCCCAGTAATACACATACCCCGCTTGCCGTGCTGGTACAGCGTTAGCGCAGCCCATTGTGCTGGATTGGGGATTTTGATGGCTTTTCCCTGCTCGAGGGGCGTTCTTGTGGGCGTAACTGGCGCTGCTGCAGGGTCGCTGCACCACTGTGCGCCACGGCTGGTTTTGGTAGCTAAAATCCATGAATACGCTGTGCGCGGAAATGGATTTTAGCGCACGCGGCTGGCGCAGAGATTCGCACGCGCACACTGTGCGCCAGCCGCGTGCGCCACTTGTGCTCTAAATTCTATGAATTACCCCCTCAATCTTTTCCCATGCTCTGGTTCTCGCCAGACTAGACTATTGCAACGGCCTCCTCCTTAATCTTCCCTCATCCACCCTACGACCTCTCTGGCTAACCCAGAATAGGGCAGCAAGACTTATCCTTGGACTCAAACCCAGGGACTGCATCTCGCCTGCCCTACAATGCCTTCACTGGCTCCCAGTCTCAGCACAGATTAAATTCAAATCCCTCTGTATCATCCACAAGGCTATCTGGGGCTGTGGACCACTCTATCTTCAACACTTCCTGACCAAATACTCTCCTTCTAGACTCCTGCATTCCTCTGGCACCAACTCCTTGCGTGTGAAGCGGTTTGCTAAACAGAGAGCTGGTGGTCGAACACTTTCCTCGGCAGGCTCCCTTCTGTGGAATAGCCTTCCTCTCCCTCAGCATCTCGAGTAGGACGACCTCAAGTTCCGAAAAAGCCTCAAGACATTTAGCTTGACCTCTTCTTTCTCATCCTCTCTTCCCTGCTAATCATACAGTAGCATGACTGATGTGCAGGGCCCTTATGTATCCTCGGGACCCTGACCCCCCACATCTCTCATCCCAGCCGCTGTCTTTACCGCACTTGCTTAGGATAACCCTCCCAATGGGAGGTTGCACTTACGTTTCTCTTCAACCCGAGCACTTCTCCATGACCACCACAGCACCTATCCCTCACACCCCTCGGTACCTGCACGTTCTGAACACTCACAAGGCATAGTAAGTTCTCCCCCCCCCTCCCTTTTATTCTCATGATTTGTTTGTACTATTAATTTAAATATTTATTGTTTGTAATTCATTGTCTACCTTCCCCCTGTCCCCACTCTGTTGCCCTGTGGGCACTTTGAAACAGTTTTGCTAATTCTATAATTGCCTAACAAGTGACCCATAAATAAACAAATGAATGCTGGGACTCTATGTACACCGATCTCTACTATATGGAACTTCTCTGTTGCCTTTAAGGTCTTAAACCATATACTCTTGGAAAATCTATTGGAATGGAGGGGTGCCCGGCACAACAAAGTATCACCACCATGGTCATAGTGCATTTTAGCCCCCAACTTACAGACTGCGATCTTCCAGAGTGAGAGCAAGGATGAAACGCCCAACTCCTAACTCATGGCCTCAACAAGGACACTACCTGGAAGGGCCAACAGTGAACGGAGGATTCTTGCTTCCAACTTGGGGAGCCAAGCAACTTATTTCTGCGGGAACACTTCCAGTGCATAAAGTAAACCCGGGATAATTGAACCTTTATAAGCGTTGATTTTTGCTTCTATTGACCGTCCCCCATGGCCATCAATAACTCTTTTAAATGAGAGCCACTTGTGCCAGGCCCTATGTGATATCTTCTCTGCCATCTGTGAATCTGATAGATAGGCCCTAATGGTGACCCCCAAATATTTGTATTTGTGGACCAGTTCTAACTTGGTCCCCCCTAGTTTCCAAACATGTCTCAGTGTGCCATAGGCCCCCTTCCCACAGGCCATTAATTTGGTCTTTGATGCATTGAGCCTAAGACCATGGTCTCTGGAAAACATTAATAGAGCGTCAAGCGAGCGCTGCATGCCTACTGGTGTACAATCTAGATCGCTCTATCACCTGCATATGCTAAGCAGGGGTGTAGAAATCAAGAGTCACACCCAGTGGTTAGATGCTGAAATAGTGCTTTATTCTTGGTTCTTAACCAAACGAAATTATAGTCAATTGTTCCTGGCTGTTTGGAAGTTACTTCACTTCTCTGGCCGCTTCCTGGGAAAATAACCTTCTTTCCTAAGCCTCTTGGGACTCCGGATAGGCCCACCAGTCGTCCCTTCGCTCTTCGCCCTCTCCGTATGACTAGAAAAGGAAACAACAACACGTTGATCAGCTCCCGGTCTTTTATAAGTCATGAGTGACTTGTCTCCCCACCAATAGGGTCCTTCCCTGACTATCAGGCTTTCTATTGGTTGTTCCTGCCACGTCCCGCCTCCTTTAAAGGCTGCCGTCTGGGGTGGTGCCTCCCGATACTCCCGCCTGTCAGGGGAGTCCCGTCCACGTTCCCATGTGTTTTCCAAGGCCCCTCCTCTCCCCTGCTTGGGTGTCCCTGCTCGCCCGCCCCCGCCGAGCGAACTGCCTCCGTAGAGCGACCCGCTCCGTCTGGCCCGTCGCCTCTCTCTTCTTGCCTGCTCCGGCGGCGAGAGGAACACGCCGGGGTGCGCGCGTCTCCGCACCGCGGCCGGCCGCAGCTCCGAGCCCCGGACAGCACCCGTGACGTCCACCCCGGCGAAACAAGGTAAGGGCTGGGCTGTTTCGTGGGCCACTGTCAGTACTCCATGTTTCCCCATTTCCCTTCGTCCGACGGGACCCTCTTCACATCTCCCCATCACAAACCCTGGCCGATCGGGCAAGGGAGCATTCCTGGACAGATAGTCGGCCACCAGTTGGAATCCAGCAGGCTTGTGAATGGTAAGGAAATCAAACGGTTGCAGTGACAGGAACCAGCGAAGAACACGCTGGTTGGTATCCTTATGTTTGGCGAGCCATTGTAGGGGAGCGTGGTCAGTATACAATGTAAAGGGGCGTCCCAAGAGATAATATTTGAGAGTTTCCACTGCCCATTTGATGGCCAAACACTCTTTTTCCACCGTTGAATAGGCCTCCTCGTGAGGAACGAGTTTCCTGCTCACGAAACAGACTGGTTGAAGTTCACCATCATGTTCTTGTGAAAGAACCGCACCAAGACCATGGTTCGAAGCGTCTGTTTGCAGAAAAAAATGGTCATGAAAGTCGGGGCACCGGAGTACCGGATTCGAGGTAATCCTTTGTTTCAGGACCTCGATGGCATCCAAAGCCGCAACATTTTTGGACAGATCAGGATTTCCTTTATTCCTTAAAGCGTCGGTCAAGGGGGCAGCCACCGTGGAGAAATCAGGGATGAACCTTCGGTAATAACCGATGAAGCCTAAGAAGGCTCGGATTTGTTTTTTTGTAGTGGGCGTTGAAATTTCATATATAGCTTTGATTTTTGAAGTTTGGGGTCGTAACATGCCTCCACCAACCAGGTGTCCAAGATACTTAGTTTCGTGCGCACCCATCACCGTCTTCTTGGGATTGATGTGTAAGCCTGCCCTAGCTAACTCAGCCACCACCTGTTCCAAGTGGTATAGATGGGCCTCCCAGGTAGTGCTATACACGACAATGTCATCTAAGTAAGCTGCAGCATACTTCTCATGGGGGCGTAGCACGACATCCATCAATCTTTGGAAGGTGGCCGGAGCTCCGTGTAGGCCAAAAGGTAGAACTTTAAATTGATATAGGCCTTGGGGGGTTGCAAAGGCGGTTTTTTCTCGGTCTGTGGTTTTCAAGGGGATTTGCCAATATCCCTTGGTTAGGTCCAGTGTACTCAGGAAGTTTGCGGATCCTAGGCTCTCCAACAATTCGTCCATTCTTGGCATTGGATAGGCTTCGTATCTGGAAATGGTATTCCGCTGTCGGTAATCCATACAAAACCTAATTGTACCGTCCGGCTTTGGTACCAGTACTATCGGGGAGGACCAGGAGCTGGTGGATGGTTCAATAATATCCATGCGTAGCATGTCTTTTACCTCGTTTTTGATGATTAGCCTTCTTGCTTCGGGGATCCGATAGGGTCTTAGCCGGACAGTCTGTCCGGGATCGGTTCTGATCTCATGTTCGATTAGATTGGTTCTTCCAGGTAAGGTCGAGAAGGCCCCTGCATAGGGTGACAGGCTGGCTAACAGTTCGGATTTCATGGAAGGTGTTAGTATTTTACCCCATTGAACGTCTTCCAGTTTGCCTTGTTGTCGGGTCACATTTTGTTCTGAACCATCGTCACCGATCTCCATCGTTGCCGCTAATATGGGTGTGGTCCATGCCTTTAGTAGATTCACGTGATATACCTGGTCTGGTTTGGATCGGTCGGGTTGGTGGATTCGATACGTCACCGGACTAAGGACCTCCTTAACTTCATATGGACCTCTCCATCTGGCCAGTAGTTTGTTCGTACTGGTAGGTAGGAGGATCAGTACTTGGTCCCCTACCTTGAACGTTCTCATCCGACTTCCTTTGTTATATGTCTTCTCCTGAGTTACTTGGGCTTGTCCTAGATTCGTTTCGGCCATTGAACGGAGTATTGTCAGATGTTCTTTTAGCTCTTCGGTATACTCTGTTAATGAAATTTCCTCTGAAGTCTCCCATTCCTCTTTTACGAGATCCAATATGGTTCGGGGTTGTCTTCCGAAAAGGAGCTCAAAGGGAGAGAATCCCGTAGATGATTGCGGTGTGTCTCTTAATACCATTAAGACTAAGGGTAATACTCGTTCCCAGTTCTTCCCGTCGGGTCCTGTTACTCTTCGTATCATCTTCTTGATTGTTTTGTTATACCTTTCGACTAACCCGTCTGTCTGGGGATGATACACTGAGGTACGTAGCTGATGAATCTGTAGTCTCTCGCATACTTGTCGAAGTAGGGTGGACATGAAATTAGTCCCTTGGTCGGTAATGACTTCCGAGGGTAACCCCACCCTCGCGAAGAAGGGTATGAGTTGGTCACATAACTGTCGGGCTGAGGTTCCCTTCAAGGGAAACGCCTCTGGATATCGCGTAGCATAGTCAACTATGACTAGTAGATACCTGTACCCTCGGGAAGCAGGTTCTATAGGTCCCACGATGTCCATGCCTATTCGCTGGAAGGGTACGTTAATGAGGGGCATTTTCTGTAGTGGGGCCTTTGCTGGTAAAACCCCACTGGTTAACTGGCAAGTCGGGCACGCCTTGCAGAACCGGGCTACTTCCCCATATATGCCTGGCCAATAGAACCGTCTCAAGATGTTCTGCTGGGTTTTTAGGGAGGCCATGTGCCCCCCACAGGGGTGGTTATGTGCTAACTGCATTATGACCATCCTATGTGTTTTTGGCAAGACCAGTTGTTCTTTTACGTTCCCATCGTCCGCTTTGTATTTGCGATATAAGAGGCCATGACGAAACAAGAACCCCGGTCCCTTTGTTACATCTGGTTCTATCTCGTTGGCCGCTCTCTCCCGGGCTACCCGAAGGGTTGGATCAGTCAGGGTTTCGCCTCTCAGGGAATCTTCATGATCTTCGGGGTTCCAATTGATTGGACGAGTCATATAACTGGCTTGACACCACTCTAATCTGTTCCGTCTTTTGTGACCGGGAGGGTTTCTAGGGTTCTCTTCTTTCGTGACTTTGAGGTTGACCCTGCTTCCGCCTTCTTCCTCTATGGTCCTTAGTGCTTTATCAAAGTGTGGTAAGTCTGTCCCTATGACTACGGGGGTAGGTAGGGTAGGAAGGACGGCAGCCTTTAACTGAGTGGTTTCGTGGTTCATCTCTATCTGTATCTCCTTCACCGGGTATGATTTTACGTCCCCATGAATACACCTTATTGGTATAGAAATGTTAGACAAATTAGGTGTAGTACTCACGGTTGGAGATATGGCTGTTTGTCTACTTCCGCTATCTAGCAGCGCCCTCGTTGGTCGACCATCAACCCTTATATCCACAACATAGGGTCCAGGGCTGCGTTCCTCTGGATGGGTTTTCATAAAGCCAATATCCATGGGCTCTGTCGTCTTCCTTCTGGGACAAAACCGGGCAATGTGGCCCCATTCACTGCACTCAAAGCATTGGGGCTGTCGAAACCCCTGGGGCATAGGTGACTGCTTCTCCTCATGTCCCAGTTTTCTTTCTTCGTATTTTTTTGGGGCGTCCTCTGGTTGCCTCCATCGGGTGGGGATCCCTCTTGGTCCCTTTTGTACTGGGTGTTCCAGGCTGGATAAGGTCATTCTTCCTATGGCACCGGTTATGGGGAGACGGCTATACCCGGCCTTTTGATAAGCCGACGCGATGTCGACCGCCTCTGCCAATGTAGGCCGGTGGTGTTGCCGAACCCATCTTTGCATTGGGCCTGGCAAGGCTTCTATAAACTGTTCTAGTATTATTTTGTCTAATAGCGGTTGGTTAGCTGGGGTAGGTGCCTGGATCCACTTCTCCGTCAGATCTTTGATGCGGTAATATAACTGCCGGGGGCTTTCCCCATTCCTTAGCTTTGTGTCCCTTAACTGGATACGGTAGGCCTCCTCGTCCAGGCCTAACCGGTCCAGTACGGCTGCCTTGATTTCACCGTATGGAGTGATGCCATTGGGGTTCACCGCCTGATACGCTCCCTGCATCACTCCGGATAGCAGGGGAGCCACATATTGTCCCCAACGTTCGGGTGGCCATTGCGCATTTCTCGCTATTCTTTCAAAACTGGTGAAGAAAAAGGCTGGATCTTCCCCTTCCTTATACTTCTGAAGCAGCGTGGACGGTACCATGGGCTGGTTCCTGGAGCTGGCTACTGCGTCCGTGAGCCTAGTAATGGTCTCGTGTTGTTTGTCTTGCGCCGTGGTTTGCAAGGCGCCCTGCAATTGGATGGCTTGCTGGAAGGCCTGGCGGTCAGCTGCCGCTTGCTGAGTTTGTAGCTGTAGTAATTGTTGCAACTGTTGTTGGCCGTCCGTCAGCGCTTTAATTAGGGTCTCCATCGCGTTGTCGCTAATCCCACCTTCGTCGCCAATGTAGAAATCAAGAGTCACACCCAGTGGTTAGATGCTGAAATAGTGCTTTATTCTTGGTTCTTAACCAAACGAAATTATAGTCAATTGTTCCTGGCTGTTTGGAAGTTACTTCACTTCTCTGGCCGCTTCCTGGGAAAATAACCTTCTTTCCTAAGCCTCTTGGGACTCCGGATAGGCCCACCAGTCGTCCCTTCGCTCTTCGCCCTCTCCGTATGACTAGAAAAGGAAACAACAACACGTTGATCAGCTCCCGGTCTTTTATAAGTCATGAGTGACTTGTCTCCCCACCAATAGGGTCCTTCCCCGACTATCAGGCTTTCTATTGGTTGTTCCTGCCACGTCCCGCCTCCTTTAAAGGCTGCCGTCTGGGGTGGTGCCTCCCGATACTCCCGCCTGTCAGGGGAGTCCCGTCCACGTTCCCATGTGTTTTCCAAGGCCCCTCCTCTCCCCTGCTTGGGTGTCCCTGCTCGCCCGCCCCCGCCGAGCGAACTGCCTCCGTAGAGCGACCCGCTCCGTCTGGCCCGTCGCCTCTCTCTTCTTGCCTGCTCCGGCGGCGAGAGGAACACGCCGGGGTGCGCGCGTCTCCGCACCGCGGCCGGCCGCAGCTCCGAGCCCCGGACAGCACCCGTGACGTCCACCCCGGCGAAACAAGGTAAGGGCTGGGCTGTTTCGTGGGCCACTGTCAGTACTCCATGTTTCCCCATTTCCCTTCGTCCGACGGGACCCTCTTCACAAGGGGACAGAGTCCTCACCAAACCGAGGGGGTGAATATTAACTGACTTCAGTGACAGAGGCAGTCTGAAATGTCCAGGTTGAAAAGCAGAGGGGCAAGTGGGCACCCCTATTTCAGCCCACGCATGGTAACGAAGGGGTCCGAGAGCTCCCCCATCTAAGATAGTCTAACTCTGACCTGTCTCTCACTGTAGAGTGCCTTAATAAAAAATAGAAGTGACGTATCTATACCCCAGCGGATCAGCTTTTCCCAAAGTTTTGTTCTAATCACACAGTCAAATGCTGCTGAGTAATCGATGAAACATATATATAGCGTTGTTCCTGAATAGCATTGGGAATCCAAGATTAAGGTCAGCATAGTCTACATTGAGTGTGTGGTCCCACATCCTCTCCTAAAACCTTTTTGCTGAAAATTCCATAACCCTCTTTGTGTGACCCATCTGGAGAGCAGATTTGTATGTTTGCAAATATCCTTGAGCTGCAATCCAGCATAGCCAGAAGTCTGTAATTTGCTGGATGGGTGCGTAGGCCCTTCTTGTGAACAGGGATTAAAATTGATTGTTTCCAAGAATGGGAGACTAATCCCGTTTCACAAATCTGGAGGAACATTTGGTAAAGGGAAGAGGCCCACCAGGGTGGATTGCCCTTCAGGACTAAATTCCAAAGATCGTTGGGGCCAGTGACCCTGGAGGCCTTCGACTTCATGATGTTAGCAGTCAGGTCAGCCTCCCGAATATAGGCACCAACCTGAGAGTCATGCATAGACTTTTGCTCTTTTGCCCCACTACGTTCCTCTGGTTCCCTAAACACGGTCTCAATATGATGTCCCCACTACACTTCTGATATAACAGAGAGCTCCCTAGCCCCCTCTCCTGCCCCATGACTACGTATAAGATTCCAAATTTTTTTTGTAATCATGGATCTTAATCAAGTGGTCGATAAACTCCAGCCTGCACTATTGGTCGAAGATCTATGCCCCCTCAACCAGGACCTGTGCCTCAGCCTAGCTGACAGGAGGTACCACGATTTTTCCTTCCTTGCTAAAATGTGGTTACGCTTGATTTTCCTCAACTCTGCATTCAGCTCTTTTTTTGTTTTTCGTGATACCATAATCAAAGGTTACCCCGGGCTTGATGGATTGATTGCTCTTTAATAAATACCTGCGGTCTGTTCAGCCAAAAAGGGCCTGTAACTTCCCCAGATCTCAATTACATTTTCTCAAGATTCCCCCTTGTCGAAGCCAGAATGACCCAGTAGCCTGTTAAACTTTTCAATATTCCCCACAGACCACCGTAATCTGGCCTTATGTGTTACTTTCGGGAGCGTGCTAAACATTGTTAGCATCGAATGATCACTGGCTACTGAGCCCCATGCTGAAGTTCCGGCATAAGTCTGGCAATTGGTGGATTAATAAAAATGAAATCGATTTAACTGCTGTACTGGGCATTAGACCAGGTGTGCTCGCTTTTTCCCCCCTTTGACTTCCATGGGCGTGAGCTCAAACTACGCCAGGGCGTCCTCCCACGTCATTGACCTAAGCCTTGGGCCACATGGCCTTCCCTCCATTATATAAATGTATATAATATGTCAATTTATGTGGTTCGGAGAG